>NC_092825.1:162739207-163047262 GCF_039878825.1 Excalfactoria chinensis
GAAACTCATGCAGGCACCACTGGTGCAAATGAATGCACAGAAGGGCTGCCAGAGAAATCATTTCTGAATGGGCAATCTGCAGTGGAGTCATGTGAAATGTAAAATGCATATTGCATTTCGGATTGACTATGATTGAGTGGTAAAAAAAGACCATTTTGCATTTCATGTCGACTTTAAATATGATGATGGCAATTTAAATGTAACATTAAATTGTGAATTACATCTGAATTAAGAAAGCATATGTTAGATTTTGTAAGAAGATACTGCAATAACACGTCTGGCATATAAGAAGTATGTATGTTTAGTTTTTGTATTGTAGCCATAAAGAGGTGCTCACTGGCCTGGGGTCATGTGGGATATTTAATGAATATCCCCAAACAGTTTACAGTCACCTGAATGTGTAGCCAGGCTGCACAGACCTAAGGGTGTGAAGCAAAAGAAAAATAAGCAGACCTGGCCTGGGGAAAATGTGTGCAGAATTGCAAGGATAGCTGTGGGTGCACAACACCTGGATAGTCAAAAGAAGTGGAAAAATACATGCATGCAAAAAGTGCCTGGTTTCCACAGGTACAGTGATTCTGCTGTGGTGACATTTAGAGATCATCACAGGACATGTGAGCATCAGGTGGCCAATGCGGACATTTTGATGGAGTTCTCTATTGCACTGTGCCATATCAGTGGGTCAGGGCCCAATTCACACCAGTTCCCCTGTGCTGTGAATTGGGCCCTAAGACATAGGTGAAAGAGGGTGGAAAGCTGCCAACATCTGTGTGTTCTGGTATATATTTTAATAATATCTTGAGGATTCTATGCTTCTTGCTTGTTTTATTTGTCTTCAATAACGTATCATTACAATAAGAATATACAGCAAGGTCCAGACAGGCACTGCATTTCACATACCATAACCTGTCATTCCAGCTTGCATGAAATATCCTCCCAGAGACATGGAAGTTGTTCCCAGGATAAGGTTGAAAATAAAGTGAAAAAAAAATAAAAATGGCTCAAGCTCTTGGCTGCTTTTCCTGCTGATCTTTGTGGTATTGGTGTTTTCAAGGCTGAGCCCTAACAATTTCAACAAATTGTTCCACTCAGTTGAGAGGGTTGCTATGGAAATGAACATCACCAAGAACTGCTAAACGGCACTATGAGAGAGGATGGGGAACATTTTTAAAAGTACAGTGTGGAAGGGATTAACATCTTTGTTTAAACCCGAAACTGACAGTTTCTGTGGGGTTTTCAAACTGGTAGAGATTGAGTGGGTTTGCTTTTTTCTTTCCTTCTTTTCCTTTCTTTCTACAGAAAATTAATGCAAATTGAATTAAACAAGACGCAAGCGGATGATTTTGAAATCGTTCTCCAGGAGTAAAACTTGTACAGACATAAACATCTGCATTGAATTATTTTGTGTTAATAATGTCTAGCAGAAAAAACGTGATTATAATGGAACTGAAGGGCTTATTGAAGCGTAACGTGTTACATGTTTTTTTGGGATAGTTACAGTTTGCCCAAAACCTGAAGCAACTGTGGCATTCAGAACATTTGGATGGAAAAATATTGCTATGGCAACAAATTACTTTTATATTCACATACAGCAAAAATAGATCTCTCTCTCCCTTTGTGGGAAGCACATATTTTAAAGTGCATGAAAGATTAAAGGTGATAGGCAGAAACAGCTGCATGAATATATTTTCATTTCTTCATTTGGTTTATACATATTTCTGTAGGAATCTGAAATGCAGAAATAATTTACAGCTAGGGGCATTTTGTAGCTAGAAAGTAGAAACAGACAAGGAAAGGAGAAAATGTATAATACAGTCAGAATTTATTTTGATTGTAGTGTAGCAACATCAGACTTCAATTGATTAAAACAAAATATTCCCAATGTCATTCAAAAATGAGAAAGAAAATCCTTTTCTTCTATGTGTATCTAGAAAGACTGAAATCATTTTGTGTCCATAATTTAAAGGATTTTTTTTTTCTAATTTTTGGTCAGTCGGGAACATTGTCAAGCTAAAGAAACAGACATAATGACCTTTATTGATTGCTTCATTTTAGCTGCATCAGTTTGTTGGATCTTTTTATTTAGAAGGCACAAAGCTTTTGCTTTTGTGGAGTGAATAGGTTATGAATCATCTGACGAGTGTGCCATCTGCAAAGGATGTATAATCTGTCTATATTCTAAGGTCTATCCTAGGTTTCTCTCTCAATTATACTGAACCACATGAGCTGTCTTACACCCTCTATGTCTCCACCATGCATAGCAGAGAAGCCCATGTTTTCTGCTTCTCAGTTGCAAAAGATAGGCCTGCTTAGATGTTCTGGCTGTTTTTCCAGCTGGACTCTTCCTATGACAGCAAAGAACTGGAGGTCAAAAGTGTAGAATATGAAGGACCCTGTGGGGTGGTCACTGAATTCCCATTCTCAGACCTCCAGGCTAAACTGAACAACATGAAGGAAATGGCTATAAAGGCGATGGGCTGGGGCGAGCTACAGGAGTAGTAGTTTCTGACTGAATTTATCTGGGGGAGATGTAGAGGTTTATAATATAGGTAATTTGCAGACTTTAGTTCGAAAGCACCTTCAAAACTGACCAGACAGTTAAAGGGGCATCATATCCCTTTTGTCAATTTCCAGAGCACAAGAGGGGCTGCAAAGATTTCACGATGCCACTAGATGAGTTTAATATTGTTCATGCTATGAAAGAGTTTGCAGAGAAAAAAATTTAGGATTAGAAGGGAAGGCTCTAGATATAATGGATAAAGAAAGGGGAATCAAAGAAGCATTGGGTTATTCTGCATCGCTGCAAAATCTCATAATCTTTTTCTGTTTCAGTACTGCTTAACGGGTATGTGCAATATAGCAATACTTGAACATAAGCTCATTTGGGGCAAGCTGGCACCCATCTGAATAGCCCAGGGCAAGATCTTCATTGAGCAGATTGACTTCATCCAGTCTATATGGTATAGAATCATAGAATGGCTTGGATTGGAAGGGACCTCAGAGGTAATCTAGTTCTAATCCACCCGCCATAGGCAAGGTTCCCAACAGCTTAAGTACTAACTCAGGCTGCCCAGGGCCGCATCCAACTGGGCCTTGAACACCTCCAAGGGTGGTGCATCTACAGCTTCTCTGGGCAGCCCGTGCCACTGCCTCACTGCCCTCTCTATGAACAACTTCCTCCTGATATCTAATTTAAATTTCCCCTCTTTCGGTTTAAAATCATATCCCCTTGTTCTGTCATTATCTATCCATGTAAAAAGTTGATTTCCCTCATGTTCATAATTTCCCTTGAAATACTGGCAAGCTGCAATGAGGTCTTCCCAGAAATTTTTGTCTTCAGGCTGAACAAGCCCAGCTCCCTCAGCCTGTCTTTGAAGGAGGGGTGCTTCAACCCTTTGATCACCTTTGTGGCTTTTCCCTGGACACCCTCCAAAAGCTCCACATCTTCCTTATGCTGGGGGCTCCAAACCTGGTTGCCATCTTCCAGTGAGGCCTCATGAGGTTGGAGCAGAGGGTGACAATCCCCTCCCTCTCCCTGTTGTCTGCACCTTTTAGATGCAGTCCAGGATAACGTTGACCATCCAGGCTGCAAGTATGTATTTTACTATGAGTTTCCCTACACCTCTAGTAATACCTTTTTAAACACTATTTTGTGCATCATGTGAGGTTGAGGTGTCTGAAATACTGTGACACCTTTGCTGGAGCTCTCTACATTCATGTTTGTGCAGAGTGAAGTAAGGATTATGTCATGCCCTGAGATATGGCAGGAGAGCACATGGAAGAGTTTCAGGATCACAGCCAAGACTATCATAAGCCACCTAGCTGCAATTCTAACTCTTCTGTGCATTGCAAACGGTCCCTGGGGTGAGTTCTACTCCTCCCTGTCCTTGGGCATCTTGGAGAGATCCAGTCTGGCCTGGTTTCAGCTGAGACAGAGCAGATTTTCTTCATAGTGTCTGCTGTGATGCTATTTTTTCACTTCAGGAGAAAAACACTGTTGATAACACATGTATGTTTTAGTTGATGCTGAGCTGTGCTGCACACAGACAAGGACGTTTCAGTTTCTCAGCTTCTCATACTGCCCTGCCAGTGAATGGGCTGAGGGACACAAGGAGCTGGCAGGAGACAGAACCAGGACAGCTGACCTAAACCAGACAAAGGGATCTTCCATACAATATGACATCATGTGAACAAAACTATAAAACTGAGTGGAGTTGGCCGAGGGACAGTCACTGATGAGAGACTGGCTAAACTGCAGCGCAGTCAAAGAAGCTCAACACGTGCTTCAAGGGTTAAGCTCTGTGGGTGGGCAGAGATCTCCTCTAGCTCTGTCCCTGGCTCACTTCAACACTGTACTGGCACAATTTTGACCATACTTGTAGTCATAAACAAACCCTGGCTATGAGTCAGGAGTAAACATGGGCCAGGGACTCTCCACAAGCCAGTACAGGTGCAGCCAGCCTGTACAAAGCAGTAAGGGTTTTTGGTTCATCTGTTATGTCTCAGTTGGCTGTAGAGTCCCAGTTAGCCCCAGTGCCAGCACAGTTCCAAGCACATTTCAGTTATTGTTGTTGGCTGCAATATTAATACCAATAGACATTGTGTCACAGTGTTATGATCAGAGTAACCCAAATAAAGAGTTGCATTTTGTATATTTACATCTCTGCAGCAGTTTATCCCGGATTTGGAAAGAAAACTGAGTTGAATGGGCTTTATAACATGACTCAGTCTGGACAAAATTTCAGTACTTAATACTTTCTGGCATAATTGTCATAAAAAATTTTGGATTCCATCCACAGCTACAGTACTTTGAGTATGCTAAACTAGATACTTTAATACTGGGGTATAACCACTGAAGATGAAGAATGATGCCTTAGAATGCCATGTTGACACATCCCCAATTAGAGTGATGCAAATTTGGTTTTATGAAGGGAACAGAAATGGTCAAGAAATATTTTTATACTTGCAACCCAGGAAGGGAATGGAGAGATGTGCCATTTGAACCTTCTTTAATGTAGTCCTCAGAAGTGTAGGACTCATGGATTTTGCATATTCTCCCCATTTTTCATGTGCACAGATGTGTCCTCTGTGTTCTCATTTGGTCATGCTCATAGATATCAAATGCAAATGTAGTCATGCCTCTAGTTTAGAATAAACAGTAAAGATCTTCATCACTGTGTCCTGTGTACTTTCCATTAGGGAAAGGCAGGGTAGCATGCATTTCATCTTTATGTCTTGTTTTCTCTCTAAGAAGAAAGGAGATTGAGGAAAGTGTGCAGCATGACAGAGTGCATATATAGAGCTTAAGACATCTGAAGTAATTCACCCCACTTTATAAAGAAAAGTGGGTAATCATGTGGTATAAAGTTCTCCTAATCTAATTTTAGTTATTTTCTCATTTGAACCTTCCATCCCTCTCTCCACTTGTACCGTGTAGGTATTTTTGGAGCCTTTAAGGCTCTGTTTGGCACTGTGATTTTTTAATTACTTAAGAATGAATAGAGTTTGATGCATCTTTTTTACCACTTCTTCCCCAGTGCACTCCGAATGAAGATGAGTTTCAAGTATTTCAGTAGCAAGTTGAGCATCCTCTTCCAGAGATACTCCCACTGGTGGTTATTTGCTGATGAGAAGTTGAACAGTGAAGGTATTCACAGGAAGCCATTTATCATATTTTGTCAGCCAAAATCCAGTGACTGTTCTATTACTGCAGATGTTGCTGTACATTACCTGTAACGTGCTGTTAATAACACACTGTGCATGGCGTCTTCTGATATAAATCAGTATGATGAAAAGCAAGGAATTCTGGAGGGAGACTTCAAAAGGCTGTGACTAGAGTACTCATTTATTCCTCTATTGTTGGTGTAATCCAACAGAATTGCTGCACAAGTGTTTTTTGTTTAGTTCAGTTTAAGGAAGTTCTTGCAGAACAATGAACAAAAGGATCTGGGGATTTATACATTCCATTATAGATATAGTGGCATTTCCATGACCCTGTTTAGAAGAGTAAAACTTCTATTTCTCTCCTGCTGATTCTGTCAACATTAACACAGCAAGTTCAGTAGAAGTCCCCCAGGTATTCCAGTGTCAGACCACAAAGTCATTTCTGCCTTTTAAAGAAAACGCTGTGTTTCAAGGAACAGGGACTTTGGGGAATATTTCTGTGCAGTGGAAACCTGGAGCAGCAACGCAGACAAAAGAACAGAAAGGCTGTGCACAGAAGAGCAAGGAAAACAAAATGACAAAACGTATATTTATATATCTTCTTAGTTACCTTGGTGAAAATATGCAGCAACTCCACAACATCTACAAAATCACCAGGAACAGCTCAGATTAAAATATGTGCCTGCCTGAAGATAAAATGAACTGCAGTAAACAAAGAGGAGAAACACTAACCTGTGCTGGCAGCGGATATTTGGGGAGGAAGAATAAACAGCATTATGAGTTTTTCCTTTCTTCTTTTCACAAATATTTGCCCTTCAGATTAATTCAGACCCATTTAAACAGTCAGTCATTACAGAATCCAATTACTTATTATTCATTTTCTGCTTTCTGAAGGATACTCAATTCATGCAATGATGATTCTCTGTGTGCCATTCACTCCTTTCCCCAGTAATTTGTTAAAATGTTGGCTGATTTTAAGCAAAACAATGAACAGGTAACAGGCTCAAAGGTACCATGTTACAACATACATAGAAAATTTGGCATGTGTACAGAGGAAAGAAGTACAAACCCTCCAAGGAGCAGGTGGGTATAGATTATCCTTGTGCCCTCGTACCTCTCAGACAAAGGGTCTGATTTTTGTGAAGTCCTGTATGGAGTCAGCAGTTGGACTCATAGAATCATAGAGTAATAGAATCATAGAACTGCTCAGGTTGGAAAAGATCTTAAAGATCATCAAGTCCAACTGCAACCCAACCATACTACCCTAACTCTAACAACCCCACTAAATCATGTCCCTGAGCACCACATCCAAATGATTTTTAATCATATTCAGGGATGATGACTCAACCACCTCCCTGGGCAGCCTATTCCAGTGCTTAACAACCCTTTCTGTAAAGAAGTTTTTCCTGATACCCAACCTATACTGTTGCAACTTGAGGCCATTTCCCCTCGTCCTGTCACCTATCACCAGTGAGAAGACACCAACCCCGCTCTCACTGTAAGCACCTTTCAGATACTGGAAGAGATCAATAAGGTCTCTTTTCAGCCTCCTTTTCCCCAGACTAAGCAGCCCCAGTTCCTTCAGTCACTCCTCATAGGGTTGATTCTCCAAGCCATTCAGAAGCTTTGTTGCCCTTCTTTGGACCTGCTCCAGCACCTCCATGTCCTTTCTGCACTGAGGTACCCAAAACTGAACAAAGTACTTGAGATGAGGCCTCACCAGTGCCGAGCACAGGGGCAGGATGACTTCCCTAGTCCTGCTCACCACACCATGTCTGATATATGCCAGGATGCCACTGGCCTTCTTGGCCACCTGGGCACACTGCTGGTTCATATTCAGCTGACTGTCCATCAGTACAACAAGATCTCCAAGCCTGTAGGGTTGCCTGAGGTTGTTGTGGCTGAAATGCAGGACCCACCACTTGACCCTGTTGAAACTCAAACAGTTTACCCTGGTCCATCAGTCTAGTCTATCCAGGTCCCTCTGTAGTATCTTTCTACCCTCCAGAGGATCAACAGTCTCTCCCAGCTTGGTGTTGTCTGCAGATATAATCCTTATATGGATCCCTTCCAATGCTTGGTATTCTATGATTCTCTGACTTTGTAAGGCAGTGATGACAAGACCTTCCATATGTGTTTGCTCTCCCCAAGGCCACGGGCCTAGATGAGTGTGGCGCACAGAGCACCAGGATTTTGAGGTCCTTATAAAATACAAAAGGGAAGTTTGGTTGCTACACACAAAGGTAGCTTCTATGGTTGCTAAACACAGAGCTGAAGCATGAAAGAGGGTACATCAGAACAAATCACAGTCATAAATGGTGGTAGAACAGTGGGATGAGAGGGACATAAGATGAACTTGTCTGTCATATTTCAGGCAGTGTACTGATCTCAGAGCTTATAAGGCACAATGGCAGAAAGTAATGGTAGAAAGGATCTGAAGGATGCAAATTACACCTATTTAAAACATGGAGCTGAATTCTATTTTGTAGCATAGAACTGGTACTGAACTGTTGAAACAACACAGAACAGGATGATGATGGAGAAGTTGCATATTCTTGTTGCAGGGCACTAGTAATGTAGTAAAATATACCCTGTGGCCCTAAAGAGAAGTTTTCTCAGTCTATGGCTGGCAAAACACAGCACATGCCAGATGTGTTATTTCGACACTTTAGTAGATGCCAGTTTCCCACTATAAGGGCTTTTCATATTTGCAAATCACCAATAAAGATGATCTGCATCAGGCTGGATGGTTTCTCAAAATAGAGTTTAGGTTTGGATTTGGTTGTGTAGGATAAATTATCGTCGTTGCATAATGACACAGGGCTGGTATAGATTCTGTATAATTTTCATATTAGCAGTACAATTTGAAGTACCAGCTCTAACAGCCTTGGATTTTCATTGGTCTAATTGAGAAGAGAGAGACTTTCAAAACACTTTTTCTTTTAAGACTTTCCAACCTTCAATCTGCTGAAAATGTACACGTTCTGAATATCTTTCTCTAATTGGTTTAACTTCTGGGAGCCAATGTGAATTGCAATTTCACACTCCTCAGTGATTCTTTCTGTGTCTTTGCAAAGAGGATGCACACTTTTAAAGCTTCGTGTGAAGAAACCGATGATACTGTATCATCTGGCATTCAAAGTCCAGATTCCAAATCCCATCACAGCAAAACATTTACTTGTCAGATCTTGTTTGTTCCCAGTGTTGAAATGCATGTAATTTCCTGCACGGGAGGGTTTTGGATTGTGAGGCCACAGCAGTAATGAAGGGAATTTGTATGGTCATTGAACTGGTGGTGTGAGTGTGAGAACTCTGCATTGTAAAGTCAACACAATGCCGGCATTAGCATTCAGATGAAATTCAGGCTTCTGTGAAGAGGCTGTCATCCAGTCAATTTGTCAAGATAAAACCTCACTGTGCTTATATACCCTGCAAGTGGCTCTGCAGTATTTCAGAAGTGAAGTGCAAGCGCTTTCTGGCACACTGCTGTTGTTCCTCCTTGGTATGGGGTCCTTTAGAAAAAAAGGAGAGCCTTTGGTTTCTGGTCTCTGTCTACACAGGCTCTTGCCTGTATGTTACGCAGATAACTGAACACTGTTTTAACTATTTACCATGGAGTGGTACCTAGGGTCATGGACTGAGGCCCTTTTGTGCAAGGCATTGCAAAGACATGGACAAAAGAGCTTACAATTCACCTTTGTAGGCTTTTGCTTAGAGATGTGAATGGCCATTCTCCAGGGGCTTGGTTTTCCCTAGCATGCTGCAGTGCCCAATAAGGAACAAATCTACCAGTTCAGCTAATGCAGTTATTCCATTTCCAGTGCAATTGTATTACCACAGTACAGCTGCATCAGAATGAATATTTTATAACCAACATGAGCTGGGAGCAGTGTGCGCCATAAATGCAGCTTGGATGGAAATTCAGAAGACATTGTGGGGTTGTTAGCGGGCAGGGAAGTAAGAGCAATGGAAAGGCAATTGTGAAACAACAACCATCTTGCTACAATAGCACATACTTTGTCTGCTCTTCAGTGGAGTTCAGATTGATTCTGATTAATTTCCCACAAAGAATGCAACGTTGTAATGTTTTTAATCAGGTACCTCAGCTGGAGCACAAGGACTTCTCATTCAGCCGCCACTGTGTGGGGACATTCTGCTAAGTGTAGGGAGGCAGTGAAAAATAACAATCTCTGGTCAGCGGGTGGGCTCACCATGTTGTACACCCTCAGGTCCTCCTACACGTCATCCAGTTGGAGCCCACAGTATGTGCTGTCAGTATGGGCAAAACAGAGCTCACACAGCCTTTGCTGAGTAGTGGGAGGGGAAAATGAAAACTAGAACACAGCACCTACTAAAAAATGTATTTCTCTAATTTATTAATGTTTTTTGAATGCATTTTCAGCCTGATGAACAGATGGGCATAGTTTGTCCTTTAGGAAGGGTTTGATTAAAAGTTTTTTTCACAGGAATTTGTTAGTAAACTTAGAAACCACGGAATGAAAGATGAAGCCTTCTCATGAATTTAGAACAGCATAATACGTAGGGAAAATCATAGAATTATAGAATGAGTTTGGTTGGAAGGGACCCTAAAGATCATCTTGTTCCAACCCTTTGCCATGGGCAGAACTGACACCCAGCAGCTCAGGCTGCCCAGGGCCCCATCCAATCTGGCCTTGAGCATCTCCAGAGATGGGTGCAGTAATAAACCATCCATTCTACACAGAAACAGATAAGAAAGTTTGTGGTGTGTCCTGGAGGTCATGCAGTAGAATGCAATGGCAAATGTGTTCTGAAGTTAAATAGCCAGTAGGCAAAATATGGTAGCAACATAGACACGGAACTAAATCCAACCTATCAGAGAGTGTAGAATAAAGTTTCCATTAAAAATTTAAACCTGATTTTTAAATAGTAGACCAGTATGCAGAATTGTCTCTAATTTAGGTTATATTTATACATAAGCCCAATCTTCAGGAAGCAAGACACTTAAGAGCAAAGGAGATGGTGTGTTTGTTGCCACTTTAACAATGTTGGTTAGCAAGTGCCCAGTCTTCCTACGTACTATGTGCACTGTCTGGCTAGATAGGTCTGCATGCAGCTGAATCCAACCACATAAATGCAGTTTAAATCTTCTTCAGAATCACACAAATGCTTGTAATGAGAAACAGCAAACTGCAGGTGTACAGGACAGGAGATTGGGAGTGAGGGAAAAATACGTACTTGGAAAATGGTTAGAATTCTTTTGGTACTTACATTCTAAATTTAAGACCCGGACAATAGCTTTCTCCTTATAGTCATGACAAGATTATTGTCTGACCAGCAGTCATTAGTTTAGAGGACAAATATTTTCCCAAAGGCAGCAGTGAGATCATACTAAAGCCCCAGATATTCCTGCATAGAATTGGTGTCACGGCAGATTTAATAAAGCTGGCGTTTGTATTCCAAGGAAGAATAGAACAGCACGATACAGAGGATGCAACACAGTCAAAAGGCACATAGAACAGCTAGAAACAAGGTAGGAACAGAAAGTATTTCATAAAATAGAATTGAAGTGGCCCACTTTTGTAGAAAGGTGGCAAATGTTTTTGAAATAAAGGAGAAACCACATAGGGTGAAAAATGTTGTAAAGGGGTAATTTAAAATTAGTAACGTTACTCTTAAACAAGTAAACTTCTTTATTTGAAAGCATATTCGATACACATATACGAATCCATTACATGTGTCAGTAAGCATATTCTTTGACATTTAACACAGGGATACATTTTGCAGTTGTTTGAACCTTCATTCAAGGGAGAAGAGGCAGGACAGGCAGTAATGAATTTATTCTGTGTAGGATGATGATAGAGAGAATCACTCCCAGGAATGATACAGATTTCCCCCAAAGTTCCTGGTGTATCCTGCAGCAGATCCAGACCTCCAGGCCAGAAGCACCTTTGGGCTCTGCCAGTGTAGCAACTGATTTATTTCTGGTCTTAAGCCTAAGCCTGCAGAAATGCTTATGAGCCATTACTGACATAATGCGAACTAAATTAATCTTGTTTCATCTATTTCATTTAATGATTCTTTAAGAATTGGTATTCAGTGGAAAACAACTATGCTTACAAGAATTTTCAATTTTCCAAATGCGTAACTTAGAATTTTAATTAAAAGAAAGGCACCTTTACTTTCTATGAAATAAATTTTTGGCCTCCCAAGATATGAATTATGCTGAAAGATTGAATGTCTTATAATTAACTCTAATTTACATTCATACTAGTGCTCTGTGCTAGTGGAATCAAATCCATTCATCCATGCGTCTCAGAATCTTTACTGCTAAGAGATAATTGAAGTTTTTCTGTAATGTAGATAGAAGGGAGGTGTGAAAAGGTAATTCTGCTGCATCTTTCTGACTTACAATCCCAAGAATTGGTCTATCTTTGTAACAAGTTATTTGGTTCTGCATTTCTTTACTCAGTGCTGGCTGTGGCCCCGGATACAACCATGGTCTCAATGTAGTTTTTGCCAATGAGAAATAAACACTTCGGTATGTCACATTTGCACGAGCCACGAAAGTAAGTGATACTAAACTGCCTACAGGAGCTCCTTGTGCAAAAAGGCCACGCTCTGGTTTCTCTAAAGCACTTTAAACAGAAACAAGATGACTTACAAATCTGAAACTTTCATTACTGCAAAAACAAATAAATTTTTGTGTTTCTGTAGTTCGCCAAGAGTTTCAGCTCCTCAGCGGACCCTGTGTGTTTTATTGATTTTTCAAGCTCTTATAGGTCATGATATCAAACATATTCATCTTTTGTAGACATTTTCAATTGCTCTGGTTGCATCTCAGAGCTGCTGTAGGAGACAATTCTTCCAAAAAGCTTGAATGACTGTTCCAATAGGGGACATACATTTCAGACTCCAGAAAGTTTTAATGTCTCCCTAAGTAGCGAAGGTTATCACTTCCCTTAGAAGCTTGGATTGATGTCATTCTGCACGGAGCAGATATTTTGACATTAAACTTCTCTGATTATTTCGCCATACAAGGAGCTGTACTCCAGTTTATTCACCATCTGGTCATAGTTCCAATGTCTTTTCTTACTCCTCAGAAGTGACAAATGTGGAGAAAAACTGCAATTTTGACAGTGTTTCCTTTAATTCCGCCATAAAATGTTGTTGAATTTTTGGCACCTTACATCTAATTGCTTAGGCCAAAGACACTGAATAGGACAGATTGAATAGACTAGAAAATTACTATTCTTTGTCACCAGTTACAGTCCTGTTGGTTACACTGAAGTGCTCCTTTGGCTTAAGAAGAAAATTCTTTATTTTGAATTTTAAAACTGCATTTCTTCTGGAATGTACAAGGACACCTCTGAAAGTAATGCCTCCTATCTTATTATGTAGGCCCATGACATCAGAGGTGTTGGTGGTATGGCAGTAGAGGTTAAACCTTCCAACCCAATATCCCATTACATTTTGCTGCTGTGTTGCAGATAGAAGAAAAGGGGCAGTCTGACAGAGTGACATCTGATGTGGAAGAGTCTATGAAGCAAAGGTGTGTCACTGAACTCCTCCATTAGGAAAAGTTGACGCCCACTGACATTCATTGACACTTGCTGAACATCTATGGAGAACAAACAGTGCATGTGAGCACAATGAGGTGCTGGTGGTGCGTTTCAACAATGGCAACAGCAATATGAAAGACAAGCCATGATCTGGATGACTATGCAGACTTTTACAAGAGTGGCATGCAGGCACTTTTTCATTGCTGTTGAAAATGCATGGTTATTGGTGGTGACTATTTTGGAAAATACTGTTTTGTGGCTGATAATTTGCTTTATTAAATGTTTTTATTGTGCACTTTGCTGTAGTTTCCATGGAAATAAATAGGAGGCATTACTTTCAGATCAACTTAAATATTTCTGGCAGCATGTGTATTTTTAAAATATCTATATGTATGTTCTTCTGCATAAGTGGCTGAGCTATTCCTAGCAAGTTCACTTTACTGTAGAGAACAAATCTCTAAATTTTGCATAGCCTCTGAATCTTACACACACCAAGTCGCATCAAATTGACTTCAATTCAATCAGCGTTTTGCACTGAAGGACACGGGAACCTCACCCCTATTAGAAGGAAAGGAACCTATTTGTTATGTTGGTCAGCAGTTTGGCAAAGAGATGAGAATACTCTACGGATCCACTTTGTCCTAAATAATGTTCATGTTAAAAGCAGGTCAAATGCATACCTATCTCATGGCAATAATAACTGGTATAAAGTCACACCACTTTAAGATCTGGCTCCTAGTTTTTGGCTAATTTCTCTTAGTAGATCCAAGTCCTGGAAATAACTCACTGAACACTTTTAAAACATCCATAAAACAGAGGAGTGTAGCAATTGTACCAATGACTTCAATTAAAAAAATGTCAGTGCCAAACCATGAATTCATTCATACTGGTATAAAGTCAGAGTAATTCTGTTGATATCTCTTGCATTTCTTTGGCATTACAATATCATGACACAAAGCAAACCTTAGTTCAAAAGTGGCTCCACAGTGCTTTGGAATGTTAATGGATTCCTATTTCTCTCGTTTGCTTTCTTTATTTCATATTTGTTTGGTCTGGCATAAGAAAATAACTCAGGCTTTCTCCAAAGCCCTTTTTTCTTTTTCTTTTCTCTTCTTTTCTTTTTCTTTCCTCTTCTTCTCTTCTCTTCTCTTCTCTTCTCTTCTCTTCTCTTCTCTTCTCTTCTCTTCTCTTCTCTTCTCTTCTCTTCTCTTCTCTTCTCTTCTCTTCTCTTCTCTTCTCTTCTCTTCTCTTCTCTTCCTTTCCTCTCCTTTCTTTTTCTTTTTTCTTCTTTTTCTCTTTCTCCTTCTTCTTGTCTTTTGATTTTTTTTCTTTTTTTTTTTTTCTTTTTTTCTGAAGTCAGTTACATGGGGTTTTACTTTGTTCTGAAAGCAAAGAAATAGCAAGCAAATTGCAATTATTTTCTTTTTATTTTGTGAGCCAGCAGACAACAACAGTTCAAGTTCTTTGTATTTCTGGAGGGTTTTTAAAGTTTTGCCTGTTTCAAGCTGAAAGGTGTTGCAAAATGATCATCCACTCTGTCTGTTTTCATCTCAGTGAGATGAACCTTGGAACTGTGCACACTATTTGCAGACAGGTTAAATTCTGGAAGCCTGAAAGACTGGAGCCTTGCAACTGTTGTAACTGTCAAAAGTAATTCTGGCCAGAGACATATCGGCTTTGTATTCGGCATAATTGAAGAGACCGCTTGGAATTGTTTGTATATAAGAAACAAAACAATAGGCATTGAGACTTCATTATTGAAAGCAGCTGCAGCAGAGGAAGTCCTGCAGCCAGGGGAAGGTTGGTAAATCCTGTTCAAGACATTTTAATGCTGCAATTCAAATTCTCATGATCCTTTCTGTGAGGCTGGAGGGTATTTTGCACTGTCTTCTTTTCTGCCCCATTTTTCCCTCCAGTATAAGGTGTCTTTAGAACTGTTGGAGGACCCACTCTTATTCCACAGGAATGTGTGGGAGTAGAAGATTGGGTTGTATATACCACCCTGCAAACATGATAAGATGAGCGCTGTAGAACCAGCTAGATGAGGCTATAGCTGGAATTCACTGTTAAGACTTTTTAGCTCCAGTGGACTTGGATTTACTTTTTTCAGTAGCCTTTAGTTGCTTACGATGAAATCATACCTATTTAGCTGGGGCACTGCTACACAAAGTGAAATTTCTTGTTTCTTGCTCTTTGGTAGCATAGAGCAAGGAAAGAAGGGGTAATGGGTCAGTCTACTTAACAGAAGTGCAAATTTCTTACAGTTTCAACAGAGAAAAATAGATTCTCTAGAAATCTTCATGTTATTTAACTACAGTGATTTTGTGTTTTGTTTGACTGGCTGTACAGAGTATGTGGATTTTATGGAGGTTGGTGGCTCTGAATGTGGCAGGGTGGTTGGAGCTTGATGATCTTGAGATCCCTTCCAACCCAAGCCATTCTGTGATTCTATGATTCTATGACTCTTCCCATTGCTTAAGGTGCTTCTCTAGTCACCAGTTCCATAGCTGATGCATCCAGCTTAAATCCAGCATTCACATGAGTTGAAAGGAGGCAAAGCTGAAAGGAAATATGAGGTATCTTCATCAGCCCAAGATTTGTACTGTAGAATTTACTTTTGAGGAAAATTCAGGGCAACAGGAAACATCATTTCCTAACATCAGCTGAGCAAATACAGCAAATCTCAGAGCATTACCTCAAAATGTTTATGACTCTAGTCAGCCTCTCTGCCCTGGAGTTTCTCCTAATGACAAAATAATAGAGTATCCTGGGCAAAAATATTGTGCCCCTTGAAATTTTTTCTTTGTTTGAACTGCTGAATTAAATGCGACCCTGAGGACAACACCAACTCTTTTATGTATCCCTGCCATCATGGACCACCTCTTCAAAGCATGTGCTTAGAAAAAAACTAGTCTGGTCATTGCAACCCAGAGATAGAGTGTGAGCTAACATAGTAGGCATGTACCTGAAGGTTTCGTCTATAGTGTTAAAAAGAAGTCAGAGACTAATTCCCTGATCTATATAACCAGTGTCACAGTCTAGCTTGTGTCCCTACTGTTTAGGACTGGCTTCTTTTAGAGCAGATTGGCACATGGCTGTAGCTGGTTTCTGAGTTCAAAGTGACAAGAGCATACTTTCCTTTTGTTTTCTAACTGAGTAGACACACTTATTTTACTTGCTGATTGCTAGACAAGAACCATAGAGTAGATCATGTTCAGACAAGTGAAACCCATACTCTGACCTTGTGATCAAAGCACTCAGCCAGAAGACAGCAGCGTTGGTATCCGTGGCTTAGATTACTAAACTGAATATAGTATCTTCTGCCTCTACGCTTTCTTTTCTGTATGCTTGCTGATGGGGATAGAGCCTTCTGTATGCTAAATCACAAAACCTAAACCAGTGTTCTCACCACTGGAATGTTGAATTAGAGGCTGGAAGAAACAAAGTTAAAACAGATTAAGTTGGATGTAGCCTTGATCAGCTCTCCTGATCCAGAAGGGGCAAGTTTGGAGTTGAGATACACATCTGCCTAACTTGGACTGATGGTTGTATCACCATTCAGAAGGATAACAGCAGACTGGGGAAACAGGCAAATAGTAACTTCATGAAGGCCAACAAAGAGAAATTCAGACTCCTGCATTGGGGAGGATTAACCACTGAGCAGTCTATATGCTGAAGGCTAACCAGCTGGAAAGCAGCTGCACAGAAGGACAAGCAAATTTATCTGGGTTACACTAGGAAGAGTACTGCCAGCAGGTTAAAGGAGGTGATCCTTCTCTCCTGTCAGCACTGATAAGGCCATACCTGGAGTGCTGGGTCCAGTTCTACCCCCTCAAGCCAGTACAGGAGGCATGGACCTACTGGAGAGAGTCCAGTTTCTGCCATGAAAATGAAGAAGGATCTGGAGCACCATTCTTGTGAGGAGATGAGGAGAGGCTGAGAGAGATGGGGCTGATCAGCCTTGGAGAAGAGGAGGCTCAGAGGGATCTCATCAATGTCTGTAAATACCTGAAGGGTGGGTGCAAAGGGCAGAGAGAGGCTCTGCTCAGTGGTGTCGTGACAGAACAAGAAGCAATGGGCATAAACTGAAATACGTATTAAAAAAAAAAAAAAAAAAAAAAAAAAAAAAAAAAAAAAAAAAAAGGTGGTTAAACAGCAAAAGAATTTGCTTACAACAGAGAAGTTGTGGTGTCTCCACCTATAGACATTCATAACGACTGGACATGCTCCTGAACCACCAGCTGCAGCTGACCTTGCTCTGAGCAGTGAGGTAGACAAGATAATCTTCAGAGGTGCCTTACAACCTCAACTATACTGTGATTCATTGACTGTAAGCAACAGTGCCCATCAACTCAGGAGATATTTCTGGGCAGCCAACAGTAACTAGCAGTCAGAATTTGGGGTAGTTTCCAACTGAACAGCAATGCACCTTAGATTTGTAGAAAGCATTCAGTAGGTCAGGAGGGAAAGCAAGGGTCTGCTTACTGCATGTTATCTGCCTATAGCCCAATAACAATGCTCCTCTCCTTAGATTAGGCCACTACACTTTGTGCTTTGTTGTTCTGGGGCTATTATTAGCTTAGAGTAACTAATGAATTGGAGTAAAGAGTGCAGAGCCCCATAAGGAGGAACAGCTGAAGAGTTTTCCTCTCGCTGTCTTGACTGTCACACTTCAGGATTTCTGTAGCACCAGAATTTTAGCACCAACTTTTTTGGGAGCCCTAGTCTGTTGGATGACTTCTCTGTCCTTACACAGATTAGATTACCCATCTCTCCCCAGACTTTATCTCTGGACATTGTTTTTGTACTTACACATGTATTTTTGATTTCTCTTTCTCACCAGGTTGCCTCTATGCCATTTTTTGGCTCCATTCCTAAATCCTTCAGAGATGTTGCATTAACAAGCACTGTAATGCAGAAGAAGATGAGGTAGGGAAAGATTCTTCTGGCATTTTAGAATGGCTCTTCCATGCTGGGCTGCTGTGTCATCTCTAAATGGACAGCATGTTTTAATGACAGTCCAAAGTAATGTGGTATCAGGTTATTAACTTTTCTTTCATAACCTGATGATGCTTCCAGGCCTGCTTTGATGTTTCATTTTCTCTGTATTTTCTTCTCTGCAGTTAAAAGTAGGTAGAAATAGAGGTGAGGAAAGGGGAAGCTTGTTAAGATGATCGTAAATCAAAAGCCGATAAATTAACTAGTGTGATGCCAAAACTGCAGCTGTCACTAGGCAACATTGAAAACATTGTTCAACTTGGCTATAGCTGTGCAACTTAATCCATCTCTTAGTTCTATCTCTCTGCTCTTTTTTTCCCAGGAGGGAACACAAGGCCAGAAGCTCCCATTTCCCCTGTATGGCAGAGGTCCCACAGGTCAGGCTGGGTCAAGCATAGGAGTTATGAAACTGAACTGGAAGGGCTCTACATCATCTGGTTTTCTCTCCACTTTTGTAAATCCACAACATTTAAATCCTTAGTCCTTCATTGTTGAAGTGGTTTCAAAATCCTAACTCTTTATTAAATAAACAGGATCAGAAAGCATGCTGGATTGCAGATGACCAGTGCTAGTGTAGATTGCATTTATCTGATCAAAACAGATTTGTAAGGGGTTGCTGGACACACGCAAGAAAGGATTACCAGGCACAGATGGCAGTGCTCAGTTATAGCAGTAGAACAAGAATGTAATAGTATTAATGAATGAAGATTTTCATGTTGTACATGAGGAAAGTGAAACACATTACACAGAGATGAAGAAGAGAAAATTAATTATGTGAGAAACTGGCAATATTTTCATGCCTAGCTGATTGTCAGTGACATGAATGACAACACTTAGAATATTCCCAAAGGTATTAGCATTTTAGCCTCGGTGTTTTAATGCTGTCTTGAGCCCAAGATGGGCAAGAAAAGGTGGAATAGTGTATATAATGTCCATCAAAAATCTCTCAGGTGCAGCTGCAATGCCCACACTGTCTTGTCTTGGGCACTGGGTTGTTCACAAAGACTTTTCTCAAAGCTGGACAGGCTGTCAGTCTCACTCCTCCACAGCACTGTCTCTTTCACTTGTTAGTAACAGGCAAAAATATCAAGATAATAAATCTCTTGATCCCTTGAATAAAAGAAAATTCCCTATGGAAGATGTACCCATATTGGGTTCTTAATTGGATAAAACCTAAGCAAGGTGATTTATACCCTCTTCAGATGCTTTTGTGAAATTTGCCTTCATGGCCTCACTGTATTGGTCCTTTGCAAATGAAAAAGGAGAATTTGTTCTCCTTGAGTTTTCTTTGACTGTTAATCCAAATTACAAAGCACAGGCATTCAGGTAGTACAGGCGCAAACATTTCCAAGCACATTTATGACGATTTTGAGCAGATTATCAGATATTTTTCAGGCTTATGGCATGTAAATAATTTATTCAACCTTGCTTGTATCAAGATAACGTGCCTGACACTGCTACAGCAAAATACATACTGGTTGGTTAGTTTCAGTGCAAGTGCTAACAGCTGTATCTTCAGGTGGTTTCATCTCTTTTGTTTATTTGCTACAAATCATAAAACCTGGTAATTGTTTACATTCAGGGAATTATCAGAGATTTTCCAAAAAGTAGCATTGGATCTCATTTTATTCTGAAAAAGCCATAGGCTGCAGATCTGTAAGAAAATCCCATTGTAAGAGTGAGCAGTGATGAACATATGCGTTTTCTTGACTGTGTGGTTATTTGCCATTGTTCATAAATTGCTTTTGGTTTTTCATTATTGCCGTGGCTGTGGTTTCTTTTAAACAGAAAGTTCTATATTGAAAATTATTTTGCATGATGTCCCTGTTCCCATCAGTCCCTGAACTATAAACGCTGTCATGCACTGTTCTGTTCAGCTGACTAACTGCATCTACATCTATAAAATGGTTCAGTTTTCAGTGCCCACAGGCTCATCTTATTATTTTTTTCCACTTAAATAACTCTTTAAATAAAACACTGAAAATACAGTTCACTGCTTATTGCCTTTTTCTATACATATATAAACTATTATCTTTCTGAAGTAGTTCAGTTCTTCAAGGTTGAAATTCTATGTGTAAATATTAGCAGAAATAATGGAAATCACATGCATAAAAACTTAAGCACGATGCTGGAAATATTTCTTCCTCTTTGTTCCCAGGTACATTCCATCTTTGTGCCTCAGACTTAGGGGAGAGAACTGGAGAAGGATTTGGCTGTAACGCAGCTTACATAAATATATAATTTTTACAGGTCTCTGGAGTGGGGAAGGGGAAGCACTAAATTTACAGTAACTTCAGTTTAATGCTTCTGATTTTATGCTTTTCATTTGTACATTCACATCAATTTTATAGTGGCATGAAGTACCATTCTAACATTAATCCAAGATAATCCAATTACTACTTCCCTTTCTTGGGCTTGACTTATACAGAAAAAAACAAAACAAAACAAAAAAAAAAAACAGATTATTTTATAGATTTGCATATACACGGGGTACTGTAAGTTACATCTTCTCACTTTGCCTTTGTTTTCCCATGTAGCTATTACAAAGAGGCTGTCTCAGTGTTGTGAAAAGGGATGATAGTTCTAAAAGGTTATTTCATAAACTGTGAAAGGAGTGCCCTCGTTACAAGCAAATTTGTCAATGTCTCTAACAGATGGAGCTTGACTTATTTGGGAGGGATGTACCAACACGTAGAGTTTAACTCAGGCTCAAGGAGGTTTGTATGACACGGAATCTGAGTCTTATCAGTGTTTTCACAAAAGGCTCCAAGTCAAGCTCCCAGCTTCTTCTAATGGAAGTGCATTTTGGGGACTGATTCAGCTGGACAGTGGTGTCTCACTGGCTCTGCTTTAGTTGACTTTCTCTAATACTTAAATGCTGCTACTGGATAATGCCAGGAACGAGTATAATTAGAGCATATATGCTGGTGCTCACTTCCTTGCCGTTAATAGCATATACTTATGGCAGACTGGGCTGCAGCACCCAGGAGTGTCACCATGTGTAAAGCAGGTCCCTAACGTGCCCTACATAGGGAACACTTTGAAGAGACATTGGCCCTCATTTGTAGGGTAGTCCTTCATTTGGAGCATTTTCTTCTACCCCATTTACATGCTGCAGCAGCGTTCTCAGCACAGATGCATCTCCAAGGGAAGTTTTGTTGCTTACCTCTCTCTCCCAGCAGCATCTCCATGTCAAAAACAGTGATCTATGATGATGCAACTCTGCTATATTACTTGTAGCGGTTGCCAACATGTTTTTATAAAAATTCTCTTCAGATGTCAGATGAATTGGGCAGGACATGAAATTTTTGTCACAACTGCAGCTGAGAAGAGTCAAGTATAAGAGGCACAGCCACGTAGCTTCTGGAAGTGATGTCTCCACAAAGGATTCGTAAAAAACTATGAAGCTTATTTTCTTTCTTTCTGAGCAGAGGGATTCCTTGGTTATTTATTTCAGTTTCTCTGTTTCCTCCTTTTTGGAGTGACAGCTCTTGTTCCTTTCATATATTGCATTTACTCAGGCACTTGCAAGGGGTTCCTAGGAAAAGATGTCATAGTGCTGCACTCACAAAGGACTGAAACTGACAGTTTATCATTGCAATACAAGCTAGCAAGATAGATTTCCATCCATTTATGAAGGCAATAAGGACATGTATTGAGGAATCCTATGAATGGTTATTGCTGGTAATCCAACCACCATCAAAACAAAAAAGTCCAGGATTGTAGCACTGACCCGAGACAAAGTGGGTTGATAGCTATTTAACACTTGGGTATCCAGTGTCCTAAATTTTCTCAACAAGCTTTGCCTCCTTTATGGAAGTACAGGCAACACCGTTTTTTATACCTATACTAAAGTTCAAGTCCTGAAAGACATGAAGGTTGTCAGTGTGTAGCTCAGATCTCTGACATCTAACTCTTTCTCTAGTCTAATAGGCTGCAGTTTTCCACTTGCATCAGGCTCTGCTTCCAGACTGTGCTCTGGTACTATGGATCCACCTTTACACAAGGATACCCAGAAAGCACCATCATCTCTTCAAAATACTCAGGCTTCTCTCTCTACCTGACTATTAGGAACTAATACTTCAGGGTTAATTTCATATTACCTCCTTATTATTTACAACATTCCCTATTATCATTTTCTTTCCATATAAATTCTTCTAGCTCTCCTTTTCTCGCAGTCCCACTGTACCTCATGCTGTGTTTCCCCCCCTGTTAATCAGTATTTCCCTAGATCCTGACATCTCATGGGAGTTGCCATTCAAGGCCTTTAAGAACACTTCCACAGTTTTTCCTCTCTTGTACTTTTTTTTTACTTTCTCCTTGAGGGTAGAGGCTGCAAGCTTGACTGATAGGGTGTTCTTGTTGTGCCTGCTGCTGAAGTTGGAAGAAGAACTTTACTGAAGCCCCATTACCACTGTGACAGCTGGCAATGGGATGACTCTGGAGTTTTGCTTCTAAAATCACAACTGCCTGTGATGCAGATCAGTGTTTATGTATAAGGTGGGAATGATGGTAGTGCAGGTGATACAGAGAAGGAAAAGAATTAAACAGACTTTCAAAAAGTATCATCATGAAAATATTCATTAATTGAGTTTCCAAGTGACATAGTTTGATCCATCACTTGCACTGGATAGAACTGCTCCTGGAGTTTAGAGGGAATCTCCAATGTGCCAGTGTGTGCCCATGGCCTGGCACTGCACACCGCTGAATAGGGCTTGGTACTATGGATGAAATCCCCCTACGCCTCCTCTTCTGAGCAGCCCAGATCTCTCAGCCTTTCCTCACTGGAGAGGTGTTCCAAGACCTTCGTCATCTTCATTGGCTTCACTAGACTCTCTCCAGTATATCTGTCTCTCTCTTGTGCTGGCTGCCCAGAACTGGACTCAGCAGCCACATGTCTCATCAGTGCTGGATAGTGGGGGAAAAATTACTTCCATTGACCATTTGGCAACACCCGGCCTAATGCAGTCCAGGATACCATCAGTCTTCTTTGCTCTAAGGTCCCATTGTCCTTATGTGGGATTATTTAAAACTAATTTTTCCACCCCAAAGCAATATTTTTTTAAGATGCAGGGAAAAAACTTAGGAACTTCTTCTACAAGAAGAAGAATCTTCAAGAGGAACTTTTTCACCCAGAGGGTTGTGACACACTGGAACAGGTTGCCCAAGGAGGTTGTGGATGCTCCATCCCTGGAGGCATTCAATACTGGGCTGGATGTGTCTCTAGGCAGCTTGGCCTGGTGGTTGATGACCCTGCATATAGCAGGGGTGTTGAAACTGAATGATCATTGTGGTCCTTTTCAACCCAAGCCATTCTATGATTCAGCGAACTCATAACACAGCAGAAGCCATCACACAAAGAGAGTGATGTTGTGCTTTGGATATGGGAGCCAGAGCTGCCTCCACCAGTTCCCATGGTGGTCCTTTCTCCAGGGGGTGCTTGGGGCCATGGGGCTCCCCTATGCATGCGACACAATCTGTTTGAGGGCCTGCATGCATGATCACTGCATGATCATCCAGTGAACTTAGGAATTTAACAATCATTTGGAAGTTTTTAATGGATTTTAAACTCAAATTTAGTTTCACATTCAATCTGAGAGAGTGAAATTTAGCTTAGAGTTAGGTGACAGCTAGTCTGTACTACTGCTCTGCATCTCTTTTGGTTTCCTCCCTACTCCCAGTGAACAGATTTTTACATTTCAGGTTGTTTTTTTTCATGAAGGTAGAGATGTGTGTCCTGAAAAGAGATACCTACATTCCCCAAAGCCTTTGTTATGCATGTAAGCAAGCACTACTAATGTAAAATGTCATTGTGTGACATTTGAAGCACTGAGTATCCAATTCTGTGTTGGCCAGAAAGTGCCAGAAAGTCCTTCCTGATGCACTGCTGAATTTCTATGTTCCTTTCTGGCACTCTCTGCAACTTCAGAAAGGATGCTGGGAATGACAGAGTAACTGAGTCTTTGAGGTACAGATGGGCATGTAAAAATCATATGTTTGAACGCGAATCAAGTTGGTAAGGATCTCTGCTTTCTGATTATGTTTGCTCCTTGGTTTTGTCATGTAGGTTATAGCCACCCTCCTAGGACAGTCAGAATGTTTTTTATTCTGTGTGCTCAAACATCTCTCAGCCCTCCTCCTCTAGTGCACAGTCTTGTATACGATTCTTGGTCTGTTGTGCTAAAAGCAATAAATGGAACACTGACAAGTATTTTGTATTTTTGAGCTTCGTTAGCACAAGAGATGGGTGTTCACTGGACTTCTCTAAGCAGAAATGTCCGTAGCACAGCTGTCTGTGGTTGCTGGGCACCGATCTGGTTGGTTTTCTCTTCCTTCAGCCAACCCACAAAAGAATTGCCTTCTTATTAAGAACAGTATAGAAAACTCAGTTTAAGAGTGCCTTGTGGAGCTGGACTTTTAAAATTCAGAGAGTCCAGAACATTGTCCCCATTCTTGAAGCTACCAATTTAAACCAGAGGATACTACAGGCCTTTGATCCTATTAGGTGAGAATTAATTATAGCCTCCATTACGTCTCTTCTGCTCATATTCCAGAGGAGTGACCATGAATGCATGATTGAGGTATCTTGGTTTGTTTGTTTTGCTGTTGTTGTTTTGCATTTAGTTTCTTTTTGTCATTGTTTGAATGGGTGTCTTACTCTGTGCACTCTCTTTTGCTAGGTGCCTTTGTAAGTTTATTCTTTTTTTCCTGGTAATTAAGCATCTTAAGTAGATAGACAGCAATTTCCAGGCCATCCCTCTGCCTCAGTAAGCTACGCTGAGTATAAGCCTCGAGTTAAACTGAAGCAGTTCAGTTCTCCTTGCTTTTGTGATCTTATATCAGTTCACCAGTTATTATTTCCTCTTGTCAAATGAAGCAATAGCAAAGCTTTAAAATGATGTTGCAGCTCTTCCAAAGAACAATTTCCCTCTCTTCTCTCGCCTCCTTCTGCCATTCCCTGTATATTTGATAGTACATCAACTTCCTCTTGATATGATCCCCAGTAGAGCACTTCAGTTATTTCAAGCAGGGTTTTCTTGAAGGCATTTTTTAAAAACTAGCTGCTACAGCAGAGTTTGGTTTTAATGAAGAACAATAAAAAAATCCTTCTGCCTTGGAGAGCCGTTGTATGCAGTAATGCATGTGGTGAACTCTGTGCCTGGGATATCCCCACTGAATTCCCGTTCAACTGCACTGTTTGTGCGCACAGAGTTAAGCACACTGTGTAAGTGCCTGTAATGGCTTTAAATCTCTCCAGAAGCTTAAGATAGATGTAGTAAAGCACAGGAAAGACAATTCAGGATCTTTTTTCTTTTCATTACCTGTGTTTCTTAAGTGGCTGTCATCTAGTAACACATCTAACAAAGAGAAAAGCATTGATCTTCCACATAATTTCTTTACTCCATTCCAACATTCATCATCACTTTGATATGAACAGAATGGCTGGGAAACTTAATGCTGGCCATTTCACAGCAATGCTGAGTGAGCATCTGATATGAGAGAAGAAAGCAAGGCTACAGAATTTAATTCTAACATAGTTTTACAGATCTGTAAATTTCATGACCAGAATCCCTCTAGAGTCAATCTCTCACTGCTGCTTACCACACAATTGAATTTGGGCTGAGTCCTTTGATTTATTTGCCTAGGAAATCCCCAAACACATCTTTGGAATCAACAGGACTTTAACTGCTTATGAGTTTGAAAATGAGGAGGGTACCAGGAGTCTATCAGGAGTCAGATTAATGTCTAAAATGTACTGCAAACATCTTGAGGACCGTCATGAATACCTTTGGCTCAGAGAAGCTATTCTCTGTGGAGTTCTTTGCAGGGTATGAGCAGAAGAGAAGAAGTCTATCTTGGTGGCCCAAACCCTCACATAATTCAATGGAAATGTTGACATGGACAACATATGTTAAATTAAATTTACAGTTTTTATGGCTACATCAGTTGCTTTGGAAGTTATTTCCTTTACAGAACTTTGTGATTAACTGAGTAACGACTTAGGATGCAATAGGCTGTTCACAATACCAAGGGGTTTTCCTGTAGGCATTGTTAATACCAGTTCAGCATGGCAATCCAGAGCAGCTGCAAAAAAAAAAAAAAAAAATGATTCTTGGAAAGCCTGAAATATTTTTGTTCACAGTAATACGTGATGCCAATGTGTTGTTCAATGGGAAGACCATAAGCATGCATCTTCCACAGCACTGAATGAAGAAGAGGAGACACCATGGCTCCTGGGGATTTTATTTCAGATTCTGAACAGCTTTTGGTATTTATCATCATTTTCAGTTGCTCTTTTTTAGGGTGTGTCTGTAAACAATGAACCGAAGCAGTACCTTTTTCAAGGAGAGAATGAAAAAGGGCAGAAGGCGTATATGAAACAAAAGTTAAAAGCTTCCAAAGTATAAAAGTATAAGCAAGTTAATAAACATTGAATATCAGGTTATAAAATTCCCATCAGGTTTATATCAGAAAACAGTATATTGAGTAATATCATATAATAGATACCCTTTCTTCCTTTAAAAGCTTCAGCAGGTTCTCTTTAATGGTAACATGTTATTTGGAAATACTATTTACTAAATAAAGAATGTTATCCTGCTTAAGTTAATAAAAATGCATTTGGTAATGTGTCAGTGATTGTATTTCTTCCACCCTTTCTCTAGGACTTCAGTGAATTAACCCAGCTTTATCTGTGATGAAGAAGGAAGAAAATCAATTGAAGAAGGACCATGATCATAGTATATGGAAAAAAAAAAAAAAATTGCTTCTTACTACAATGATGCATGCCAGTGCATTTCACAAGAGCAACAAGGAGCCTCATTGCTCTAATTGGTGAGTGGGACTATTTGATATATTGGTAATGATGGTCTATGTATGTTTTCACTTTCTAGCAATCAGTACTTATAGCAGAAGAATTTGGAGCCTGTGAATCAACTAAATCAAAACGTTCAGACCAACAATCAAATTTTTCTCCTATTTTGCTTTACCATGCAAAGGTATCATTGGTTGAGGGAACTGGGCTTGTTTATCTTAGAGAAGACTCTGGGGAGACTTCATTGTGGCATTCCAATATTTGAAGGAAGTATATACACAAGAGGGGGTACAACTGTTTACAAGGGTGAATAGTGATAGAACAAAGGGGAATGGTTTTAAACTGAGACAGGGATGTTTAGGTTAGATATTAGGAGGAAGTTTTTCACTCAGAGGGTGGAGACGCACTGGAACAGGTTGCCCAAGGAGGCTGTGGATGTCCCATCCCTGGAGGCATTCAAGGCCAGGCTGGATGTGGCTCTGGGCAGCCTGGTCTGGTGATTGGCGACCCTCCACATAGCAGGGGGTTGAAACCAGATGATCATTGTGGTCCTTTTCAACCCAGGCCATTCTATGATTCTGTGATACGATTCTACGATTATGAAGACAGTCTAACTTTTCTCAGCATCCAGTAGTTTTGAATTCCACAAAAATTTGAGATTGCCTACATTATAAGGGAGAAACCCTTGCACCTGTTTCAGCAGCTGTTCTAAGAGTAGATAATGCTGATTGCTCAGATGTGATCTAGCATTAAGTTAGTCTTCTAAACAGATTTTTTACATCTTTTTGGACCTATAATTTTTTTCCAGCAACACACATTTAGTCTTCCTTTAATTTTTATCCTCAACTATAGCATGAGATTGATCATGGAAGAGAAAACTGAGTATCTGAGGTCTAGGCTAATCACAGTAATGTTTTGGGTGTCATTCAAACTTTACAATATACATTTCCTAATTTATCGTATTTTTAGTGCTGGGAACTGCATTCTTGCCAGATTTTGGCAGATTCTGCAGTCTCCTACTTGATCAAATAAATACATACTATGTACTGAATCTTTACTGATGTCACAGATTTCAAACTTTCTTAATATTGTGATTTAATCACAGCCTTGGTTTCAGGGCTTTGCCTCCAGAGGCTGCTGGTGCACTGTTGCTGTGCCCATGGTCAGGGCTCTCTGTCTTTCCATTCTGGTAATCAGGTAGAGAGGTCAGCTTGGAAGAAATGTCTTGTAGCTGCTGTTATGCTCATACTGGAGGCTTTCTGCTTCCCCAGAAATGGAAAACAGAAAATGCCCTGCAGATCTTTTCCGGTCAATGCTCCAGGGTGGTTCTGTCTTATCTCTCTCTCTCTGGAAAACAGAATCATCACAGCCATAATCATCACAGCACCATTTCACAGCACCTCTTCTCAGCTGGTACTGCAGTCAGGCACGGGAAGGACTGAGAGATCTGCAGCTACTTCCTCAATGTCAGAACTGGGAGAGGAGATCAGCAGTTAATATTAGGCAAGCATTTTGGAGTAAACTTCTATCTGTGACTCAGCAGTGACTCATCTCCCATTCAAAGTAACAGATCGATGAGGCTTGGAGGCTCCTTATGGAACACTGGGAACCGTGCAGGGTTTCAGAAGTGATGCAGTGATGCCACGGGAAGGCTGTAACCTAAATATAGGGACTTAAATATCCAGAAAGCTCCAAAATCATTAAATATTATAAGCAAACAAACAAACAGATAAATAAATAAATAAGAAGAGAGAGAGAAAAAATCTGGGCTCTGGACCAAGTTTAATATCTGATGTGAGTACAGACCTACACAGGATGTGAACTGTGGTCTGCATAAGGTGCAGGGAATTATCTTATTCAGATGCATTTATCTCCCTGATCTTATTCTGAACTACAGTTTTTATGACGTGAGGAAGCAAGATTTTAAAATCAATATTCTACTTTTAAATGCTACATTCACTACATAATGATGTGTGTAGTGAAGTCCAGATAACTCTGCAAACAAATTACCAAAATTTTCATTAAGATCCATTCTACTGCTGACGTTAAAATAGTTCTTATCTAAACACGTTTGCCTTTATTTCAACATGAGAAGTATTTCAATTTGGGAAGATCCAAATTTCCACGTCACAGGCCCCATTATGAAAAGCAAATTATGTGAGATACCAGAAGAAGAAACTCTGCTGTTGTCATGGGGACAGCAATTAGCAGCACTTAAAACAGCAAACAATGGATTTAATGGTTTGGTCTAATAGTGGCTTAATTGCTTAGTATTCCAGTTTGTCTATCAGCACTTCTATATACAGAATATTTTGGTGCTGTGCTTCCATCACGTGGTGATTTCACTTATCATTTTGAAGGAGAACTTCAGCAACATCATTGCCATAAATATTTTTGATTCTGTATTTAGTGGGATGGCCAAGGTAAATGCTCTCCCGCAGTCCTGCTTGAGCACCTCCTGTCACGCAGCACAGAGCCTGCCAGACAGATAGGAGCAGTCTGTGATCATTTTAATGTAATAGTAAAAAATCATCTGAATTTCACTGCAATTGTATCTGTTCCAAAATGACTGGGGATTTGCAAACTATTGTGGCCAGCCAGGGACTCGGTTCATTATGGCTTGTGTAAGGAGCACATTTTCCTTGGTGCAAACACCAAATGTCTTTCTTTCTTTCTCCTCATTTTTTCTTCAGGCTGTGGAAATGGAAAATACATTCATATCAGTTCTCAAGTCTATAAGCTGGGCAGCAACAACTGCTTCCTGATGTTGGAACCAGCATGAAATGAAGGCCATGAAGCAATGGTAAACCATAGCTTGTGTCTGACGTACAAAAGGAAGAGCATCCCTATCCACCCCGACAGAAAATTCTGCTTACTGTTGGTATCTATAGCTCGGATCCATACAAAGCCTAAGGATTTTAAGCTGGCTTCTCGGTCTCTTCTAGGTTAAATGTGTGGGTTTCTTTCTCCTTCAGTAACGAAATTTGAGTTGTGTAGACCAGAGAGATCCATCTCAGCAGAAAAAAAAAACACTATCGCAAACACACTGACAAACTGCAGAACGGGTAAGTCACACAGATATGAGTTCCACTCTAGTGCAAGCACTACTAGGCTACAATGTGAAAAAGAGGAAAGCATTCGCTTATTTGTGCTTTGTCACGCAGCAGAAATGTTAAACGCTGTCTCTGAACAAAAGACAATGTAACAAAAGTTGCTTAGGAACACTTGGGAAATTTCCCAACACGGTATTAAATCCTTCTGCTCCTTCCCAAACACCGCTTTTTACTCCCACTCTCTACAATCTGTCAGCCAACACAGTCATTTCTGTGCTTGTGAGGGGAATGACCATAGCATTCATACAGCAGAAAGACTGTTCTCAGCTGAATCAAATCCCTTTTGCTTCACTGCAGCAAGACCTGTTACAGCAAAAGCAGGAGACAGCACAGAAGAAGGAGCCAGCAATAAAGCAAGCAGAAGTATTTCAAAGGCTTAAAATGTCCATCAAATAACACCATATTTCATTCCTTGTAAGATTTTCCTTTGTTGTTTGGTTGCCCTTTTCTACCTATCTTAATGATGGAGGAACTACTTGCCTGCCACTTTGAAAGCAGACACGGAATGGTAGCTTTAGCCTTTGTTATTTTTTCTCTGAAATGTAGAAGTTTCTTGTTAGGAGCCTTGAAATTACTCAGCTGCTACTTACAAGTGAGGTGTTAAGGTTATGCTGATTAAAAGTAGGACAATACTGTAAATTAAACAAATTACACTGCTCAGCAAACTTGATTTTCCTTTTCTCAACAAAAGGACTGTGAAGGTCTCTAAGCCCTCTTAAATCATAGTGGAGTGTTAATATCTCGCATCTCCTGAAGGCAGTGAGTAGCCTTACACAGCCATGTCTCCATGTCTCAAGTGACCTTTCTTTAAGCCCTGAAGGACTTTACTTTTTCAGTTCAGGTGTATGCCATATAATTTCACATTTGATAGAATTTTGAGATTGCATTGTTGTCTCTGGTCCATCATTCTACAGGGCTATGAATCACACTCCTATGCAATGTTTGAAAATCTTCCAGTCGTAAATTAAGAAACATGACCAATAGCTAACAGCCCTTTATTATGATATTTGGCATTATCTGGAAATCCTGGCTAAGATTCTTGGATGATCCTTCTCTGTCAGAAAGCATACATAGCAATGTTCAAAAGTTGTCTGACTGCAGAGAGTCTGTGCCCCAGTGCTGTTTCTGACCAGACTCAGAAGAGCAGAGTGGTGCAGCTGAGGTTGTCTCTGAGATGAGGATGGACTACAGACATTTCCATCCACAGCAAACTGAGGGCTCTGTTTGCATGGCTGCTGGGTGAGGTGAAGAAGCTAGAAAGACATTCAAGCTACATGTGGAACTATATATTTATGAAGTGTGTGGCCCATTCATTAAAACAGTCTATAACATGGCTGCAAATTGCAAAGTTACCTCTGTTATAGCCTCCACCCTCACAGATCATGTGTGAACCACAGTCATGATCATTATCATAGAAACATGGAATGGCTTGGGTTAGAGGGAACTTTAGAGATCATTTAGTTTACCACCTGAAAAAATAGAGCTCAGATGCATTGTAAAGTTGCAGTTAGTATGTTGCACTACTGTGTCTACCTGTATATATAATATATATATATTTCACTGACTAAAGAAATCATATTCACTTTCCCAGTGCATTCACAGCACTGTCTTAATTGAGATTAAATATTAGCAAACAACAGAAATAAGCCCCTTTGCCATAAATTGATGAAGCCATTCCTGTATGAATGAAATAGGCAGGATTTCTTCTATTTACAGTAAAAGAGGACACACCCATGTTTCCACTTTGGTTAAGAAATTGCTCACATCCACAACTCAGTACTAATTTTTTTTAGTATAATTTTACCTTTGTCAAGACGGTTTGCTCCTTTACTTAAAAAGACCCTGTTCTGTGTTAATAAAAAAATTATACATGCTGAGTTCTTGGATTTTGATATGGGTGAGTGATAAAAAGCAGTTTTTTTTTCTATTAACTTGGTTAACTAATTTCGTTCTTCCAAATGTAAAGGTGAAGATAATTTTCTTCTCTTAGTAGGAGTCCAATTCTCAAGTCAGTGAAGGTAAATTATATTACTGAAATATCTGATCATACTCTTCAACTCAGTGGGGAAAAGTATTTCCATAGTGAAGTACATCAAATAGCTTTCCGTGGTGTTAATACCAGCATGTGAAAATTAACTTTGTTTTAATCTGTAATCTTTTAGTTATAAGGTAATTTAACAGAGAAAGTGAGGGGTAACTTAGGGAGGTAAGGCTGCCCGGTCCTCTAATTTACACTGTCTGAGAATGATGCCTGTGCAATTACAAAGAGTATAATTCTTACAGTTTACAATGTTGAAGAATTTCTTAGGGGAAAAAGGTCCAAATGAAAAGTTCAAGAGTGTTTGCTACTATGTAAGTTCCATCTTTATGGCAAAAGTCAGTGAGACACTGAGCAGGAGGAAACCAAGTGATCTTGACTCGTATAAGTGTGGTTATATCGCACTCTGGGGCCAATTAATATGAGCACAACATGGGAATGCAATGATTCCAATCTTTCTTTACCCTGAGAAGAAAACCTGCATTTCTGCTTAACATTGGTTATCTCTGTATACCACTGCATACAGGCTTGCCACTGATACCTGCCAGTTCTCCAAACTTCTGTTTTTCCTAAGGGTCAATTGGGAATATTCTAATGGGGTTTTTCTAACTTTTTCCAAGTAAAATTCAATGTGTTTAGAAAATAATATTCCTTGAAAGTAGCGATAATAAAGGCACAATAAACATTCTCCCCTAGTGTAAAAGCAGAATTTAACAAGGTCTGCCATGACAACATTAGGAACTTTCAAAGGCCATAGAAACATGAAAATATTACAAAAACTGTCCATAACAGTAAGTGAAAAGAACTAAAGTCAAAATGACTACAGCATAACATGAATTATTCCTTTGGTCTTTACAGGAATTTATTTGTGATCACCTACTACTAGACTTTCAATCAGAAGACAAGAATGTAAGCAATAAAAAACAAAGAGCTTAAAAGTATTAGAAAAACTAGGTTACACAAATTGTCAGGAAATAATTAAATTCATCTTGATGAGCTACTCGGAATTGGCAGGTTATCATTAATCATAGAATCATAGAATCATTAAGGTTGGAAAAGACCTCTAAGATCATCTAGTCCAACCGTCTACCTTACATTTCCCAATTAAATCATGTTAGTTAGTGCATCTTGAGCACCTTCAAAGACAGTGACTCATCCACCCCCCTGGGCAGCCTGTTCCAGTGCCTGACCACTCTTTCAGAGAAGCTTTTCCTACCACTCAACATGAACCTCCCCTGGACCAACTTGAGGCCGTTCCCTCTTCTCCTATCACTGTTACATGGCAGAAGAGGCTGACTCCCACCTCACCACAACCTCCTCTAGGCAGTTTTAGAGAGCGATAAGCCTCCTCTTCTTCATGTTGAACAATCACATCTCCTTCAGTCACAACCCATCAGACTTGTGCTCCAAACCCCTCACAGCTTTCTTGTCCTCGCCTGGACATGCTCCACGGCATCAGTTTCTTTCTTGTAATAATAGGCCCAAAAGTGAATGCAGCACTTGAGGTGCAGCCTCACTAGTGCCGAGTACAGGAGAACAAGCATCTCCCTGCTACTTGGGAACATATCTCCAGCAAGCTAAGGTAAACATGGTACTTGTATTCAATAGAGAAGGGACAAGAGAAAGCCATCTTAGCTTAGATTAATGCAGATTTACTTGAATAAATAATTCAAATAATCTAATTTAAATGGAATGTACAATTTCATACTATAGAATAACAATACATTGTGAAAAAGCCAACAAGCACTTGTCAGGAACAAAACAGTCTGTTTTCTGTCTTTAACTCATCCCAATAAATGGAGTGGTGGGAGAAGGCATGATTTATCTTGACTCTGCTGTCATTGTTGTAAGTAAAATAAGTAAACAGTAAAAATACAGGAACGTGTAAGACTGAAAAATCATTCTCAGAATAGATACACTTTTTCACTGCCTTATCAGAACACATTCCAAAGAGGACCTCCTTGAGATCCACCTTACCTGTTTCAATTCAGATTTTTAATTAACAACTGTTATTGTATGCTAGATAGCATATTGAACAGTTTGTGAACTGTTCCTGGATAGGAACAGTAAGAATTGCTTTAGAAGATGAGATTTGATGTGCAAATGATGGAGATGCTACTTGAAGAGATAAATAAACCATCCATTAGGAAGTACCACACTTGGGAAGGAACTATTAAATGAACAAAGAGAGAAATAACGGTTTAGTCAGATGGACCACAGACCAAATACATGTGGGGAGCATTGTGCTATTACAAAAACAGGCAAGTACCCTTCTGTGGTCTTATGAAAGAATGAGCTACTCTCCTGGACTTGGTACTTTATAGATCCAAAGTGGAATATGATATCTGCTTTTGGGAATCATATCTTTAAAAGTTAGCAGTTAATATGGAGATGTTTTCAATAATCGGAGTTTAGGAAATATGAATCATTAGACTGAAAGAAGCATAACAGTCTTCATCTTTTTTTTACACAGGAAGGAAAAAGAAATAATCATCCTAACCTGCAGCAAAGGTTGTTTTCCTCAGATGTATGAAAGATTTTAAGGGCAGCTTAGCCTAAGTTGGTTTACATTTGGGCCAAGTATTTAATTCTGCCTTGGAGCCAGGATGAGAACTACCTATTTTTCTGTATCTGCTTGAATGTAAATTCCACCTGGCCTTTTGGGGAAAAATCCATCATCTGTCCTATACCCTGTTGCTCTTCTACCAATGATTAGTTCTTCCCCCACCTGAAAGTCAGAGATGCAAAATACTAATGAGGCCAGGATATCACAAGAGGGCTCACAAGCAAAGCAGAAATCCGACCCACATTGGGAATTTCTGGTTCTGATGAGGTGACCTACCAAGAACCTTCACTTCTTTTGAGACATCTGCAAGTCATGCTTTCAGCTTTGGTCTCATCACCATTAGTGTTTTATTTAATGGGAATAGAACAGTTATTTCCAGGCCTGCAACAGCAAATTCTTACAGATGCAGAAAGGTGCCACAGAGCCTGTGGCTGACATCTGTGGGCTTTAGCTTCTCTTCCTGGTCTTGTCAGCTGACAGTGTTGTCCCTCACTGCAGATCTCACCAACAGCAAGGAGTCTGATTTTTATCTCAAGTCAGAAGCTTTGTGTTCCCGACAATGAAATTTCCATGCAAGCAATAACTGATTTATCAAAAATATCTCAATCTTATTTCCAGTGGATGATACGATGTCACGATGGGGTAAGGTCACAAAACCCGATGTTTTTGGTTTTTTTCCTTGGAGAAAAGCACATCACAAAAAGCAACCACTGCCCCTTGTGGTTTTTCTAATCCTTCAAGTAACTGCAGAATTAGCAAAAATCCAAACCTAGCTTTCTATTTTGTATAATACAAAGTATGTAATACAGTATAAAACATAATACAGTAGCAGCCTACTCAGCATTTCTAAAGGCAATTATTTCCTTTAGACCACAGCAGGCTATCAGTGGCCTTATTAACTTTGCCATGTTGACAGTATACCTCTTTTCAATCTCAGCCACATGTTCTTTACAAGTGTAACCTGGTTACAAGGCCTTGACCAGCTGTGTCATTTAATGAGTTGACAGCATGACACTGGCTTGTTAATGGGTGGCTGATATCCCCTGTTCTTTCAGCACACAGAGCAACACCAAGTCGTGGAGATCCAAACTGGATACAGAACAACGTTCAGGCACCTGGGCCAGGTTTATCTGCACAGTGCCAAGGCTTCTTTTGCTGATTTTAGCTATACACATCCCCACATTTTTGTGGCTGTGATGAGCATTTCAGCTTCTCAGAATTATCTCTAATACAAACACAGAAGGAATCCCACTGAAATCAGAGTAGCCACTCAGATGCTTAAATTTAAGCATATAATTATATTCCTGAATCAAGACTTTAATAAGCTAATTAAATTTCATAATTAAAATGATTTTTATAAAGGCAGCACCGTCATTTGCAAATGCTAACCATTAAATTAAAGAAGAAAAAAGTTTTTCAGTCTAAGTAATTAAAGAGTAATATTTTCAAAGGGAAAAAAAATTAATGGAAAAATGTTTGCCCAGCAATTCTTTTTAATAGTTCTTTTTTTAATATATAATTTACTTTTCTTCCTTTTTTTGTCTTTGATACAACCCTAATAAGGAGAACAAAGTCATATTGAACTTAGAATCATGCCTTCTGTACATGATCCAATTGTTCCTATTATTAGAACTGACAGAGATAAAGTGACATCCAAAGTATATACACAGTATATACAAAAGAGTCTCTGAGATAAAGATTCTATGATCCTTAAATACTTTCCAAATGTCTCTGAAGGGATTTAACTTGAGGGAAGAAATTTGACTGAGAAAAGCTATTTCTGATTACACAGATTTCTTCGCCATTTAACAGGGTTCAAATTGAATTGCTGACCTAAAATATTCATTCTCCAAATGACTTCTTAAAAAAAAACAAAAAAAGAAAAGAAAAGAAAATCAAAGTTGTTGATGCTTTCAGTTCTGTTCTCCAAAGATGACTGAATGACTTAAAAATGTATCTTACACTGTCTGTTTGTTCTAAATAATCACTTTTAGTAGGATTAGTCACAGTATTAAATTAAGAGAAGGAGCAATTAATCATATTCTTCTGAAATGAAGAGAATAATCTTTGAAATGTTCTCCCTCCCTTCTCACTCCCTCTGTTTGAAATCTGAATTACATTATGTATTCTCAGTTATGGAATATCTTTCAGTTTTCAATTTAAACAGAAGTGGTGGGAATGAGTTGTGCGTGGCGCAAAATTAATTTGGATTGACTTTCAGGAACACTGGGGAACATATGGCCAAAATGAAAAGAAGTGCTTAATTCCTGAAAACTGCTAACTGCAGAGTAAAGCCTTGCTGCTGCATGGAGCTGGGGGTGAGGGAAAGGCTCTGCACCAGAGGGCGGTGGGCATGGAACAGCCTGCACAGGGCAGTGGGCAAAGCCCCTAGTGCTGGAGCTCAGGGAGCGTTTGGACAGCGCTATCAGACATTGGGGTCGGATTTGGGATGGTACTGTGTGGAGCCAGGGATTGGATTCAATGATCCTTGTGGGTCACTTCCAATTCAGGATATTCTATGATAAAAGTGTACAAGAACTGCACAGCAGTGAAAAAGCTTTGCATATTCTTTTGTGAAAGAAAAAAACAAAACAGGGGTATAAACTTCTAGAAGAAACGATTGCAGGCAGGCAGCTGAAAGAGAAGGGTATAATAAGAAGGATGTATCAGTGCCTCTGTGGTAATCTTGGTGAAAATGGCCACAACCTATCAGGAAAGATTGCAAGGGCTGTGAGGGCAGAAAACACAATATTGGAAAACTTTAATTATCCATATGTAGGTTGTATAAATGATACACAGAGGCATGAAGCCTCTAGGAAAGATTAATCTGATAATGCAGAAAAGGAAGGAAACACTTATTAGACTGAATCAGGCCCACATCAATAAGTAATTGTGCAAGAGCCATGTTCTCTCAGTGTAATGTGGCCATAATCAAACCTCCTGCTAGAAACAAAAAAGCTATAAAAATCCACTGTGTAAGCCTTTAATACCAAAAAGGAAGAAAATGGAGAAGCCAAAAGGTTGAAATGTTAGCAGACAGATGTGGAGAGGGCTGAATAACTCCTGGTGAAGGCTTACTGTAGGTGTGTGGCATCTATAAAAAGGACGCTGTTCAATGCCATTTAAATTCCTGTGTGATTTGTGACGACAAAGGAAATGAATAGGCTAGTGATAAAGTCTGCTGATGGCACAGAGCTATTCAGGATTACTGACTGCAAAGGATTACAGGAAATTCTCGCACAAAACTAATGACCACACTGCAGAAAATTACTTGTTGATAAATGCTCAGTAACATGCATAGGAAAAAAGAACTAAGCATACATCCATGGTGGTGCTCTCTATTGCTGTTCAAGGAAGAAATGTTGAAGTTGTTTTCAATTCTCTGACAATATTTGCTCCACATTCAAACCTGATCAACAAAAAAACAAAACATTTTTGAAGAACAAAAATGAAAACAATCCCAAAGAGGAATGGCAGAAGATACATAACTGATGCATCTATCTCTTCAATGCTGATCAAAATCCAGGTATTTCCCATCTCTGGAAGGATACAGATGAACCTTACAAACATCAGAGGCACAAACTATTTATGTATGAGGATTGGTTAATGGACTGGTGCTCTACGTCTAAGAAAAAATATCATCGTAGATTATCATAAAAGAAATGGATAAATGATGCAGCTCCTGAGGGACAGGAGATAACATCCCAGGCCCCTTTAATTATGTGAGATTAGTGAGTAGATAGATAGCGAATTTATGTGGCTTCTTGCAACAGGAGATGTGTGGAACCATTAAGAAAATAGGAATTAAATGGCAGATTCCTTTGGTGGGTGCGTTTGAGCAATCAGATGTAGTATCAAATGCAAGAAAGTGTCCACGGAGGATGAATCTATCACTGATAGTTAGATACAAGGTCCTGCGTGGCAATGAGGATGCTCTTAAGTTGCTAATTGCAGGAAGACAGAGAAGAGAGGGTCACTGTTTTTCCCTTATTTCTTTCCCAAATATCTGTTGCTGACTGCTGCCGCAGCCCTACAGCAGAGATGTTTAATCTGACCAAAATGAGCTTCCTTGGCCCTATATGCAAGCTTCTTTACTTTTTGTGGTTTAGGAAAAAAAAATAACTTTCATTGAAAGTACTAGGCATTATGAAAAATACTCCTTCAAGCATACAGATCCTTGTTCTATAGTGCTAGGATGTGGGAAATCACCTTAAAACACATCAAACAGTAGGAGAAAGGTTGTTCTAGGGGTGCAGTGCTGAAGTATCAGCCCCAGCACCATCCACCTGCCTGTGTGATCTGCAGAAAGGCAGATTTCAACCATCTCTAGCAGAAGGGTTCAGGCTCCGGGGTTGAAATCAGGTTCTTGGGGAGTGTTTGAGCCTCTGTGGCATCTCTATATCTGACACAGCACCACTACAGCACATTACAGATGGTTCCACTTAAATAGAGCTTCAGTATACAAGAAATTTAATGTGAAGGAAAAGTGTACATTTTTTGTATAAGCAGCTTGCTTTAGGTGAGTGCAATTGCATGACCATGACCATAGAGTCTGCCAGGTTCAAAGTCATGAGTAGCGATTCACGGGAAAATTCATAATTTCTGTACAGCACATTGCTGCCCCTCACAGATGTTCTGTTTCATAGAGTCATAGAATCCATAGAGTTAGAAGGGACTTTTAAAGGTCATCTATTCCAAGTCCCCTGCAATGAACAGAGACCCTAAAGATAGATCAGGTTGCTCAAAGCCCCATCCAGCGTGATCTTGAATGTCTTCAAGAACAGGGCATCAACAACCTCTCCAGGCAACCTGTGCCAGTGCTCTGTAAAAGAATTCTTCCTGATATCTAATCTAAATCTACCCTCTTTAAGCTTGAAACCATTTCCCCTTGTCCTATCCCTATCAACCCTGCTAAAAAGTCTGTTCCCTTCTTTCCTTTAGATATTAAAAGGCTGCTCTCAGATCTCCCCAGAGCCTTCTATTCTCCAGGCTGAACAGCCCCAGTTCTCTCAGCCTGTCTTTGCAGGAGTGGTGTTTCATCCCTTAGATATTTTGTGGCCCCCCTCCAGATGCACTCCAACAGCTCCTCTCCTGTACCGAGGGCTCCACATCTGGACGCAGTGTTCCAGGTGAGGCCTCACTGGTGCAGAGCAGAGGGGCAGGATCACTCCCTCACCCTGCTGACCACACTGCTTTAGATGCAGTCCAGGATACGGTTGGCTTTACGGGCTGTGAGGGCACATGTCCAGTTTGCCATCCACCAAGTACTCCCAGGTCTTTTTTGATAAGGCTGTATTCAATCCTTTTATCCCCCAGCTTGTATTGGTAGTGGATGTTGCCTCGACCCAGATGCAAGACCTTGCACTTGGATTTGTTGAATGTCCTGATGATTGTGCATTTTTAAACATAATGCATCATCTGTAGCTTTTAAAATGATCTGACAAATTTACCTTGACAACACCAAAACTTCACTCAGAGATTTTATTAATAAGCTGTAATTTCTTAAATGGCACTTAATGCCTTTGTAATTAAAAAGGCCATGATGTTTCAATGTCAAAGTCTCAACTGCAGCTCAGGAAGACCTGAGCTTTTTTGGAACTGATTTCTGTTCATCTCATCTCCAACAAGTGAAACCTCCAGGCAGAGCAGCTGAATAACTAAATGTTAAAAGGCCCTATTTCTTTAAAGCTTGCCTTTTGATCCTCACATTGCTGCCGAGCCTCTGAATGCATCATTCAGGGCAAGCAGAGTGTTTTCCTATCTCAGTTGGATTTCACGCTGTTATTCTTTTAATTGTAAAGAGTTTCTTTTTCTGAAGCAAAGTGGATTGGATGGTGAATGGCCATCCTGACAGGCACAGACAGGCTGCATGTACAGCTCTTCTGCTGGTATTTCCTATAGTTACCTCCCCTGAAAGAGCTGAAAGCTTGCACCTGTTTTTCTCCCCCTTGAAAGATCAATGGTTTTTTGGTGCAGTGTTTTTTGTGAAAACCAGCACCTCAGCAGTTGAACAATAACAACAAAAAAGCTGGTTTATTAGTATAACCTGAGGTGGTTCTTGTAGAGGTATCTGCCCAAATTGGCACAGGCATTTTCACTGAGGAATATAAATGTTAGGATAAATATGTCTAAATCCATTGGGTTTTGTTTGTTTTTGTTTTTCAGTATCTTCAATCTTTGCCCTTTTCTTTCTAACACTATCCTAAGGCTGTTCCATATTTCAGATGCTTATGTTCTATTTCAGATTCTCATGTCTCATGTCACATCATTTATTTGGCATAGCTGAGATGTTGCTGAAGACCCTCCTGTGCACCAGGATCTGGCCAACCTTAGTCCCAGCTGTGACCTACTCCATAACAACATAGTCTGAGAGCAGATACCAACCTGCAGAGCTGCCCTTAGGCAAATTTCTGCCAAAACACAAGACTGGTTGCCTTATTCAGGACAAATTTTGATCAAAATTAGAGTTAACCCTAAACTAAGCTCCTGCTCCAGCAAAGATGTGCAACTTGAGTTTCACCACTGTAACTATGAGGTGATCTCCTTGCCATGCATGTTCGTATCGTGTGTAGTTACCCAGTAAGAGTGGGATTTCCTGTTTGTTTTTGTGAAGAAATGCCTGTTAATTGCAGAAGTACACAACTGTTAATTAGCCAAGAGTCTTTCACTTCTATGTTCGTGATCTATCTAAAACCAGTTCTAGTCATTCATTTTTCCTGCTCTATTTTTGATGCTTGTCAGTAAAGGAAGAGAAGTGGGCAAGCAGGTTTAACTTAGCCTTCCTTAAATGGATATTATCAGCATAATCTCTAGCATGGCTATTGCAGAAACCACGTGTAGCGTTGGTATATGGCTTCCTGGTCAGAAGTGATTTTTCAGGCTACAGATGAGCACTAAACGAGGATAAAAAAGCAGCAGGTTGCTTTGCTACCTGCAGTAGACAGTAGTTACAGACAATAACTTTGTGCTGAGAAAACATGGCTGTTGTGATATTTACTGCTGGTCTGAAGGATGTTGCTTGTTTCAACTTGCTGAAATGAATTTCTAAATTCTAATGTGCTTTTAAAATAAATCAGTGTGTTATGAACTCCTGTCACAGATTAGAGATAGTACAAAAGCACAGAGCACAGCAGAAGATAAATGATGTGCTCCTGTGGTGCAAGCCACCAGCTGCCAGAGTGCCAGAGCCAGTCCCTGTCCTTACCTCTGTATTCATTAGTGTCCTGAGGGATGCTTATTCACCTTATCTCTTCTGTTCTAGTGAGTCTCCATTTTTCAACAGAAGAGAGCTGTCTGTGAGCCATAAAGGAGATGGCTTGCATCTGGAGAATAGGAGGCCAGATAATGATATATGTGTGGGCAGCAGAGCACAAGCAGAGATTCAAAAAGCAAGATGTCTTTGTTCCTTGGAGTCCTTCACCTCCTTCCTGCTCCTCAGGTCCTCCTGGTGCACAAGGAATACACAAATCAATTTTCAGGAGGACATACAGCTGGCTTTGAACCAGTCCTGCTTTAAGTGGGGTAGGACTTGAGGCTCACAGGAAAGTACAAAGCTCATCTTGCAGAGGGGAGAAAAGCTGTCATGCACAGTGACAGATAAATCTCTGAGATGGTCTCAGCTCTCAGGATCACTTCACTCACTATTCAGTTTGATTGATCAAGAAGAGCTAATTAGATCCTGCAATTACAATGCTCAGTTGAATGAATTAAACAGGAAAAAGAAAGTTAAAATAACAGTGTGGCCTTCTGAAACACATTTCCAACTTTTTTCCACATTGAAAACTGCATTTGAAAATGCAGCAGCTTTTGAAGTGCTTGCTAAAGCTGTGCTGCCCACGTCACATTGATCCAAAGCTGTCAGAATTTGCTATTCAGAATTAGGGCAAACAACTACACAGCTCCCTGTGGCTGCAGATACTATTTGTGATTGCAGCAGAGGGGTGATCTGATTTCGTACCAGAAAGAACAAGCTGTCAGACAGCAACTTAAAATAGATGATCACCCTTAAACAAGGAGCTTGCTGCAAACCTCAGGACAAAAACAGGATAGGTCACTCTGTGCAGAAAAAGGGCAATGTGTGCACCTTGACTTCACAGAGCAGGCAGCACTGATGCCCTCATGAGACCTGGCTGAGGTACCACCACGTTTCTAAAGAAGGGATTTTTGGCTGAGCTGATAGATCACCAACCCGAGCTACCTGTTATTCATTCATACATTGACCATGCAAATTTGTGTGCGATTGCAGAACATAATGAAGCGTGGAAGATCTGGGGAAATATCTCGATTGAAATGCACAATGAGCACTTCAGGGTTTTCTGCCTTTTGAAAGCTCAGCGCCTTTGAAAATCCTTCCTAAAGCTTTTTATAGCCCTGGGTTTGTTTTGGAGGAGACGGGGGGAGCATGAGGAGGAGTCTGCTTTGAAATTCCCAGGTTCTGTAACTTTTCTTCTTTGATTTTGTTCTTAAAATACATTTCTATGGAAATATTTTTTTCTATCATTATTACCTCCAACTGAGCACATTTTAGCACACCGATCCCCTTTAATAAACAGCTGCCAGCAGTGTTTTACTGCTTTAAAATAGGTAAAATACATTTGGAAGTAGATTGCTAGATTATTTTTTATGTGTGCATTAAAAATCTTTCTTACCCATTTATAACTACATCATCATTCATGTCAGCTCGTTCTGGCACAATTTATTGTACTCTGCCACTTGTTGTAACATACCATGGGAAGTAATTGAAAGGTGGTCTATTTTATTGCAGCTCTCTTTGTCATCTTATATAAAACTTGTGGCTATACCAGACAGGCAGTCTTTTACAGGAATGACTGGGTGTGTAGGGCCCTAATGGCAGGGACAGTAACTGATGACACTGCCACAGTAGAGGTCTTTTTCATTGCCTCGTAACCATCACAGCCAACAAAGCAGATAAATATTTGCCTCCATATATGTCACTGCATTAAACCCCCTAAAAACAGATTTAAGAGTGAACTCTACATGTATGTTTGAGTTCGAATTGTTATCCCCATGCCAGCAAAAACAGGAGTTAGAAGGATTTCATAACCTATTCAAATCTGTAGAATAAAAGAACATAGCACAGAAAACTGACCCAGTGACCACTGGTCTACTGAGAACACATTTGTTAAAACCAACATGGAGTAATAACGCTTTTATGTATAGGTCTGCCTTTCACAAAGAAGTTCAGATTCATTATCTACTTTTTAAGATGAAGAAACAGAGGTTATAAATTTTGCTTAAGGTAACGTGAAAGAAGAAAGAATTCCAAGTGACATTGCTGCTTTGCCAATGATTATTGACATCAGGGAGATTTGTTTGTAACTTTACTTTCTGCCTTGTGGGTTTGTGAATCAGCAAGTCAGAGATCAAACCTGTTTTATGGGAAGTATGCCCCTGTATATTCTTTATTGGCCTCTCAGTAGCAGATCATGTCATCTTTTCAAGAGTATCATGAGGCTACACAGTAATGGGAGGTTTTTTAATGCAGCTTTAATTCAGTTTGGATGTAATATCTGTAATCACATTTCTGTTACTTCCTCCCATAGAGTTCACATTGGCTGTATCATACATCTTGTGTTTTCAGGTGGGGAAGCTGGAGGAGCTTATCAGCATCCTCCACCAGTAATTACTGCCTCTGTGGTGTTCTTTTCCCCCCCTGTGTTAGTATCATTGTGCAAGTGAAAGTTTCTCAGTCGCAAAACACTGATGCCATTCTAATCTGACAAGGCTGTTGCCTCCAGTTCACACCATTTCCCATGCCAAAAAGGACTTGATAGTGTTTTACTATTTTTTTAATATAGATTCAGGTTGTGCTAAACAACAGGAGCAGCACATTGTGGGGCTGAACTTCTTTGTCATGTCTTTTCCTGCTGTTCAACAGTTTCCTAATCCAGAGCGAACACCAGAAAAGTACATTTGATCATTGCTGGTGATCCCTGCCCTCAAGCACACCTGGTGTTTATTTTTCCTGGAAATCAAGCCAATTATTTTAACTGATCGTCACTATTCCCCTTTGAAGGGTTTCACTGGCTCCAGCATTCACTGGACAGGTGGACCTCAACATCTCCAGTTCATGACACTACCAGATTTCTCCTAATCCTGATACCCCAGGTCTGCTTGATCCAGGCCAGGTACTTCTACAGCAGAGGCATATCACCTTGAGCTAAAAGGTACGTAAGGGAAATGCTTGCCTTTGACTTAGTGGGAACTCCTCCAACTTCTCTCCTATGCAAAGGTTAATCCTCATTTACCTTCTTCTTTTCATCTTTGCTTGTCTGAGCTAAATTTCAAAACAGAAGGATACAATTTCTCTGGCCACATTTAGGTCTCTAGAATGTAGATATGTTAGTCTTATCTGTTCTCTGAATTGTCTGCAGAGTTAATGGCAAGAAATAGACCTTTAGAGGATGAATCTTGAGACATGCCTTGAACAAGTGCTGGAGTTAGAAAGCTCATCTCTGCACCTGCTCGTCTGACTGTTTCTGGCAGAAGTTTGGAGAAGAACTCAGCCTCAGACACTGGGTCTTGGATGCTCCAGTTAGGAAAGGTGGATCCTATGTGGGATCTGAGGTTGGAAAAGAGAAAAATGAAACACAGTAAAGCCAGACAGATTCTTTCCCAGTCACCTGTTGGCCAAGCAGTGCCGTCTTTATCTCTGTATTTGTAGAAAATGTCACTGATAAGTTGGAAAATAGACAAGAAGCAACAACTTAGTTTTCATGGTTTTGTCTGCGATAGAGCTAATTTTCTCCCCTGTAGCTGGTAGGGTGCCATGTTTTGGGTTCAGGATGAGATGTTGATAACACACCGATGCTTAGGTATTGCTGAGCAGGGCTTACAGAGCCAAGGACATTCCAGCTCCTCACAATGGCCTGCCAGTGAGAAGTGAGGAGCACAAGGAGCTGGGAGGAGACAGAACCAGCACAGAAGACCCTAACTGGCCAAAGGGACACCTGTACCATATGGTGTCATGTGATAACATGAGGAGTTGGCCAGGGGGGCTGCCACCACTCAGGGGCATTGGCAACTGGTGGTAAGCAATTCTTCTGTGCATCTGTTGTTTATTTTCTTCTTGTTGTTGTTAGTTTTGTCTTTCTTACTTAACTTATCTGAGCCCATGAGCTGTTGTTGCATTTTTTCTTCTCAGTTCTGAACAAACAGCTCTGTGGTGCTCAGCTGCCTGCTGGGTTAAGCCACAGCACCAATTCAACTCAGCTCTTCTGAGGTGTAAAGAAAGATGCTTCTTTTCAGCATCTGCTACACCTAAACTTATGGCCATTCATCTGCCCAAGGGACACTCTCAAAAAGGCTTCTAACACCATCCTTGATCTACCTATAACGATCACCTTAACAGATAAAGCCACTGCCTCCTTGCTCCTTCTGATTTGCCGCTCCCCAAAAAAATCCAAAGTGTGGAAATTTTCTCAGTTTTCTCCACATACACTCCATATGATGATCCTGATTTCTCCCGTGGACCCCTTGGAAACTGTCCATATGCATCCTGGGATCCATGAGCATCCCCTGGGGTCTTCTGTTCTGCGCCTGCATGTTAAGCGCTGTCTCATTGTGTTTCATGCAGATGCTGTGAAGTTGGCGCAGTGGCTGCAGCCAGTGATGCTCACATCCCTAGAGCTAAGAAACTGTGAGCAAGCACTGTTTATCTTCCTCTGGCATAAACAGGTTCGATGAGGACGAGTCTATCATAAAAGACTTCTGCCCGCTGGGTAAATGTCTTTCCTCTAATTGTCTGCTAATTGGCAAAGAGCTAATCCCACTTATTATCAAAATCTCTTCTCCAGAGAAAACTCAGCCAAGAGCTTCATAAATCCTTTTCCCTCATCCTTTTCAATTTTAAAAGCTATTCCAGTATCATTTGCTGGCTATCACCTAAGGAGGGGTTCTGTTTGAGTTAATCAGCTCCTGCAAGGTTATATATGATATCCAAAAGTGCGTTAGTCAGCATCTTGACTTCTGTCTTAATTAATGTTTGCTGGCCTAATATTGTCATTTATCATAGGCATTTGTACTGACCTCTCAAATTACAATCACCCATTAAATTAAACATGGAGGAAACCCATTGGATCACTCACCCTTTCCACCAAAGCATATTATTTGTGATGTGTGGCAGGGAACTCAGGTGTGGGGTATGATTAAGAACACCGCAACTAACTTGTCTTTGAAATGTAAATACAATTAATGAGTGTTACCTGTCCTCCCCTGGGTCTGCCCAGCTCTGCTTCATCCTTCTGACTTCTTTGTTTCTTCTCTTTGATTGGGCTCTTGATTTCCTTGCCTGTCTCCCCACTTGAGATTGAAAAAGAATTCCCAGTGACTAAAATGACTGGAAATATTTCATAGATTTCTCAACATGTTTGTTGTACCTTAATATACCTTTAATGTCTAACTGTGACCAGGACTAAGCAAAGCATCCCTTTTATAATTTGACACCACAAACAATTTCTCATGAACGTAGGAAACACAGTATGGAAAGCTGGACACCGTTTTGCTTGTGGTGAAGACCTCTGTTGGCAACATTCAGCTGTAGTACAACCATATGCGTTCATTGGCTGTCACTGACTTCCAGACAACAGCAGGGACACCAGGAAATTGAAGACATGCTTTGGGTTGGGGAGCACTGACTGTGACAGGGCAAGAGGTGCTGACACTGCTGGCTGTAGAACAATGAGCTTTGATGGATGCAGCAGCATGGAGCTCTGGGAAGGAGAAATACTGGGGATACCTGAAAATACTGTGCTTTAGGGCAGGGATAGGGGGTTTTCCAGCACCTCCACCTGGAGAAGAACACCTGGGTCAGTGGTGTCAGTTTGTGTTGGACAACGAAAGCAGTAGTTAAGGTGTTCTGCCTTCTTTCACTTGTGTTATCTTATGTCTGACTCATACTTGAGAGGTTCCAAACCCACCCCCACTATCTAAAACTCAAATAATTGATACAGTTTTTTCCTTGCTCAAGGGATTCTGAAACAGAGCATATCATTTCTTCCAGAAGTTCAGTACGCACACTGTACACAAACATAGAAGGAAATCTGTTATAAAGATGCTTAATAGCTAATTGGCTCATTTTTCAGACAAGAAAATCATCCACTGCTTTTAAAATATATGTGTACCAAATGTGTTAGGCTCGATTGTCCCAATTAATTTGGAAGGAAAATAATTTCAATTTTGACAACAGAAGAAAAAAAAAAAACACCAAAAAAACCCCAATCTGAGTGTTGCCGTGTGCGCCCCGTTAACGCCTACAACATCTGAGTCAATTCCACAACATATTGAAGTTAATGGCAAACTCCTTAATCTTGCTCATGGTGCAACACGGAACCAATTCCTGACATGTAAATTGGATGACATATTATTTATTGATTAGTCTGCAGGGCACATGGATGGTAAAGGCTGATTTCTTTTGTATGCCTATATACTTCCCTTTCCTTTCCTTTCCTTTCCTTTCCTTTCCTTTCCTTTCCTTTCCTTTCCTTTCCTTTCCTTTCCTTTCCTTTCCTTTCCCTTCCCCCACATGAAAAATAAAGAAGCTGGCCTTTCCTGGCCTAGTATTGAATGCGGAGGTTGGTGGCCCTGCCTGTGGTGATGGGGTTGGAGCTTCGTGATTCCTGGGGTCCCTTCCAACCTGGGCCATTCTGTGATTTCAAGAACTAGAAGAACATTTCACTGTCATCTTCAGGCTTTCATTTAACGGGCTACAATTTGGGGTTTTGTTTTGGATCATTGACTGAAATCCAATGTAATAAATGCACACGGCATTAACTGTTAGTGCAGGCACAAAGCATTAAGCAAGAAGGATTAAAGACTGCTCGGGCATACCTGAGCTCTTTCCAACAAGACAAATTGCAGCTATTATTTTATATCAATGGACTGTAATAATCTTGATTTCCCTGCACTGATAGGGAAATTTGTGATAATGAACGCTAATCTATCTTACCTTCTAACCTGGAATAATCAGGTCACTTCATTGGTAAAAGAGGGAACGTTCCTCACGTCTGCCTTGCTAATATGAGTGTATTCAATAAAATAAACTTTAAAAATCAGTCTTCCAAACAGGCGTTATCTTTATTCCAATTAATGCTAAAGCAGTGTTGTTTACCATGGATGCCTAAAGAAAAATCCCCTGACTTTAAGAACTACATTTCTTACAGGAGTTAACATTTAGAATTCAGAAACAGGAAAAAGAGAAGCCTGACTGTACCTCTTGCTGCTCTGCAGCTGCTCTTTGTAGAGCACAGAAAGTTTAACTGAAGAAGTTGCTATCTTAGGTTTCTTGATCTTATTTTATAAGAAACTTTCACCTCTGACTTTCTGTGCTGGCATGAAGCTGACTCCTATGGAAACTCTTAGGCTGTGCAGAGTTTAAGTCCCACCCGGGTAGGAGCAGTTTTCAGTTCTCATTTTGAACTAGCGGGAGGTGATGCTGGATGAAAGCAAGGCTAATCCTCTCAGCACGCAACTCAGAAGCAACTCTAAGCAGATCTCAAAAGATGAAAACAGCTGAAGAAACACTGAAGAAACATCACCTAGAGGTCCTGTGTTTCTATTCAGAAGTCTTTGTGACTGCCTCTCCTGCTAGGTGTATGAAGCAGGTGCACACTGCTCAGCATACGTCATCCACAAGAGTGCTGCTGTGCATTCACACACATACAGGAGGCAAAGAGACCCACGCCAAGATGCTTTCTCACCCCATAAAGGTTCTGCTTTTGTGGTGGACAGGCTACCATGTAATAGCACCATGTAAGTGGAAAAACCAGCAGAAGTCTCTGTTTTTTCCCCTCAACACTATTTGCTGGTACACAGGCTCTGCAGGGCAGCAGTCACAGTGCCAAATCTGCTGGACTTCAAGGAGCATTTGAACAACACTCATAGATGTAGGGTCTGGATTTTGGGTGGCGCTGCATGGAGCCATAAGTTGGATTTCATGACTCTCGTGGTTCCCTTCCAACTCAGGCTATGCTGCGTTTTGATGACTACCTCTAAGCACATGCTCTGAAATGTTTTTGTGTTGAAAAACTCTAGCAGTTACTAGTTGTCCTGGAAACAAATTCACCTCCCTTAAAAATACAGGCCCTGTAGGAGACATGTACAGACTTCAGAGATTCTGTGCCTGCGTATTTGTGTGTTCCAGACTGTGGCACACAAAGCAGGACCAACAGAAAGAAACAGCAGCTTCCTGGAGCAGCATCAGCCATTTTCTCCACCATTGATCATTACCCCTTTTTTCCCCTATCCTTGATTACTTGTCCCAGGGGAGGTAGAGCAGAAAAAAATGAAACCACTCAACTAGATAAAGCACAGCCACACAGTCATGTTGGGATTTTAAACCTCTACACTGAGCAGGTGAGGTCTTTTGAAGCAACAATCCACTGCCTCCAACTGACATATCTTCTCTCTCTTCTCCATGTCAATACTGATCCTGCTTAATTTATGAGAATGATTCACAGAACAGGATATTAAGCCACAGATGATACAATTTTAAAACACAGTAATAGATAAATTATGAACAAAAAGCTGCTTTAACTCATAGAAAGCAGGATGGGAACAGGGAGGCAGCTGCCACTAAGTCACAATGCCTTTCATACCCTTCGCATCACACTCTTTCCACAGACAATGGATTAAAAGTAAAAGCAAGCAAATATTTGTAAGAAGGGGCACTTAGTCATGACGAGTCTTTCTTGAGTTACAGTGGGTAATAAGCAAGACTTGTTTGGTATTGAAAATGGGCACAGACTAGCCTCCTGAAAGAGCAGGCAATTAGTACACGTAGTAATTATGCCTCCCTTTCCCAGTCCTCTATCTCCCTTGTAAAATACTTGAGCATTTATCTCCACAATTATTGATTCCGCTAACTTATTTCAGAATTAACAAAATGAGTTTTCTGGGATCTTCATCAGTCAGTCTGGATTCTCACAGTGCCGTGGATTTGTGGCACAAGAGCACAGGGAAGACACAGTCCATCCTCTAGGCATCGTCAAATACAAAACCAGTACAATATAAAGCACACTAGCACTGAACAGGAAAGTAAGAAGTGTATTAACAGTACACACATGAATGCTCAGGCTTCCAAAGACTATGAATGAGCAGAGGTGATTGGGAATTTAATTTCCATATGATACTTTTTTCTAAGTATCTAGAATTTGTCTAAATCAGACAAGTGAAAGTGACAAATAGCATTAATTTAGTCAATGTTAGGGAACCACAGTACATAGGAATAACACATGGAAGACCTGCAGAACAAATTGGTATAGCTTCCTTTACCTTGATGTTTCCCTGAAGACTTACACTGGGGAGTACTGCCCCACTTTTCTGAAAGCCAGTTTACATCAAACTAAATGAATGCATATACCTAGTTTAAGAGTTTAAAGTAATCACCTACATGGCATAAAACACTCATTCGGCATTTAATATGTTGTTCACATTCTTTTTTTTCACTTCTTAAAAAGACATAATTGTTAAAACTTGAAACCTTACCACTGATTATACCAGAGTCAAAGGAATAATCTTTACCTGAGCAGTTAAGTGCATTGGAACTAACATGAAAGTGTCAGCTGGCGTGTGGTCTTACTTTATAAGGGCAGATTCCTCTTAAACAAAGTTTGATGCTGTCCAACTGACTTACAAGCAAGACAAAAGCACTACTCATCTAATTTCAACACAACTGCTTACAAATGTGAGTCAGAAAACATTGTGTCACCACATCACTAACAATAATATGGCTAAAACAAAAAAACAAAACAAACAATGAGATATAAGAGTAGGCAAAATATATACATACATGCTCAAACAGTAATTTACAACATGGATATATGTCTTGCTAACAGCAAAAAAACAAACAAACCAAAAAGCATATTCTCTCTTCTTAATGTAAGCTTACAAATGCTACAAGTAGACTATCATCTTATCCAGCTTCGGTGGCAATCTTTTGCCTTTCTGAAAGCACAAAGTATTTTCCATAGATCAATCTACTGATGCTATTGAACAATCCATCTGGTTTCCAAAACTGAACACTATTCTTTAGTTCATCGTGGTTTATATCCATAAGGAAGTAAAATTGACTTTGAACTAGACCACATGCCAACAGACATGGAGAGCAGAAAACTAACATGGCATACCTATGATACAACATTCTGTATACAACTTCAGGTATCAGGCTTAGAACATCATGTCATCTAGCCCATCCTCCATAAATTTCTTGTAAATTGCCATAAACTTTGCTACAAATGCTTCAAGATGATAAATGGCTTTGCTGCCCAGTTGCAAGCGGTGTTCATAGAAGGCTGCCATCTGTGCAACTTCTCCTTTCAGTTGTCCATCACAGTTATTCAAAAGTTCTGTCAGGAGACCCTAAAAGGGAAAAACAATGGAAATGACAAAGCTTTTCTTCAACATCTGGATGATTTCGGTATTTTTATTTTTTAAATAGTTAATAACTATACTACAGTTAAGAGCTAGAATACCTTCATTATAATCTCAGGAGGAATGCAGTGTGTTAGGAGTTCATAGAGCCGTCCACGAACCTCTAGAAGCCTGTTGGAGTGACAATGAAATATCAGCTGTATATCCACAAAGCATACTCATTTTCACTACTTGTGAATTATGTCATAGAGCAAACAGGAAAAGAACAAACAGACAGAGGGTTCTTTTGTTGTAGATTTTAAAACCAGAAGCACTGCATCTTGGATAGTTTCAACTCAAATAATACGTAACACCCTTTGTTCAAAACAGCAAGACATAATACATATGGTATATTTACATACATTTGTGATTTACAGCTAACATCGAAGAGACAAGAATTTGCCTCAGGCTCTTCTTTTAATTCCGCTTCCTATCTAAATTCCTATTATTTACACTTAATATTAGTAGAGGATTCTACAAAAGATTCTACGTGTATGAGACAAGTTAGACTAATATAGAGGGTATCTCCCACTGTTCTTGAAAAAGAAATCACTGATTTTATTGTTTCACATTAAGTTACTTCACAAAAATCATGTTATGATAGAGGTGGTGAAACAAAAGCTTTAAATACAGAAAAATAAAAAGAAAGCAAACAGCATAGTACTCAACTAAGCTTATGCTCACTTCTGAATACAAAGCTGCAACAGATTGCACAGAAGGTGCAGAGAAAATGATAGTTCACCAGACTGAAGCAAACAAGAAATCACTTCGGTTTAACCAAAGAACTGAATACAAAGTTAAAAGAGACCTAAAAACTCATGAACATTCAAGACATTAAATCCCTGATGGATTACTGTAATCTACACTCTTTATTTTTTATTTATGAGCTTTCCTACCATAACAATCAGAAAAAGGGCTATTCCTTTCATCCTTCCAAGTCCTTCTGTATCTCTCCACTCTGTTCTGTCTACTATAATTCTTTTCATACACGTAACGTTCTCCATTCTCTGATCATTTTTGGCCAACTTCTGCAGACTCCAGCATTTACTTGAAACTTTTCAGTGCAATACTTAGAAATGTATATAGCATTCCAAAACAAGCCTCACATAAACAGCAGAGACTTACAACAGTTTCATGTGGGCTGTTTGTAATCTGGTATATCTATCTACTAAATTATAAAGTCTAGTGAAATGCCAGAAATCACAAATTACAAGAAATGCAATACTTAAAAACACAGCATAATTAGCATTCAGCATAAAGCAAACAAACAAACGCAATTTATAGCTACGAATATATCCATCTACCTTTGCGGTGTCTGCTGACTGACAATAGCATTTGCAGTTTCTCTCAGATAAATTTCCCAGTCCATCTCAGGAATGTCTTGATCAGCACTGAAAGGATACCTGCATTGAAGGTAATAAAGCAAACTTTGTCATCTGGTCTAACAGTGATACAGAAGTTGATTCATATGCCTAGAAGCATAGCTTACATTAGGTTTTAGCAGCCACTTACTGTTGTACTCTGCAAGACTCGCACATCAGCAGTGCTTTCCGAAGATTCCTGCCAGATTTCTCTGCCAGCCTTTGAGCTAATTCCTGTGGAAGAGTCAGGCCCTCTTTCTTACACACGCTGGACAACACATGACAAATCTAGATAGGAAACAGCATGGAGCACGGCATTTAGCAAACAGTTTAGCACCTACAGATTATCCTACTTGAAATATTTCTAAAGCAGAGATGGACAGAGCTATCATGAAACATGCTTGGCAAGTCAGCCACCACTAAAAACTAGGTTACTTCATGGAAATAAAATATTACCTAAGCCTACGACAAGAACTTATCTGGTAAGAAGTTTTAAATTTCTGATTTCTGCGTCTGTTTCAACGTACATCTTCAGTGCTGGGAGCAGGCACTCGTACAGTCAGGCATCTGCTTTGAATAGGTCCTATAATCTTCGATATGGAGTTGCAGCACAGGATAAGTCTGCAGGTTGCCATGTACTTCTCCATCGTTCTTCGCAAAGCATGCTGGGCATCTTTAGTGAGTTTGTCGACTTCTGTTAACAGCACCACTGAAAAAGCAAAAAGCAGCATACTGAATTCCTTCACAAAAGGTGTATTTTATGTTAAAGTGATAATGCTAAAATGAATTACACAAGAAGCAGTTCCACAGACAGAAAACTAAAGCAATATTAAGAAAACCTGTGAGCTTTTTTGACTGTGCAGTCTGCTTCTCCCTTGTACTCTATACCCACATAATGGAATTCTCTTCAGAGCGGGGTTGCAACACTTCAGTGCCAAAAAGTAATTCAGGTAGGTGTAGAAGCTTTCACCCTGATAACAACTTTTTAAAGGAATTCTATATAAGAAATGCAAAAAGCATTTCTGGCATAAGGTCATATCAATAAAGCACACATTTCCTGAAGACTCCCCTCAATATATTTTATATTGAAAGCTGATGTCTTATCTTAGCAAAGGAGCAACAGAAAGCTTCTTTGTTGCAATACTAGCAGGGTGTTTCATGGTATTTCAAGGAAAAAGAAAAACATTTTTAAAATGCTTTGGAACAATCGGGAGATGCCTGGTATGAAACTACTGACTCCTGTAGCCACTTTCGGCAGGTTCTTCCATAGGCAGGCAACTAACAGATGAGTCATTTCAGTACACTGAAAAGACCCCTGAGAACAGCTTGGAGGAACCAGTCAGTATTCGTCTCCCATTTCTTCTCTGGTTATATTTGGGGCCTGAGACCAGACAATTTACCAGCTACTTTGACATAACATGGTGTGACCACAGGTCTAAGAACAGTTACAGAAGTGAGAGAAAAATATCAAGTTCAAGACCATTGTCAATCATTTTCTTCTCTCTTAAGATTTCCTCTCTCCTTCAATTTCTTGTCATATAGTTCTAGTTTTGCTCGTAATTCAGTCAAGGAGAGGAAAAACAAATTAGTTGTAGAAACAAACATTTCTTGAAAAGAGTGGGAATCCCAATTCCATTTGCCCAGCCACTGTCATTCAGCTACATCCAGTCTTCCTAAGAAACCAACACAAGATACAACCTCATATGGAGTATTCAACCACAAACTTTCCGCAGATAAACAAAAATGCTAACTTGTTTAATTTGATAAAGGCTTACATGTATTCATATACAAGACACATGTACACACAAAGCAATCACCTGAAATCTTTTTTAAAAGTGTAATTAGTATTTGGACTGGGTTTAACTGCTTTTACTCACCTTTAAAGTCTCGCTGAGTACTTGTTTCAAGTTGCTGGGATTGTGCTACTGTCTTCAAGAGTTCCTGAATCACCACACGGTCATTATTTCCAGCATCACTATAATAAGAGTTTGAATAGAACTTTTAGAACAACGACTTTATACAGCATGTAAAAACCATTGTCTTAAAGTAGCCCTGTGGTCAACCAACCAACAAGAATGAGAGAATATTTCAGTAGATATCAAGGTCAGAATTAACCTCAAAATATATTTTATGAAAGTTACCTTCCTAGTAATAAAGATCTCAGAGCTTATGAAGGCACAGCTGGCTTAGCTGCACTGTTTAGGAAAGCTGCTAAAAATGTTATCAGATGTTTTTAATCAGCTCATTAAAACAAATTATTATTATTTTTTGTATAAGAAATGTTTTGTCACCTGCAATTTGGACAGACATTTATTATCAAAGTTCTCGCCTATCATTACGGCAAGAAAAAGCAAGTCTACAATAGGGTGACTAACTCAAAGGACTGATGTAAGTGCATACAAGTTTTTCCTTAAAACTACATGCTTAATATAAACTTGAATGGCAGAAACACTCAAGTTATAAAATTTACTAAAAAAGACAGACATTGCATAGGTGGTTAGCTTGTTTCTCTTAGAATTCAGGAAAACTACCACCCACTTTGGCACTGTGCAGCTTTCTTAATCCTCCGGTCGTACCTAGGTCAGCTAGATGCAACAGCCACTGGGGGCTGACTTGCAAGCTAGATTACTTATGCAGCAAAGAAAAGAGGGAGCAACTCAGCAATATTTGTTTGTCCTGCTCAAGTCACCACTCAACCAGACCCTTCCTTTTCTTGCCAAGGATCAGGCAGCAGAATAGGCAGAAGCATCGTATCATCAGCTTAGCTCAGCAGTTCACAACCTGCTGAACACATTATGCTGATTCTGACTGAGGCACCAGCTCAGTCCTACAGATCTGTCTTTCAGATAGGAAGCTGATCTGCAATTACAGATTAGAAAAAGCAGTGACACCAAAATTTACACTGTCTAGTTCTACTCTATGAGTTAAACCAGCTTTTGGAAATGAAAGAGTTTTTAAAGTACTTTCCTAACATTTAGAGTGCTTTCTACAGTAACAAAGAATCCAAGGTCAACATTTTGTATTGAAAGGCTATCATTGATACTATGCAACCACAACAAATAATCCAGAAAAACAATAAGCAAAAGCTAACTTCACCCACAAACGTACTTTTCACTGTTCCTTATTTTTTCCCAGTTACTCGGGGATACCTATTTTACAGAATCTTAGAAAGGACCACAATGATCATCTCATTTCAACTCCCCTGTTATAAGCAGGGTCACCAACCACCACACCAGGCTGCACAGAGCCACATCCAGCCTGGCCTTGAATGCATCCAGCTCAAATAACTACTCAAATTACTACTGTTCAAGCAACCAGCAGACAACACTTTGGAATTAAGATGACAGTCTTCTTTTGGAGGAATAATAATGGTTCTGTCCAATAAAGTTCCATAATGAATTCAGTGTCTGTAGTGTCCTACCCTTTTTCCAGAAGATAATTTCCTTTCCCTGATAGCCATTTCTCGTGTTACAAAAGATACACCACACAATTTCACAGTGCTATAATTCAATCAAAATTCGCAGACCAAACTGATAAACATTAACACATACAGGTTCACCGGCTGGTCAGACATAAACATGGCAACTGCTCAATCACTTGGAGCCCACGCATTAACTCATACAACTCAGTCATTGTATATAACGTAATACAGCAATTCCACAATTTTAGGACTTCTTTTTTTTATATATATGAATAATATACATATGTTTCAAATTGAAATTACTCTAAAAAGAAACAACTATTTGTAGTATTTGGTTAAACAGATCAGAAAACCTCCCATACCACTTGAGTGTCATTTCTTATCGCTTATTCTTGTATATAAAGTTTATTAGCAAAAGCCTCAGCCTCACTTGTTTGAAGTGAACACCAGCAGATACTTACTGATCAATACAAAGAGACTAACAGCAGAACAAGTTTTTAAAGGAATACATGTGGAAATGGCTTTTAACTGTAAAGCAACATGAGAAAATGTTTAGTAATAAGCACAGTGCTAGAAGTTACTTCACGATACACACTGTCTTAGAATTTCAACTCCGGAAACAGAAACGCCATAACCAAAGCCTACTGCTGCATACAGACATCTACTGTCCTGTGATTTAAAGCAACATTAACAACAACTCTTTAGAGCTTCAGGTAAATGCAAGTATTATTTTGGGCCACTGAATTGTCACCAGTAATTTCACTACAGTCAAAGAAGACATACAGCACAGCGTTATAGCTCCTGACATTTACCTCAACAACTTATCTCCTTCACAACAGGACTCCCAGTATTTTGTGGGCATTTTCATTGTTATTACTGTTTTGTTTTGTTATTTAAAGGAGAAATCCACCTCTCTGCTCCATGCCATTTTAAGACTTAAAGGCCTTGCTTTCAAGTCTCTTTAATTTTGGATTTGTGACAGAAGTAATGCCTTAGGATCACTGGCAAAAATGGAAGTTTCTGGTTGCAATCAAAATGGATAAACCAGAACTGTTCCTGGGTAGCTAGTCCTCAACATCCACACACGTACGTGGCTAGTTAAGCAGAACATTACTGCTAAGTACACAGAAATTCCAAGTTCTCTGCTCACTCAGAGCTGTACAATTAAAAATCCTTTCCCTACCCTTATTTGCAACCCAAACTTCAAATCATTATCTAATTTGCTCAGGCAATAAATTGAGCAGTCAGGCCCTTATACGCTCATCTTAAAACCACTTCGAATATAAGACAGTGATCACACTGCACAGGGGACTTCTTTTTAAAGTATACTTACCTTGGGTTAACTTCAAGGTGGTAATTACTTGCAATCGTGCTAATTTCAATTTTCTTTTTAGAAGGTGCCTATGTAGAGAGTAACCATAATAAATCAGTATCTGAAGAACTCTTCAAGAAAAGAAATCTTGCAGGTGATAAATTGCTGGGTCTCAGATCAAACAGGCACTAAGACATTACTCCTGTGCATCTTCTACCCCTTACAAGCAAAAGGAGAAAAGGAATACTGATACATCGTCCAGCCCATAGAATAGTAATTATAGCAACATATAGCTCCTGTTGTTACTGCATCATCCAGGTATTATATTTGTTCCATTATTGTTCTTTTCTTCACAACAACCTATAAATAAGATTTGTTAATTCCTTGCTGGTTACGTTTTCCATAATAAGGATTTCGAGTAGATAATTAGTTACCTTTAGAAGGTTGTATGGAATGCCTAAGACCAAGGCAAATTAAAACAAAAAACAAAAACAAAACACAACAGCTTAAACTAATTAATGCTGAAACCATCACCATGGGAACGAGAACATAAGTTATGAATTGCCTGTACAAGAAAAACAGTGCTTATGAGTTAAAAATTAAGGGTTATCTTTACAGAAAATTGAAATTCTCTACTAGTCTATTATATAAAATATTGTTCAGACTGATATAGGAAATGAAAACAACTATCCACAACAAAACCCATCCACAAACACTTAAAGAACAGGAATATCCAGTAATGGTGGTAAAAGTTAACTATTCAAGTAACCAAACTAGTGTCATTAACTGCATAATGAGCTAAAAGATACTGAGTATGGAAAATACGTACATATATTAAAATCCATATAAATATAAAGGTCTTACAAAAGAAACATGTCAGTATACAAATGTCTACGGTGCTTGGCACAAGAATAGAATTAGTTTTTCTACCGTTATACTCTGATGCTCAATCCTCAGCTTCTCCACACCTGCACCATATAATTCTCTTAACAAACACATTATCCTTGTCTTCTTTCCAGCTCCTGATGGTCCATACACCAACAGATGAGGGAAGTCACCACACTGAACCTGAACACGAAACAATAAGACCCATTAGTTACAATAGTATTTTCCTTAAGCCGCAAGGGAATATTTCTATACCCACTGTCACAAGAGTTCACATGACATTGTTTTTCCCGTGTACAACTCACTCCTCACTCCATTAGGTACTCAGCCGCTCCAGCCTGACCTCGACTGTCTCTCCCTTAACCCTCACAACTTCACAGCCCCAGGTTTCATCGCGGCTCACTTCAGATCTCCGCCTAACGTTAGGCAAAGATGACAAGCCCTGCTCTCAAGAGCATCGACCCCTCCCACGTACAGCACGGGGAACGCCAGCCCGCCGGCACGTTGATCCCCCCACGCCACGACCCCTGCAGGGCAAACCCGCAGAATTGGGGTTCCTGAAGGGAACGGCCGAGCCCCTCACCAGGCTGCGGAGCTGCGCCGCCTGCTCGCGGTGGAAATCCAGGCGGCTGAGGGCGCTGGGCCTGTACTTGTCCACCCACAGGCTCATGGCGGTTGAAAAGCGCGCCGTTCCACCTCCCCGCAGAACCCCGGCTACTACCGGTGGGAGGAGCGGCGGCTACGGCGGCCGCCGAGGGAAACACCGCGGCGGGCAGCGCTTTCCTCTCCCGTCCATCTCCCCCACACTGAGTCCAACCCCTGGCTCCAGACGCCACCATCCAACATCCAATCCCAATGTCTGATAGCGCTGTCCAAACGCTCTCTGAGCTCCGGCACTCGTGGCCGTGCCCACAGCCCCGTGCAGGCTGTTCCGTGCCCACCGCCCTCTGGTGCAGCCCCTTTCCCTCATCCCCAGCTGCCCTCCCCTGACAGCTCCATGCCGTTCCCTCGGGCCCTGTCGCTGTCACACAGAGCAGAGCTCAGCGCTGCCCCTCTGCTCCCTGTCAGGAGCTGCAGCCGCCATCAGGCCTCCTCTCAGCCTGCCCTGCCGCTGCTTTCTGCCCTTATGAACAAAATAAGATGTGTCAGCATAATGCTATACATCATTTTTGGAAATATATATATATATATATATAGGATTAAGAGTTCATATGACTTCCAGTTTTATCAGCTCTGTGCTCACATTTATTCTCAGTCAAGAAAGCCATAATGTAGGTAATAGCTTCATTTTCCCAGACATTCATGTTACTCCTAAAGGTCACATAAATCTAATGGGGGCAAAATGAGCACATCAACAAGTAACACTGCTGGTTTCTTTGGAAAAGTCATGCTATGTACTCTCCTAGATGCCTGCAAATCAGTTTTATGTGCAGATTGCCTTGAATTAGCAAATTCACCTTGTACTGCTTGGCCAGCATTGTCCCTACACGTGACTGTGCCTGAGGAAGCATCAGGCTGTGTGTACCTTTGAATCCCTTTGCTCTGCCCACCACCACAGCACGACCTGTTCCTCTGCTGCTTTCTAAACGTTTCTCATGCGGCTCTCCCCTACCATCTGCTTCTCAGAGTAATCTCTAAATTCATCCAGGAGTGCTTATTTGCCTTTGTTGTTCTCTTTGGTTAGTCACATTTATGACTCGCCTTCACAAGCTTTTTCAGATCCTTTGTTCATTTACCTGACTTTTTAATAATTTCTGAGTGATGTGCTACTCTTTTGTCTATCAGTGCCATGCTAGACTTAATTGCAGTCTCTGACAGAACTCCTTATAATAACCCTCTCAGTGTTTCCAGCCCCCAGAGGTAACTTTGTGTTTACAAATGCCTTCTACCTTTTCACAAGTACTTTGTCAGACTCCAGGTTCTTAAAAGTATCAGCAAAACCAAATCGTTTTTGAATGAGGTCAAGCTTAAACAGACAGGATGCCATCCAGCAGGCTTTTGATACTTTCAGCTCCCAATGACATCAAGCAGAACTGAAGAAATCTAACAACTCTGAAAAGGCCTTAAGCTCTTTTTACTATAGGTCATTAAATTTCCTTAGGATCTCTTGTTTTTCCGAGGAGAAAATCTTGGCAATACCTTTAAGTTTTCAGTTAAATTATTCCTTGTCTTACAAAGTAATTAAACAGATGAACAAAACTGCTTTGTTAAGTAAATATCTTGCCACTTTAAAACGTGGGTCTGAATGAAGCATTGCAGTTGTGGTACTTTTTATCTGATTAAAATGTCTTAGAAAGCTTTGATTTTCTACTTCATTAATTTTTCAACTTCACTATAAATCTAAACAAAAAGAAGTAAATATCCAAAATGGAATGGTTTGACCATGTGCATTACAAATAAATTAACATGTACGATACAGGAGATTGTGGTAATTTCAGTTGCAGCCTCAATTCATTTAAATGTAAGGACTGCAGTAGTACATTTTCACTCATTTTGTTCAGTCCAGCAGAAAGTTCAAGAGGTAAAATGACTTCTCTGCATGAATAAACTAGAGAATGTATCTCGAAATAGAGATTTTAATTACATATGGCATTCTGAGCCTCATACTACAAGCAGCCATGTTATTAGAATGTGACACAATGTCAGGCACTATGAAAGTAGCTCCATCCAGTACCAAACTTAAATGAAAGTATAAGATCTGGGCCCAGCGTTTAAATACATACATACATTTTTGCCAATATTAAACTGATTATTAATGCAACGTTAGAAGAAATTAGAGCGTTCTTACACTGACCTCCTCAGTCATTACAGTGTGATTGCTCCTAGCAATGCAAGCAGCTATTAACAAGTCCAAGTACCATTTTGTTGTACAACAACTTCTGCTTTTCTGACAAGACTGTCTGGCATCCTTTGATCCTTCAGGCTGCTTACTTGACTGAGATAAATCTTCTTTTCAGTTTCAAGTGTTTTAGTAGATTATTGCCACTCTGTTGGCTGTCACTCTCGGTTATATCACCCTGTCCCCATCAGAGTGCCTATATTGCTGCAAGTAAATTCTAGCTTATCAAGAAAGAGTAGATCACTAATTAGAATGGGAAAAAAAAAAAAAAAAAAAAAGGGCTGCAATGAAGTGACATCTGTTCTGTTGGTGACATGCTGATGTCATGCAGATTGAGTGTGACCATAGAAAGAAAAGTGCTAATGGTGATAGCAAAAAATAATCTAAAATAACAAGAAATATTCCATATAGACAGGAAGCACTGAAGAAGCTGCTTCTTCATAGGAGGTGTAAAATGAAGAAATCTAAGTTGTTCAGCATTCTAATGAGTTATCTCACAATCCTGTATTTGCTCTAGAAGGGTAATGTAACAAATACAGCACAGAATTCGTCTATGCAAGGATTAGACAAGCTAAAAAGGCACAAGAAGATACTGTTTTTACAGATACTAAAGGAGCATTATGAAAAAGGCTAGAGAGATAATATTTAATTGGATGATACATCTTGTCCATCAGTCATTACTGCAAAAGCTTTTGCACCTCAAAAAGATGATGCAAATTCTTTTACTAAAGAACAGGTAGGCTGAAAAGAAATAGGTATAGTAAAAAGGAAGGAAGGAAGGAAGGAAGGAAGGAAGGAAGGAAGGAAGGAAGGAAGGAAGGAAGGAAGGAAGGAAGGAAGGAAGGAAGGAAGGAAGGAAGGAAGGAAGGAAGGAAGGAAGGAAGGAAGGAAGGAAGGAAGGAAGGAAGGAAGGAAGGAAGGAAGGAAGGAAGGAAGGAAGGAAGGAAGGAAGGAAGGAAGGAAGGGAGGGAGGGAGGGAGGGAGGGAGGGAGGGAGGGAGGGAGGGAGGGAGGGAGGGAGGGAGGGAGGGAGGGAGGAAGGAGGAAGGAAGGAAGGAAGGAAGGAAGGAAGGAAGGAAGGAAGGAAGGAAGGAAGGAAGGAAGGAAGGAAGGAAGGAAGGAAGGAAGGAAGGAAGGAAGGAAGGAAGGAAGGAAGGAAGGAAGGAAGGAAGGAAGGAAGGAAGGAAGGAAGGAAGGAAGGAAGGAAGGAAGGAAGGAAGGAAGGAAGGAAGGAAGGAAGGAAGGAAGGAAGGAAGGAAGGAAGGAAGGAAGGAAGGAAGGAAGGAAGGGAGGAAGGGAGGGAGGGAGGGAGGGAGGGAGGGAGGGAGGAGGGAGGGAGGGAGGGAGGGAGGGAGGGAGGGAGGGAGGGAGGGAGGGAGGGAGGGAGGGAGGGAGGGAGGACCATTGTATTTTTATGCACTCAGGACACTTAGCAGTATCATAAAATGATTTAATCGAAATTCTATATTTCAATTCCTGTTGCTAAGGACCAGACCCTTCTCAGCTTTTCAAATCTCTAGCATGCCTGGAGAATTTAAAGATGAGATACACTTTGCTGTTCTTAGCCCTCTGTGGCCACAGTTACATGTAGCTGTGCAAACCTAAGACCTTTTCTTCTACCATTAGGAATTGTCAAACTGCACATTTAAGCAAGATTTACAGCAACACAGTTAATCATGGCAGAAAACATAAGAGGAGAAATGACATTTTTAAAATATTCTGAACACAAATTCAAACATCTATTTGGGGACATGCAGACTTGTAGATTCATTCTTCAGATGAACTACAGCTATTTTGAATAGATATTATTTTCTACAGAATTTTTGGATAAAACCATAGGTTATTATCATTCATAGTTTAGGTAATACCCTCAGAATTACAAGGACACTGACTGAAATATATATAGTCATGTTCCTCAGTTTCCATCAGCCTGTATTTTGCAGCAAGAGAAGAACTGGAGCAAAGGAAGCTTTATCTATTTAGAACTGAAAATATAGAATTGCCGGTCTTTTGAAAGTCTCAGTGTATTGCAAAATATTCAACATTCTTTTCTGGGTATATCCTAAATAAGAATCATAAGCTTTGTATAGAAGTTGATCACGCAGCTCTTTAAAAAATAACATTGTCAGATACTTAAATATATAAAAAGGCCACAGTGATTTATCTCATGTCTCCTAATTTCTCTTTCACTTGTAGAATAATTACATTTTTTGGTTGTCTCAACAAGCATACAGAAGCTTTTGAATTTCTTGGTTTTCTCCTGGGACTCTTCATTTTCAGTAGAGCTTTAATCTCTAAGTTTGATGCTAATTTCAGTAAAGTTTGCTGATCTTCCAAGTTTTGATGTTGTGCTAGCTAATCTGAAGCCAGCCTTGTTTATACATACTGAGGTGGAATCAGCTTATTGAGGTGGGAGCAGTTCTCTGTAATCCAGATGAAAAGAAGCATAGAGTATGTGACCAACAACAATCTATACTCTCACTTTTCTGAAAAGCATCACGTTTTCATATTCTCAATGAAAGTATTTCACTTAGAAACATAAATGTAATTTTTAAAATACTTCATCATGTTACACTTCATATTTTTATATATTTAAATGTCCAGTATGCAATTACAAGATAAATCTGGGGTAGAAATGTAATTCAGAAATGTTTACCAGAGTCACACTGCTTTTAGTTACAGTTACACACAGCACTATCACAGAACTGTGATCTTGGTTATGCAGAGCAATAGATGCTGTGAGCAGCTATTAGTATTGATGTGTCTTCAGACAGCTGCATTGCTATTGATGTGAACTGGAACAAACCACAGTCCCAGAGCTCTTCATGATGAAAAGCTATACTAGCTGAGATTAAATGACTGGGTTCCTGTTGTCTGATATTACAACTCCATAGTGACAGAACTGCTGCTTTTTGTATTACTTGATGAAAAGAAAACTGTCATAAGTTCTTCTGATGGTTCTTACTGCTCTTATCTGTATTAGACAAGCTCACTTTAAAATAAATGGGTTTTCTTAAAGTACTCAATACAAAATCAAGCACTGGCATACCTTGTGGAAAAGACTGCTATGCTGTTAAAATTAAGAGGGTGGGGGTGGGAAAGGATAACTTCTGTCATTAGACATAGTCATTTACGTAAACATTTTTGCATTAGTTCTCATTATTGCTTTTCGTACTTTCCATTCCTCAGGTGTCTGTCTGAATGTACAGTTTTTTACACTGAAATAAAGAACTGCTTAAGGAGTCTCTTCTTTCATCTTGTAATGTAAATACAAGCAGAACTGAACTCATATAAATAATTTGCTATGTTCATGACAAATCTGTTCTCTTGTTTTATTTTGCCTCAGGTGTCTGTCACCAGGAAGCAGCAGCTTAAACTATTAGGACGTGCTGGCCTCAAAGAGCAATTAATGCAAAATATGCAGCTGTTTAAATTTCTGGATTATTTTCCAGCTTCAAGTATATGGAGGGACACTGTATTTTGTGATGGAGAAACAAAATATGGTGTATAGGCTACCACTCCATAATATTTTTATATTACCTGAATTGTGGCTGCTGTACTTCCTTCTCTCTGCTCCCCATCCCTCCAGCATTTTGGTCTTTACTCTTTGTTGTCACTGTGCTTATCCAACTTGATGAAAAGCTGGTTTAGTGAACTGAATGGGCAATAAATGCAATCACTTCTTTATCAGTTTATATCCTTGGAATTTGTGCTGTAGTCAGCTTTGTGTAAGGATTTGGCAAGAATCATCTTTGTGCCACCTTCAATCAGTTTAAAATCTTGTGGAGCCACATTGTCAGAATAATGCACCAGGGTTGTTTTTATTGTCCTGTCCTTAACTTTATTTCATTTTCATATACAGACTGAAGCTCCTTTATAGCTCCTTGTATGAGGGAACACTCCTGATTCTAAACAATTTTCACTAAGGCAACCGTTTTCAGGGACTCTGTGGCTTTGAGCTGCATTCAAAATACATATGTACACAGTCAATTTTGCCACCTCTTACAAAATTTTCCTTTCTGAAGCCTGTATTTCTACTAGCTTCTGTACGCTTGAGCAACTTTTAGCAATTTAAAATATCCTTGTACTGTGGCTTCTTAAAAGTCTATCAGAAGTTAGAACAGAGGTGAGTTCTTAGTAGCAAAATGATCAGCTAACAGGTTTTATAGGAGTGAGAGAGAGCAAGCTCACCATATCTTGCCTCTTTGGATGCCAGCGTATCTTTTGGGCCTGGCTGTATTGCAGATAGTGTCCAGAAGCTACATAAACTTGTACAGTACTATTTATGCAAGTATTTCCTTCTTTGGTAATCACAACCAGCATCTATACATAGTACAAAATAAAAGCAGAGTGACCATTCTAGGTTAACAAGATTAGCTGTCACCAAATGTTATGGAGTTAGGACACCATATTGTTTATTCCTCTCCACCAGGCCTATTGAGAATAGAATGTGACTTTTGCTAGTCCTCAAGGTACATTCAAGCTTCAATTTGAGTAACTATTCATTGACCCAAGACAAAATCGTGCCAAGGATCATGTAAAAAGTTTAACGACATGAGCCCTTGCCCTCTGTGACATATTTATGTAGATATAACCTAAGGCTATGCCTGTGCTGCAGGGTCGAATTAGGCCTATGGACCATTCTCTGGGCCTTAAGCTGAGAGATGAAGACTGGCTGTGCCTAGCCTAGAGACTACATAACACTTGACTTCATTTAGGAATTAAGTACATATACAAGACTATGCATGATTATTTTTCTGTATGCCTGTTAATTGTGTCTAATAGAATGGAAGGACTGAGTTGCATTCAACAGAATGAAGATGTCATGGCGTGACTTTGAAGGTATATGTGACTTATGCTGGAGTTGTACTGGGGCATGAAGGGTCTGCTAGGGTAATGCTGGAGGGATGGGTAAGGTGGAGAAAGACAGATGTGCTGCATGTTCCCCATCCTTGGAGACACTCAAGGTCAGGCTGGATGGGGCTCTGAGCAACCTGATCTAGCTGTAGGGTCCCTGTTCATTGCAGGGGAGTTGGACTATGTGACCATTAAGGGTTCCTTCCAACTCAAAAGACTGTATGATTCTGTGTGACACAGGACCAAGTCGGTCCTGTGTCATTCTTTGGCCTTTCTCACTTGCTAATACAAATGACCATGAGCATTGTATGACTGCCCACTCAGCATTTTGCTAGCAGACCTGTCATGCTTGACTGTCTCATGGAAAATCCAGAGTGGCACAAAGGACTGGTTCCTTGGAATCATAGAGGCATGTACTAAAAATAGCACTTTACAGGTTCAAAACAAGGAGGATAAAGTGGATCTTCTCTGAGTACATGGTTACACAGCAAAAGTCCTTGCTGCAAGATACTGTAGAGGCTAAAATTTCACATGAGTTCAGTGATGAGTTCAATTAAACTCACAGAAAAAAAATTCTTTAGTGAATTCATGGAATGTAATTCTGGCTCAGATAGACCCTAGGAAGCAATTGGTGAGCACTAGCAGAATGTGCAGGGAAAACATCCCTCTATCTGCCCCAGCTTTCCTGATCTGCCTTGTGCATCCTCTTTGTCTGCTCTGCAAGTGACTGGATGCTGAGAAGTGTCACACTCTTGCACCTTTATCTTCAAGCCTATCTCCATGACTGTGCATGTGCCTGATGAATGCAGATATATAGTGTTTGTCTGCAGTTTGGATTGATCGTTTTTTTCCACTGCTTTATGTGGAGACTTAGACGAGATAGGATTGAGTTGTATGCATTTATTCAGGACTGGCAGAACTAGGACCTTTTGTCATAGTAAGCTTCCTGCTTCACTTACTAAGCTCTTAATTAGCTTCTATATCTTTTCTGTCAGTCTTCCACTAAGCCATGGCAGATTTTTGCTCATAGGAAGCAGAAATAAGGCTTCTTAGGTCATTTAGTACCTCTGTTGGGAAATTATTTTGTCCCAGAAAAGACCACTGTGATTCTTTATCATTGCCAGGCAGTAAACCCTTTCATGCTCTTGTACCATTTCCTGTTAGCATCTTGTTTATCTTCTTCCAGAAACTGTTTTCTGATGCTTTGCTAGCAAGCAATGGAAGAAGTCCTGAACCCATCTACATTCTGCAGCAGCATGCAGTGTCTGAGCAGCAGCATTAAGTGTCTGTGCTTACTATGTCAGATCTGTCGTGCCTTTTCAGTTTCAGTTCTCTTAGCATTTTTTAACTGCATGTCCTTCAATTGGCCCATCTTCTGGAAAAGTGAACAGTAATTTTCTATGACATAACTTCCCCTATTAAAAATGAGTACATCTGTTCACTCAGCTACAACTTCTTCAGCACCCTCCAGTAGGATCATAATTAAGAGCTCTGATTGCAACCTGCTAATGATTCCTTCCCCAGATATCTCCCAATCTAATTTTAAATGTGACATAACAAATGGAGCTAATAAACTTTAAGGAAAGAACATGATAAGGGTAAATGAGTTATAGTAATACCACACATGAGCATTTATTTAAACATCAATAAAAGTGTAAACTCTGAAGCTTCTGTAATCATTGCAGGAGAACTGTCTTAGAATAAGGTTTCTAAAAGATCGAGGAAAGTTTTATCTCATATTTATTATGCCTGTGTAAGATGACAAAGATACATATGGGGGTGCATTCAGGATCACATCACTGTGGCTATCATGCATACATTGCAGCCTTATGTAAACTTACTGAGTCTAAAGATATATATTTAAAAAGAAAAAAAAAAAAAAAAAGGAAAAGAAAAAAAGAAATCTTTTATTTCTAGCAAGCCTTAATTTTGTTTTAGAAAGTACATGTTCTTGCAGAAGAGCAGTGGCTCTCAAAGTACTGATTATCAGAATTTTCAGAGACCTTTCTCTGATTTCAGAAGGCATCTGATGAGCTTTACTGTTTAGCTGCTTGGGTACATACGAAGCCTGTTTTCTACCAATAGCCAAAGCATCTCTCAGGAAAGTCAAAGAAATGTAATTTTAAAAGATGACACTGTCATTTTCTGTACTATCCAAAGCTTCAATTATTAAATCATTACAGAAATGGGTTAAATCGTAATCATAGCGAAGGAAATGGTTATTTTGCTGTTAATTCCCATAGGCTCAGGATTTTGACTAAAGTGAACAAATAAACTTGACTTATAATCTCAATAACTTTAGAACATATTTAACAAGATAGTGGAATATTCATTCTTTGCCGTTCAGCTGTTCTGTTAAACATTACAGAAGCATCACAGATCAAGAGTTATCGTATTCCTTTCTGCTTTATTTCCAACTTCAGTTTATCATTGAACACCATATGGCACACATCGTGGACATCATTCATCAATATAATATAATGCTTTCTGTTCCCCAGTTGTAGATCTTTCAGTCAATTATCCTGTGATTTCAGAATAAAGGGATTATCCAAAGACTGTTTCTTTCCACGCATCTAACAGTATGGTTGAATTTTTTATGTAAACCTAATTACCTTCCATTAAAATTATAAGATAAAAATAGGGCTATTTAAATCTTATGCATCAAAGACTAAGCAGACTGCCAGTAAAGGCCTATAGAATTTCTTTGTTCTTATGCAGTAAGCAATAAAGAGGTGGATGGTTAAGAACAGGGCTTTTTCTTCATCCTGCTATATCAGATATTGGTCAGAGTCTGAAAGAGGATTTGATATATTGATCTACGACAGTCTTTCTAATTTAGAATACCATCTTTCTTAAAGCTTTTCAATTATTTTGTAGGTAACTAAGAAACAGGCATGATGAGTAGGTTGTTCAGCAATTTACTTAGTTCTCTCTGTGCTAGGATTGCCAAGAAGCAGGTCAGCTACAATGATTAGCAGAATTCAGACTCTACCACCACTGTAAGAAAATGCTTAGGGAGATTATGTCAAAACATTTTGAAGCTACTAAGCTGTAGTTAAGAATAATAGGAAGTAATAGCAGTTGTTTCTAATATTTGAAATGAACTTAAAGCAGCTCCTGAGATAATTTTTTTCTCAATATGTCGTTTGGTTTAAATGATGCTTTAGATGATTTTCTTAAATGATGTCATCTTTGACTTTCTATATGTCTTATAAGCAGATTTTGAATTTTACAATCTCTCTATTAGCAATGCAAGGCCTTAGAAACCTTGCCGCAGTAGTCAGGCAGCATCAGAAAAGAGGCTGCCCAGTACTGCTCAGTGAAATACCAACCCAAGGAAACTCTCAACATAACTCTGTAAGCCTTTTTGAAAATCACAGAGACGAGAGTCTCAGAAAAAAATCAAAGAAAATCAACAATACAGCTTTGTTCCGTTTTTGTGTTTCTATATTGAATGATGGGCATTTCTCCAGACCCTACTTGGAATTACGATTATTAACTTGTTACCTGTTAAACTTTACTCTGCAGTGGCTGATTTGGAGCTTGATTTTGCAGTTTGGTTGGTAAACTTTGTCTAGCTTCAGCAGAAGGTGTAACTTGATACAAATCTGTGTAAATTGGTATTTTCCATAGTTTTGAATGGATATAATTTCAAAGAGAGAACAGGAGATAGCTTTGAAAAACTTAACTCAGACAAGATAGCAAACAAAGAAATACAGGTTGCAGATCTTTTCAGGCTTCTTGCTTCCACTTATTTCCATCCCAGTTCTCCTCCCTCATATCCCACAATATGAAGTCCTACAGACTGACTCTGATGCTGCCCACTGCTGGCTCTTAGAGGTTTGAGTGCTGCTCACAGAGAACATCCTTAACGTCTTAATTCTTTGGATCCTGAAAAACCAAGCCCTTTATCAGTGAGCATGGGAACCACACTGATTTCAGTGCCTGGGAAGCCTGGATTTTAGGCTGAATAAACTATTGGTCTTTAATGTAATTTTAAAAAGTTCAGATAGGTACAGACTGGACAAATTAAAACCTCAGCAGGAGTAATGTCACGCTGTGTGAATACATTGCAGTTGATGCTTCTATTTTTTACTGTAATTGTCTGAGGACTTCAGGGTTACGTAAACCAGGCTCTGAAGGAAAGTGTGCTCATAAACCCTATGACCTGTGCCATAAACTGGTGTTTTGAGCAGCACAGGGATGCGTAAGAGAAAAATAATAACTGAATAAGGCTTTGAATGAGAAAAACAAATTAGCTCTTTCTGCTGTGGTTGTTGCTATTTGCATACTCACAAGTTTGGCTTTGTTCAAAAAATAATCCAAAATGCTTCTGAGCTTTAAAATTAAGTTATTGATTGTAAAAACTAAGGAGGCAGATGTTTTCTAATCAAGGCCAACAGAAGAATAATATGCACCATGAGTAGCTTCCCACTGTGGCCGAATTCAAACGGTTACAAAAATGGAACTATCAGTATAAAGGACAAATCCGCAGGGGATTTTATTGCACTGGCCTGAATCATCAGGTCGTTTCCTCATAGGTGATGTAAATCTCTCTGCAGCTATATGTGTCCCTCTAGTTTCTGCCTTACCTCTCTGAGCTGTGCTGAGCAACTCTCTTAATGGTATCAGAAGGCACCATGTTGTGTGCCCTCACATCTTCCTTATCTACCTATCTACTGCTGCTGTTCACAATTTGATGCATGTGCCTTTAGTACAAAGCAGATAACATAGCAAAGTCACCTAAAATGTCTTATGTTAGCATACTTGAGTAATTGATCGCCTTAAACCTATTCAGTAAAGAAAGGATTGTTCTTACTACATTGCTTAAAATCTATTGAAATATGCATTTCTTTCTTACCTTTTATCCCCACAGCTTGGAGCAGTTCTGGTAGGCTTGATTCTGTGCTTGGCCACTTGAGAAAGAAAATCAAACCATATATTTTGTATCCAATTTCATCAGCAATTCATCTACTACCGTTAGTTCAGAGATTTATCAAATGACGAACAGTTTCAATTTGAATGCACTCAGTGTTTGCATTCTCAGCTTACTTTGGAAATGAGACTTAAGGGATCAAAGCCATGTACATATTCTGAAGTGCTTTCCTTAAGCTCACTTTCTCCTAGTTTCATCACAGAAACAACAAAAGTACCACTTCCTTTAAGAGCTGGGCATGTTTATTTAGACAAAAAGGACTCCATAATACAAAAGTGTGTCCCTGTATATGTGGCATTCTCATATACATTCCCATCTTATTTTTTTGTGGCTTTCCAGTTCAAGTGGTTACATGAAATATAAAAAACTTTTTGTTCTTTTCCTGATAGATTACGGGCAAACTGTTTGTTAGGTGGCATGGCTAAAATCACCTCCAAGTGCTGCGGACAGCTATGTTTATGTCACAAGATGACCTCATTGTTTGGGTGTCTGCCACACTTCACAACACTGAGACTTTCTCCATTGCAAGACACAGTAATTTATGTGAGTGATGGATCGCGTATTTGTACCTAATCAAGTTCAGGAAGGCAGAGACATGAGATAATGCTGGGGAAGTTGTAGAACAAGGGCTCACTTTTCAAGCAGTCCAGACCATTTCGATCCTTGTAAGCAGGAAACAGTTCTGCTCACAAGTCAGAAAGCTGTCAGTGCGCCTTGAGTGATGTCGTTAATTATATTTTTCCTTATTCTTTTCGTAGTTTCATTCCTTCCTGAAAGCAGAAGCCAAAAATCCCCGACGTTTCTGAAAAGAAAACATTCGATAAGTAATATTCTCACCTTGAAATCAGCAAGCCTGTGTTTGCAACCGCTTAATAAAAAGACATATATATTATTTTCGATGAAAGACATTTGCAGGCCGAACCAAACCACTCATCCGCACGGCTCCTAACGGCCTGCAGCGGGCCCGATGCCCACCAGGTGGCGAAGCGCGCCCGGGGAGCGGCGTGGGACAGCCCGGCCTCGGCGCCACAGCACCGCCCACCTCACAGCCCCTGCCCGCTTCCTCGGTTCTCCGCGGCCGGGTTTCCTTTCTGAACGTAGATCGTTCTTTAGACTCAGGAAAGTATTGAGACGAATGTGATCACGGAGCCGATTTTTTCCTTCTTTTCTCAGCCTAAATGTGTTCGGCCCTTCAGCTTTTAGCAGAGTAAATCCGAAATGGCTGGGATGCTTTGAGAACAACCTGCCACGAGGAGTGTCTGTTGTGTTTTACAAATGCTGGTCACAGAGCAGCGGCCTTTGCGACCTCCTGTCTATACCCAGACCAATGGGAAGGTTCCTGAGGGTGACTTTCTTCTCTTTTCTAACTCCCAGGCATTAAGGGAGAGCAGATATAATTAATGCAATGCTAAACAAGAGTCAGCAAATGTTATTGTAGGAGTTGGTAGGAGTGCGGTATTCATACCAAGTGTGCCAATCCCTATAAAAAAGCTGAACAGGAGACTTATTTAAAGAGATTAAACGATGCAGAATAAAGTTTCCAAAAGCTGTAATTGAAAGCGACAGAAACATTAGCTTTGAAACAAGTAACATTTAATCACACAGATTATACAGAAACATAATTCTTGTGTGTTGTTTTCTTCAGTGGAATTTAGTTTTAATCTGTTGAGACAGCTGATCACTTTCAGCTGCCTGCTGCCAGAGGCCTGTCGTGGTATGTAAATGGAGAGGCTATGATGAGGAGTGGGACCTGTTCACTCCAATGCTGTCCATAACATCTGCACACCTAAAATGCACACAGTCCTTTGGAGAAGAAATGTTTCCTAATATCCACCTCGAATTAACATCTGATTTATCCTTTTACATGTCTGCAGCAAATCTAAATAGCCACAATGAATAAACACTGAGATTTTAGAAGTGAAATGATTGGCAAGGACACAGGGAGAATAAAGCTTAACATATTACTGTTTTGCTATGATGTTTATTTTAGCAGTTACTGCGCTGTTACACAATGTGTGCATTTTCCACTGTCCCTGTCTTGACTCCCATGAAAGTGAACTCTGCATTTGCAGAACATGGGAGTGGGAGCAGATGTAACCTTCAGGAAGGCCGATGTGAAGTGCCTTCACCTCGTGGGGACTCTCAAGGGCAACAGGCAGGGAAACTCACATTGACACTAACCTGTTCTCTGTAGCAGCCAAGAACTACGTGTGAAAGCATGTCAAAAACTCCAAGCATGTTGGATGGTTACCATCAAATATTTTGAGTTTATTTGCTCATGTTTAAAAACTTGTTTGAAAATGGAGCCAGCTATCTAAAAATCGTTTTGAACTACAAGGTTATAGGGAGGTTTATTTTACTGTTCTCTGCCAATCTCTCTTGAGGCTAATGGAGGAATTTAAAATAGTATGTTTCACCTGCAGTTCACTCTCAGCTCCTTGCAAAGTCTGAGTTATTAACAGATGCCTTTTGTTTTTAGAAAGATCACATCAATAGGTCAGCATGGCCAGAGTTTCAGGAAACAAAGATATTTCGTAAGAAGAGGAATTAATTCCAGCTCACAGCAAGAACATTACAACAGAAGCAGGTTCATCGTGAAGGGCAATCAGATAGATCCTGACCTCCTGAATTTGGAAGAAGCCAGAATGTCATTGGTAAGTCCCAAGCCTTCAGGGCACTGAAACAATCATTTATATTCTGTGATCAGCTACAGCTTCCTTGGGAGCTATGTGGATGTATCTAAAGACATTCCAGACCAAAAACATACCCAGTGCTGGCCTTTGGGTGAGAAAATAAATGTGTGGTGCAAGGCTGGAACAGTAGCAGTGTCCCCTCCTTTTCCCACACTGAGGGTCTGACACCCCTGAGTGCTCACCAGTGGAACCAAAGAGCATGTGGGAAGCTCTGCTGATCAGAAGAAAAACAATTGATTTGTCAAGATTCAAAGCAGATGATACTTTCTGCAGGGCAGGGACTGTTTCACCATGTTTGTTTTAAGTGTCTGAGTTTTGTAAATGTTGTAGATAGAAAAGACTGCCAGCCATAAAAAGAGCAAGATGAAACCTGTAGACCTAGGTTTGATGATAATATGGTCACTAGGAGAGATGCAAACTCCTACCCAAGTAGATTTACTATAGCTGTCTGTCCTTAAGGGACGTATAGTCATCCTAATGCAGAATAACGTGCTGTATTGTACTCGTTAGAATGAGTAATGTACAGCATGTAAGTAATTAATGAATGAAATCTTTCCAAAACTGTATCAGGACAGGCAAGGAGATCACCAGGACATTAGCTCCTTTGTTCTGCTTTGATGGCATGGTGCCGTCAAAAGGTTTTCTTGGCCAGCTGCATAGGGATGCCGCTTGTGTAAGGACAAAACCATTGGGAAAAAGCCCAGAGTGGCTTGGGGCTGCAGTGAGGTGCCGCAGAGTCCAAGCATAGAACAGAATCATAGAACATTTAGAATCTTCAAGATCTTCAAATCCAACCACCAACCTGACCAAAGTGACCTTGATTGTCTCCAAGTGAAGAATCCATAGGGATTTTGAAAAGCTGCAGTTGCTTCTCTGGTATCACATATTTTCAAGATACTTGGCTGTAGTTGGGATCAAAACATCTTAATTTCTGATTTCTCCACAGCTTCTAATGACACCAATAAAGGGATTTAGCTGTATTCCATAATATTCCTCTCATTATAACAAAGGAGTAAAATTATTCCTAAATGGTGCACTGTGGTTTCTTTGTTGGTATAACCCAGTCAGTTGCTATGGTTCTCTCTAGATATGACAGTATTTTATATTCTTACTCCTCTGGGCCATCAGACACCTGAAACATCAGTGTGGATGATGGGGAACAGGATTTTAATGGCAAGACTTCAGAGCAGTATTGCTGGTGGGATGCTGGGCCTCACACCTGAGCCTTCCTCAGTACTGGGCCCTTGCCAGGACCACTAGTGACATCATTTGGAAGACGTCAGCAAATGTGGAGCTTACTTGAATATCAGTTGATTGGTACTTCATTTGATCTTGAAGTGCTGTTGGCACATGGAATCATAGACTCATAGAATGGTTTGGGTTGGAAGGGACCTTTAAGATCTGGTTCAACCCCCTGCTATAGACAGAGACCAGGTTTCTTAAAGCTCCATTCAGCCTGTTCTTGAATGCTTCCAGGGAAGAGGCATCCACAGCCTCTCTAGGCAACCTGATCCGATGAGAATTTCTTCCTAATATCTAGTCTAAATCTACCTTCCTCCAGTTTAAAGCCATTTCTCTTTGTCCTGTCTCTAAATGGCCTTATAAAAAATTCCTCCCAGCTTTTGTGTAGGTCCCTGTCAAGTACTGGAAGGGGACCAGTTCTTTTCATGGTGATGCTTCTTACAAGGCCTCTGAGTACTAAAGCATGTACTTTTGGTGCTGCAAACCTGTTCAGCTCATGAAGGTCAGCTGGTAACTCTGGTCACTGCCACACATCTTCCAAGTTACCTTCAGAGCACCATGCAAAGCCAAGAAGAATCTTCAGGTTTCAAGGAATGCAAGTGAAGTTGGAGGATAAAGGAAATTGGTGGCAGTTTATTTATCCGTCCATGTGGAGATGTCCGACTTACAAAAGCTTCTGAACAACAAACTAGACAAATGGGAACTTTTATAATAAACAGAGTGTATTTCTGGAAAAAAAATACACCTAATTTATCTGCAGCAGTAGAAGAAAAGCTGAATAGAAAAGCTTAATGCTGTACTATTTAAGATTTATAGCAGAATATCTGCCCATAAATTCAGTGGAATTACAGCAGCACTAAACCATACAAACACAATGGGAAAAAAATAATAATTCAAAGAGAAAATAAGATCAAGGGTTTGTATGCTTATTTTGTATGATAAAGCGAATACAACAGGAACATAGAAAGCTATTAAGTGATTAAGTAAAAAAAAAAAATCAGCAAGGATTTTGTACAGAAACATTGATGGTAAGCTGAGTAAATTTTTCAAAGGCTAAGGAAGTGATAATTTCTATTCTTCAAATTAACAATCACTGTGGTATAGAATGCATTACAAATGTTCCTCATATTATAAAAAATACCAGTTGATTGCTTGTGAAAGGAATCTTCTGCTTCCAAGAAGTAACATACTTGCTACCTCCTCATATATGGAGGTATATCATATCATATATATTATTTTTTTAGCCTTTTTTCCTGTTTTAAAATATTGAAAAACTTTCCACATAAACATCTAAATTTCCCTTGCAAAAATATCCCAGGCATAAAAAATAAGCCTTTATTTTTTCTTTTTCTTTTTCTTTTTTTTTTTTTTTTTTTTTTTACCCTTTAAAATAACTTTCTAAACTCTTTCAAAAGCTGCCAATCCAGCAATTTCCCAAGATGTCTTGTTATATCTTAGTAATTAAATTGTAGTCTCTGAGCTGTCTTTTTCGTAACTAAATTTACAGGAAATGCATCTTCATCCCTGTCTAGCACAATATAGAAACGTTCTGCTGGGAATACAGTTGTATTTATTGATTCTTCAGAATTTGTAAATCCTTTCAAAAGAAGTTTGGTTAGTTCTTCTGAGCTTTCATGAACTGACGAAGGCAGAAGACAATAATTTGAAGAAGTACTTTAAAAGAGTTTATAGCCACATACGACCTGATACAGGATCTGCAGTAGAAATGTGTTCTCCTTGGTACCTGTTTATTCTTTTCAATAACCATTTTCAAATAACAGCATTTTAAAATTTTTTATAAAATGTACCTGATTACAAGATCTCTAAGCCTATATGCTGCACGAAAGGGAGAAGTGAGCAAATGTGAAGTATAAAGAACTTCCTCACACACACAGTAAAGTGAAAACAAAAACATTTTACCAGTAGTAGAGAAGATAATCATCAGAATTGATCTCCTGAGTGAGTAATCATGGAATCATAGAATGGTTTGGATAGGAAGGGCCTTTAAGATCATCTAGTTAAAAGACCCTCCCCAGCTTTCCTGTAGGTCCCCTTCATGTACAGGAAGGCTGCTATAATTTCCTCCCAGATCCTTCTCTTCTCTAGGCTGAAGAGCCCCGATTCTCTCAGCCTGCCCCCATAGGGAAGGTGCTCCAGCTTTCTGATCATCTTCATTGATGTCCTCTGGACCCACTCCAACAGCTGCTTGTGTTGGGTCCCAGAACTGGGCAAAGTACTCCAGATGAAGCCTCACAAGAGCAGAGTAGAGGGGCAGAATCACCTCCCTCAACCTGATGATCATGCTTCTCTTGATGCATCCCAGGATACAGTTGGCCTTCTGGGCTTCCAGTGCACATTGCTCACCTTGAATCTTCCATCAACTGACATCCCCAAATCCTTCTCCTCAGGGTTGCTCTCAAGCCATTCTCCACCCAGCCTGTATTCATGCTTGAGATCGCCCATTAACAGGTGCAGGACCATTTACTTGGCCTTGCTGAACTTCATGAGTTTGGCATGGGCCCACTTCTCAAGCCTTTCTGGTTCCTCTGGATGGCATCCAGTAATGAGGACAATAGTTCTCCAGTGATCTGCTGAGAGACTGCACCTCAAGCCTTTATATGATCAAATTTAAGGAACTTTTAGTGGAAGTTTCCTGGATGGCCTTGGATATCAGGGCAGAAGGTAAAGTATCCATCAGTTTGTTCACCCTTGGCAACTACTTACAGGAGCTATGAGCTACAGTTGGCTTTTTGTTTCCCACTGGATTGTCCTTACCCAAGCATAGCCCCAGGCAAGGCAATTTTGTGCTAAATCCATGCCATCAAGTAGCACACAGCAAACACAGTTCCAATTGCCTGTGTCTCCATGCGCATGAGGGCTCAGCAAGAGTCTCCATCTGCATCTGAGATCCCAGTGCTCTATTCGTCAGTGCTGGGCACTGGAATTGTGACCCAGGGCCATCTGGGAACCACTGCAGCTGTTCTGGCCATGCAAGAAACCTCCCTTTTGGGATAGGAACTGCTCATATGACCTCAGTCACGCTGAATTTATCTAAAGATTTCCAACGGCTTGTTTTCCAAGGGCTGTGTTTGTATATCATATTGGGTATGGGGGCCAGGTTCAATCTTCTATTCTGTGCTAGTATCATAGTCAATCAAATACAGCAAGAGTAAAGAAAGGATTCTCCTCATCCTGTTGGCAGTGTTTCACTTAGAAATATTGCTGAGAGCCCAGGCAGCAGATTTCCATGCATGCATACACCAGTACAGGCTGGGAGATGACCTGCCAAAAAGGCCAATGGCATTCTGGGGTGCATTAAAAAGAGTGTGTCCAGCAGGTCAAGAGAGGTGATCCTCGCCCTCTACTCTGCTCTGATAAGGCCTCATCTGGAATACTGTGTCCATTTCTGGGCTCCCCAGTACTAAAAAGACAGGGAACTCTTGGAAAGAGTCCAGCGGACGGCCACAAAGATGGTGAAGGGCCTGGAGCATCTCCCCTGTGAAGAAAGGCTAAGTGAACTGGGTCTGTTTAGCCTTGAGAAAAGACGACTGAGAGGGGATCTAATCCAGGTTTATAAATATCTGACATGTGGGGGCCATAGTGGCGAGGCCAGTCTCTTTTCAGTGGTACATGGAGACAGGACAAGGGGAAATGGAAGCATAGGAAGTTCCACATGAATGTGCACAAGAACTTCTTTACAGTGAGGATGATGGAGCACTGGAGCAGGCTGCCCAGGGGGGTTGTGGAGTCTCCTTCTCTGGAGATATTCAAGTCCTGCTTGGATGCCTACCAGTGCAACCTGGTGTAGGGAACCTGCTTTGGCAGGGGTGTTGGACTCGATGATCTCTGGAGGTCCCTTCCAGCCCCTACAACTCTGTGATTCTGTGATTCCAGGTGGACACCCAACCCCCTGTGCTAGAAGCGTATCTAGACACTCACCTTCTCACCTCTGTGTCTATTGAGATGTCACAGAAATCAACCAGGTCCCACAAGGAAAGCTAAACTAGTTCCCACCTAAGGATAAACTAGGGGCTTGTAATTAAGTTAGGCTGCTGACAAATGAAAGGCTTTGATATAATTCTTGTAGACAACTCATTTATTCAAGTGGTTTTATCCTGCAATCTCCCAAAATAAATTTCTCCCTGCAGTATGTAATGGTGGTGGGTATGCATCAGTCCTTCCCATTGAGCTGTCCCACTTTTGCATCCAGTGACAAAATACTGGAATTAAATGGGAATCAAGAACCTCAATTCCTCTAAGCGTGCCTTTTTAAAAACCAAATAGACAGTGCTTTGCTACACAAATAAAAACAAGTTTCTGCAGCAGTGACCTGCTGAGTCATTTGGCTGAATGCTCTTAGTTTATGCAGCTGCATCCGTCACAAAGTGCCCTTTCATCATACAAAGAAATGCAGTCTGCTTTGCATTAAAATATATGTACACATAGAAGATATAAAGTGCTGTGAGTTCGATGTATTGTTCTCTAATGCAGTGGTTACAGCGTGTTTTCTATTTTTGCTAGTGAAAACAGGAGGTCAGCATTTCTATTAGTATTGACTGATATGTGATTTCATGCAACTACATGTTTTCCAGTGTACGTGTTGCTCTTATTAAAAGGTATGTGTCTTTCTGGCATCAACAAGTGTTTCATATGAATTACTGCACAATTTCCAACACAATGCCCATTTATTCCTTATATTTTTGTGGTCACTGTTGCATACCATTTTAAATTATTATGAAATTATTCAGAATATCACAGCTTTTCAAATTTGATTTTCTCTTAAAATACTGCAGTTATGTTCCATTCCTCTTGATAATTCAAAGACTTGGAATGAATGATTTAAACATGAGTCATGCGCATTATGAACTATTCAGTGTATCAGGAACACAGATGTTTACTGACATCAATTATTGACATCATTTTGGGATGAACTTTGTTATAACCTTGAAATGAACAAGCTGATGGAGAATATGAATTGATGCAAAACGTCTTCTGTAGCTCTGGAATATCCCTCCCTAAGGAAAGCTGCAGAAGTACAGAAGTACTTTAAAAGCAAAACTATAAGCTCAGATATGTAAAGAAATCAGAAAACATTTCTCATCGATTATAAGAATTAAAACAGTTTTATTTGTATTTCTTCACAAGAATAATAATAATAAAGAAGTTTTTTGTTTTAGTCTGTTGATCAGAAAAGGAAGGTTGATATGAATAGGCTATTGTTAGTAACAAGCTTCTCTTCAAGTCAATAAATAGCTGAGTTTTTGTATCATGTAGTTTCGGTTCATGAATTGTGCATCTGTTTAAACCCTGATAGACTGCGTGTGCCTGTTTAGATGCAGCAAACATTTCTTTGCTTGCAATTTCACTTTTTGATAAAGAAATGAAATGTAGCATCAGTTGTGAAAGGAGAGAAATCAACATAAGTGCTAGGATACTTAGAGATATTTAGCAATTTCTCTCAAAACTGTAAATGACAATGAGACTTGCAAGCAAAACTCCCCAGACTCTCTGTTTTGCTGAACATAATAACTGTCATAGCTAGCTCCTCCCAGTGTATTAGTTGGAAGGGCACAACAAAGCAGATTTCAGGTGACTATCAGCACCTTTATCTCTTGTGCCGTGTTTGCATAATCATTGATGCTGGGCGGAGATCCAGCAGGAATCAAAGACAGTCTGTTTTCTAAACAACAGAGACTGATCTAGAAAAGGTCAAGCAGAAAAAATGTATAAATACAGAGGCAAGAATCACTCCATTTTTTCTCTAGCTGGCTAAATGGAAATTTCTGAGGCTATTTTCTCTGGTTTGTTATGCCTTAATGGAAGTGAAATATGATGTACAAAGACTTGTGAGTGTATGAGTGTAGCATTTTACTTCCTGGCTTTGACATTTCTCGTGTTACTATTAATGAATATTTGTGAGCAATAATGGCAGCAAGAGCCCCAGAAACAGCTACTGGGTGGTAGATATACACAGAGTAAAGAGTAGCGTAGCATATAAAGCATTAGTGGAAGCTGTTTTGGGCAGTAAACAGAACACAATGAGTCAAGGCAGCTACTTCGGTTGTAGGCAGCTTAGATGCTTGCAGAGATAATGAAGCTGAGCAGCAGTCATATCATTCTTTTCTTAAATGCCAAGCCTCAAATACATCTCCTTTGGCCAGTTCTGGCCAGGTTTGACAGTGAATGGTCTCAGTGTGGCAACTCTATGGAGTCTTTGGGAATATGGTGTACACAGGTGGAAGGGGGCTGCTCAGGTAAGAGGTGTTAAGGCACAGAACGTAAATTGAGAGGATTGATAATATTTCATTGATCTTAAATCCACTAATCTTGAAGAAATTTCATTTAGGGATGGTAAATCCTGAGGACAGGCACCTTCATTTCACTGTGTCTTTCATCCTGCACTCCACAGATGAAACTTTTCTGTACGTTGTGTTTTGGGTCACAGTTCTACTACATATGCTATTCATGTAATGAAAACATTTGGCCAAAAGACATGAACATATTTATTTACATAGTTCCACACTTGTTTAAATTGTATGCTATGGGTGTGCTCTTTTTATTCACATTTTGGATATGTTATTCTTGTAGTTGCTGTTTTAATTCTGAAAGGGACAAAAGCTTCAGTTCTAAAGTGGCCAGGTGAGAGGTGCAAACTGTTATTTTCCTCCTTTAGCTTCATGTAACATATACAGATTCTTCAGAGTGATAAGTCCATTTGCTTCTTCCAAGCTATAGTAATGAGATATGGACATATAGAGACACTCCACAATGTTTGGCTCTGTAGCCATAATTCCCATATTTCTAGTTGCAATGTTGAACTGTATTTAGACATAAGAAATAGACAGAAAATACTTCCATGCTAGGTAGTATGCTGTTCTTCACTAAATACATTATGGCCATGATTTCACATTCTTAAGGACTTTTTTAGTGTAGCAGCAAGAATACTATGTAAAACTGGTATGAATATGGTGCTCTATTTACTGTCTTTTATTCTTGAAAAGAATGTGCTTCAAAAGTTTGTGTGTTTTTTTGTTTTGTTTTGTTTTGTTTTGTTTTTAAACAAGAACCTGAACTTTCATACTGTTAATTTGATCACAAAATCTCATGCATGTTTAATTTTTACAAGGCCTACAAAACTGTCTCAGAGAATGAATGGCTCTACAAGGACAGCCCTTCCTTATGTATCAGTTTTGCATCAGTGGGTGGCAGGACTTGGGTCTGCAGTTACATATGTTAGGAAGAAAGAAAGAAAAGAGTCCTAAAAGCTGAGATACGCAGAGAACTAGGTCTAACATCAACCAGCTTCACTTTCCACTGCTCAGCTTGGAGACTAAAATTTGCAGCCCCTTGTTATTCACCTAAATATCCTGTTCAGTTGAGGAGAAGAGCCAGGAGTGTGGTTGTGGGATTTACAAGAGCCAAGTGCCAAAGCAGAGGGATGCAGAGAAAATGCTGAAATAAAGGATATTTCTGAATTGCTTTCTCCTCCTTTCTCACTGTGGGATTTGGCTTCCTACAGGAGAGAAAGATTTATATCCCTGAAGTCCCTCGGCCACTTCAGTTGCTGCTTGGATATGAATGATTTGGTTTCCGTTATTCTTTTAAAGGAAAAATGCCTAGCAGTAGTGATATTTTAGTGGGCAACATTGGTGGTAGGTGGACAGTTGGACTTGTTTGTAGAAGTCTTTTCCAACCTCAACGATTTTATGATCGTTTCTGTGATCATAGTATCATAGTATCATAGTATTGTGCGAGTTGGAAGGGACCTTAGAGATCATCGAGTCCAACTCCTGGGATTCGAGCCCTCTGTGTAGCAGAGCGGTACTTCTACCCCTTGCACCACAGGGGGGATTCGAACCCGGGCCCTCTGGTGTTGCAAGCGGCAATTCTACCACTGCGCCACTGGGGCACACAATCATATAGTTTTTCACCTTTTGTGTCATATAAGTGATAAGTGTCACCCAACAGGGATGCTCATTCTGAAGATTTGGGGTAGTATCAGGGCTTTGAACATTGCTTTGCGCTGAGTTTGTGTTGGGACAGGTTAGCAGTGTGTATTCACCTCAGTCTACAATAGATATCCACACAAACAAGTGTTTGGAAAATGCCTAAACACACTTGAAGTAAAATGCATGCTGAGATACTCACCTTATCCAAGATAAGAAGGCCTCTGGGAATATGCATTCAGTCTACTTCAGGTGCCTAAATAACTTTGCTGATGACAGCTTAGGTGCCTCTCAGGTATGCATGCCACAGGCGGAATTTGTGTGACTCGCTCACTTGAATTCAGGCATCTCCATTCTGCTTGAGCAATGCCATAGGCACCTAAAGGCTTTTGGAATTTTCTTCTAACTTATTCGAGTTTATAAAAATGTCTTCTTTCAAAAGTATGGCAAGGATTCAAACTGCTTCTCATTTAACTGTGTGAATGAGTAGGAGGCAATGCTTTAAAATTTTCTATATTGCTTCACAGTCTTAACATAATTACCAGAGTAGGATTTAAATTCATCCAGCACTTTGAATCTCTTCTGAAGAAAATTTACCACAGGTATATCCTGAAGGACATAAAAAAAATTAAGCCAATAGCTTAGGACTTCACGTTTTCTTTGCCAGTCTCTTTATTTTGCAAATGTGACTGTGAGACTGGATTTTTGTTGTCCCATAATATTGTTTCAGATAGCATATATTCACTGTTTTGCATGTTATATACAACATTTACACCTTACTTGCTGGATAAGCACCCTCATTTCTACAACCCTTTACAAATTCCCATAGCAATGGGAATTTTGCTGTAGTGTGAAAGGCAGAGGTGAGTGAATGTGCTGCTTTATAAAAATTGGAAGATAGCTTTCTCTTTTGTCTCATACAAAGTTTTTTCACTAGCACCTGGAGCTGCAGCTTGTGGGCTGCAGTTTTAATGGTCTACTGACAACAGCAGCTGATCAGCTATGCAGAGCAAGACCGTGCAGTCTAACAAGACTGATACTAGAAAGCCTGGAAAAATAAATCTGTTGTGCTAGCCTAAGATTTTACCTGTTTTACAGCAGTCCAATTTAATAAATCCTGTATGTTGTTGTTCTGCCTGGGCATTTGGTTAGTGGCTATAGCTATATCCAGGTGATTTATTATTGCTGATGCACATCCTGTTGCATTAATGTATAACATTACCTACACTGGTAGCCAGACACACATCAGAAAATATGAGCTGTACTACATCTTCCCCCCACCCAAATATCAGTGGTATCTCATTCCACATTTGTCTCTGTGGTCTTATTGCTAGGGCACTAAGCAAGGAGAGGGAGTGCATCCAAGTGTGCAGGACGCTCTGTTGGGAGTAATGAGCAGGAAGTAGCTCCCTCCTGCAGCTGGCACACTGTGGTTCAGGTATCACAAGATGGTGCTCTTGTACCTACAGCAAACTATTCATTAGCCAGCTCTTAAGGTTCTCACTCAACCTTGTCCTACAGATGAGAGTTTGAACTGAACAGTACCAGTGGTGGATTCAGGACAGAAGAGATACCTGGTGAGAGCAACCTCTCCATGCATGGCTATGTTGTGCATCTCTTAATAAGGAATGAGTAAAAGTTACAAGCTCACAGAACAAGTGTTTTCATACTCTCCTCTCTTCTTGATACCACCTTGAACAACGTTCTCTTGAGCAGCCATCATAAAAACTACACTTATGTTTTTTTCATATTTCCAGTTCTCCAGTGGGAAGAGAATTAGACCTAGAAGATCTGCTGTGGAGATTACATATCCATCCATCTTTTTCCATCTTTTTTAAAGTTGAGCCCACCACCAATCCTCTCCAAAACCAAAATCTGTTGCTGTACAAGTATGTGTTATACATCCCATTTAAATCAGAATGTTCATCTTTGTTATCCAAGCTGGAATCTGTTTTTATTTTACTTTTTGCATTTCTCATTCATCCACTGCCTTTTCTCCAAACTTCTTGGCTGTCAGAAGGACATAGTAAAGAATATGTCTATTCTATCCTTGTGAGGTCCCACCGTAGTACTACATTCAGCTTTGGGGGCTCCAGTGTAGGAAAGATATGGACCTGCTGGAATGGGTCCAGAGGAGGCCGTGAGAATAATCAGAGGGCTGGAGCACCTCCTGTCTCCTGTGAAGACAAGCCAAGAGAGATGGCATTATTTGGCTTAGAAAGGAGTCCAAGGAGCCTTGTAGCAGCCATCAGTACTTAAGGAGGACTAAATGAAGATGGAGAGAGAGTATCAAGAAGACAAGAGGTAACGGTTTAAACTAAAAGAGAATAGATTTATATTAGACATTAAGAAGAAGTTCTGTACCATGATTGTGGTGAGGCACTGGCAGAGATTGCCCAGAGAAGCTATAGTGGCACTGTCCCTTGAGGTGTTCAAGGCAAGGCTGGATGGGGCTTTTACCAACCTGGTCTAGTGGGAGGTGTCCCTGCCCACATCATAGGGTTGGAACTGGGTGGTTTTTAAGGTCCTTTCCAACCCAAACCATCCTATTCCATGATAAACTATACACTTTTCCTACAAATGTGGCAGGTAGTTCTTATTATAAAGAGGCTCAAGGAGGCTATTTTAGGAGAGTGGAACAGGCATCAGACCTGCATTTAATAAAGGCAATTACATTGTTGAGTAGACCACAATGGGAGCAACTCGTTGTACCTGAGTGAGAATGAAAATCTCTTGCTCCATCTTTCTCTGTGCATCCCTTCTTTGTGCATCAGTTTTATACTGCAAGTAATACGCTGTGTCTTATAAGCATTGTTCTGTACCTGAAATATGTTATCTGTTAGCTCAGAGCTGTACTGTAATAAGATCAGTGCTCTACAGCTTTAAGCTACCTACTGGCAAATCAAAACCCACTGTTTGTTTTCCAGTTGCATTTGAGAATTTTTCCTCCTCTTCATGTTTAGTGATCACCTTAGAGCTCTGAGATTTGTAACAAATTCTGCATGCCAGACTCTTAGTTACTTCTTGAATATTTCAGTATCACTTCAGTGAAGTCAGGCACACAGTGGAATGATGCTGTTGTCTGCACTGCACACACCAGCGATTCATATGCCTGCAAATAAAAACAGTACTAACTTGAACAAGTTGGGTACAAACTCTCAGATGGTAAAAAATGACTGTAGTAGCCATCACTGACAATGCTGTTTCAAAGAAATACAGATAAAGTTCGAGCCTGCTGTGGCATTCTGACAAATTAAAGGAAATATGTTGTGAACAAAGCAGCTTTTCTCTCTCACTCAATAGCGCTGCTTATTCTTCTGACCGCCCCAGTCCGGTTTGATCACCACTGTAACTGCAGATGCTGTCCTCTCTTGAAAAGCTTTCTCTAGCAGAAGGAAAAAATTGCTTATATTTTCTTTCATCTTGTCCTGTGAGGACACTGGAAAGAGCTGTGCACAACATGTTCCCTACTTGATAGGAAAGATTATGTTAATGGTGGTGCCAATTCTGTTTTGCAGTCTATTGGATTCCATACATGTGACTGCATTGGCAAAAGTACCCTGCTGTAATAGTATTGAAAATGCACTTGAGAAAATATCTGATTGTATATTAGTAACAAAAGTTCTTCAGTATAATTGTATGAGTCAAATAATGTATCGTTGATCTTAGTTCATCCTACCATGCATTCCAGATTAAGGGTATACTCCATAAAAGAGAATGCGGTATTCAAACACGTATGAGTGTAGAAGTAGTATTGTTCAAATTCCTTTGACTGTCCCTGAATGTGTAGCATTGAGAAATTCCACCTCAGGGTCCCTCATTAGCTTCTTTGTGCAATTTCTTCCTGTTCCTCTTCTTGAATCCCAGGCCTTCCAATTCACAAAAGACCACTACAACCAAGTTTTTCCACATCACAAATAGGCCTTCATCCACACTCACCAAACTTCTGAATCTCCATGTTCTGTTTTCATCATTAATATTCAGGTTCCTGTGTGGATGTCACTGAGGATGTGATCTGAAGGTAATGATGTTGCACAGATAGAAAGGTGCAGAAGTCTCTGTGCATGCTTTTAAATTCTTCGTCTATAATGCTGTAAGGACTGAAATCTAATATACAACATTCACTTACCACCAATAATCAACTTTTTGTGAATGTTTGCAGTGCAGTGCTGGAGCCAAAGGACAGTTCAAGCTAACTAAATCATCATCAGTAAAATAGTCATATTAGTGCCCTTCCTTCCATCAAAGTCCTGTGGCGATGATAACTTCTCCTCTAAAGTACAGCTGTTTAGTTTTTGGGGAACACTGTACAGTCACTTTACTTCAATTGACTTGCTTCATCTTGTTCATAAGATCTGGCAGCTTCTGTGCATGACACTACAATACAGACTCTCCTGTCTTTAACCATTATCATTACATCAATTGGTCATCTCTCTTTATGGGCAAGGGGAATGTGGTGGATGTGATACAGCTTGACTGTAGTCAGGCTTTGTATATTCATGGCATTCTCATTCAGAAGTATTGGCTGGAAGAGCAGATTCACACTGGTTGAAACGTGGCTGCACCTCTGGGTTCATTCAGAGGAACCAGTGGTGGCTTGATGCCCAGATGCAGTCTGGTAATACAGTACACTAGGGGCTGGCAGTGGGGCTCATATTGTTCCACATATTTGTACCTATGCCAGTCATAACTCAGAATGAACACACCCTTCACAAACTTGCAAAGCAAAGGGGGCAGCTGATGTTGACCAGTAATTTAGTTCTGCTTAACTTTGAGAAACTTGAGGACAGCACCAAAAAGTGCTATGAACTCCCGACTCTCCTTTAGCAAGGAGGGCAAAGTCCCACATGTGTGAAGGGAGTAACTTCTGTACCAGTCTGGGCTGGAAACAAGTGTCTGAGTAGCAGTCTGGTCCCACTGAAAAGGACTGGAGGATCCAGGTGCCAGGTGGAATACAAGACAGCAGTGTCCTCATCACAGATGTGAAAGACTGATTGCTCAGCTCCATTATGAGACCACGGCCAGCATAGTAAGTGATGTTATTATTCCCTCTTCTTAGCAATGGTGAGATTACATTTGGAATAGTATATCCAGTTTTGGGACTAAAGTACATTACCCGAAGGAGATGTCAAAGTGTTTCATATGAAGAGAAGGCCAGAAAGAGATCAAATAGCAACTTACAATTATGCAAAGAGAATCATATACAGAATCAAAAGTTTCTTTGAAGTGGGAGATGCCCAGAAGAGACAGAATAGCAATGGTCAAAGGTTGTGTTTTGGCAGATCAAGGCTGGAGATTAAGAAACAGTTTGGGAGACTTAAGAATCACTGGAAGAGGCTGCTGACAGTAGTAGTGGAATCTCCATCCATATAATGAATCTTGGAAGCTCAGACTGAAAACGCCTGGCTGATCTGAACTAGTGCTGCCAATAGTCTGGCTTTGAGAGACAGGCTGAACTAGAGACTTCCAGAGATCCCTTCCAACCAGCATTTCTGCAAGCCTATGATCTCTCCTTAAGAGTGCACTTCTGACAAGAAAATGATTGTTCTTCCTCCAGTAGTCACAGAGGATGTTAGATCAGTATGTTTTCCCTGCAAGCAGACACGAGCCCAAAAGATGTTTTCACTTGCCAAAAAGAGAAGAGCACCTCACACTATGTGCCAAAAGAAAGAGAAAATCATATGATCTTGGCAAGCAGAATGCATTATTCTGGGGCTGGCACACTGCGAAGGCATCCGCTTTCCCTCCTTTACTTGGATCAAAGGCAGAGGTAGTTCATCTCTGCCTCAAGCATGGCTAGCATGAGCTTTGTCCACAGTATGCACACTGGTGATAAGACTGAGACTGATCTGTGTGGGTTCAGTGTTTTTAAAGTACTGGCACTTGGAGATTTTAATTTTACAGCCACATTTGAGAATTTCAAATTTTGCTTGTCTTTTGCGATAGGATTAGAAATTGATTCAAGTAAATATTTTAATGCAATTACGTTACAGTGTTTATGCCAAATACAGAAGCTAATGCTGGAAGAAACAGGAACGCGACATAAAATTGAATAATGAATAATAAATTGTACACTGTAGAATATAAATTTAATAATATGTATTCTGCAGAAGGGATGGGGAACATGTCTCACAAGATATTCAGGCCTCAGATGATATTCTGGATTTCTGGGTCTACTTCTGGTAGACTGCATGAAGTCCCTTGGTCAGTATAACTGTCTTGATTAGATGGGGAAAGAAACACATATTTTCCTTTCATTTCTAAGAGCTTTACTCTATGTACAGATTATCTGAGAATGAAATGGATGTCCTCTTTGTTCACGGTTGCAGGGTATGATCTCTTACACTTCATTCTTATTGCTGCAGCTTCCAATCTCAAATAAACCAGAATGTGTGTTGCTGCTTTTGTGGATCAGAAAAAACACAACCATCAAGAACTTGACAAAAATTTTCAAAACTGTTGCTGCCCAAAGCTTTATAATTAAAGAAAGATTTTTTTCACCAATGACAGAGAACCTGTCACTGTGGAGAGAATTTGCATCAGTTCTCTATTTCCTTGCAGGGAACATTCTGAGTATTCTCATTCCTTCTCTTTAAAGCTGGTTTTGGAAATAGCGTAACTCTTGTGAAACTGTTAAAGTTGATGAAGCAGCATCTCAAGACCATCAATTCAGCTTAGGGAATGTGGAACGCTTTTAGGAACAGTTCTGTGAAATAACTTGTTTTGTGTAAATCCAATCTTCAGCAGTGTGATAGCACTACAGCCAGCTTACGGAGACATAGGGTGAGGATGGAAAAACAGGGACATTTAGGAGGTAATGTTTTGATTGCCCTTGGAAGGCAGCATCTGCTCTTTGAAAGTCACAGTTACCTCTGAGCAGGACTGACAAATAATCTCCCATCTCTGGAGTTCATCGTCCTTGCTCTGAAACAAGGTACCCTCTCTGAATGATTTGTCAGGCATTTTCTTGAGAAAGGGAGGTGCATCATTTGGTAAGATTTTATCTGTATTGCTTAAATATTTATTTCATCCTGCTTACCTTTTCCAGACCCACACCTCTGTCCCTTGGACAGAGGATCCAAGGGATCTTCACCTCAAGCTCCTCATATGACATTTCAGTTACTTTCAGTCCCTTCATCACCTTCCCTCCCACTATGACTTCTGAAGAATAACTAGTTTAAAATTGTCCTCTGCAAGTGGAAAGGTGAGGAGGGGAGGGGGTGAAATTTGATGATCCTTGAGGTCCCTTCCAACCCGAGCTACTCTGTGATTCTATGATTCTATGAAGTGAATAGAAGCAGCTTCAGTGAAAGGGGATAGGTAACAAATGGTTTCAGTTTTCAAAAGGAACCCTGACAAATGTATGAGTAACAGAGGAAAAGTATACTCTGACAAGTCCATCTCATTAGACTAATGAATATATTTTTTGCTTATATACACCCTTTCCTGATAAAATGTCCTTACATAATGTATCAGGACAATTATTTACTGTGAGGGGAACAGCACTGGAACAGGCTGCTTAGAGAGGTGGTGGAGTCTTCTTCTCTAGGAACACTCAAAACCTGCTTGGATGTTTTCCTACGTAACTACTGTAGAGGACCTGTTTTAGCAGTGTTGGACTCAACCATCTCCAGAGATGCCTTCCAATCCCTATGACTGTAATTCTGTGACTCCTTGCATTAGAGAAAATGTGGCCTAACCTTCATCTCCATTGTGAAGAACCGAATAATGGCCCAAGCTCACATTCAGGTGATGTGACCTGCAATCATTACAGAGTGGATACAGAACAAAGTGTTTCGGGTCATTCCACCAAACTTAGATGAAAGTTTGGGTTTTTTTGGTTTTGTATTATGGGCATGTCAGAATGCTTAATATTGACATAATTTAGTCAGAGACCAAACGAAGGCACGTTTCTTACAAATTAAGAACCAAGTTCTACTGTGAATAATGAAACTTTCAAGTCCTGTAGTTCTGACTTGCGATGAGAACAAATGATAAGATGTCAAAATATCACCCCAGAAATATTTTCTCTCTCAGCTGTGCTATTTGGGAATTGCACCGAATGACATCTCTCTTTAGTCATTTTTCACATTATCTGTATGCCCTAAGACTGCTGGAATAATTTTAAAACAGATCTTTCAATCCAAATGTAAATTGGCACGTAGCCTTTTGATTCTGTTAACAGATGGCGTATGGTATTTATGAGAACAGTTGTTAAATGCTTTATAGCATGACTCACCAACTGATAGCTGCATATTAATGGAAAGTGGACAGCACTATCACATTTACAAGTGCTGGATTGTTGAGTGGAGCTGGGGGACTTGACTTGTAGAACTGGTTGTCCTTATGTGTTTGGTCAAGATTATTTGGAGTCTTTCTCTAAATACTGTTTTTATGATGTAAGATCTGCTAACAATACTGCATAGATGATGATCTTTGAAACCAGAAATTACATCTTAGTTTCTGGGGGAAAAAAAGAAAAGAAGAAGAGAATGAGCTCAGCAGTTAATTATGTTTGTTTTCTAGAATTAGTTTCTGGGGTGAATGATTGTGAAGATTAGTTTCTGAGATGCTGTGTTTCTTGTTACTAACTGAAAATATCCAGAGAGAAATAGAATACATTTATGATGCTGGTTTCAGTATATAACATATTAACTGTCCATCAGATGAGTCAGAAGGCATTCTTGCCTTGTCCTGATATGAGTTATGAATTTTTGACAGAAATTTGTTTTGCCCACTTTCAGATGCTCATGAAAGTTTTCTTAGAGCAGTGTGCAATGTGAGTGAGTTCAGTTCAGGTATTCTTTAAAAATCTTTGCTATGAGGTTTTTCAGTGAAGCACTTTCATTGTATCAGTTATTTCAAGAGCTGGAAAAACCACTGAGAGCATGCCACACATTGCATCAAATTACAAGGACCACAAAATAGGCCAGATATGTAATCCCACAAATTAATGAAAAGACAATTTGTTGTCATTGTTAAAGTGCTTGTTTTGTTGCTTTTATCTTGAGTTTGTTTAGGTTGCTTTTATTTGCATTTCAATGGTAAAATATCCTTAATGGGGATACTGCAGAAGAACTGACATTGGTGGCACCATTATAGCTTGCTGGAGTTCATGTCATCAACTAGGGTAGGATTATATGCTTATTCCCTGCACACCCCCTGAGTGACATTGGTAGACTGAGGCTCAAAGGTAATAGCCTCTGACAGAGAAAGTCATACAGAAGATATGGAGTTTTACCCTTTTTTCCCAGGATCTGGTAGAAGCTAAACCCCACCAATCACCCAGAATATACCAGATTGTGAGACTCCTAATTCCCCTCTGATTATTCATCATCTGTGTAGGAACTTCACTTATCTAAAGTTACAGTCTGGATTTAGGGGTACTGAAGAAAAGAAGGAGGTTAGAAAACTGTCTGGGGCAACACCAGAGGCTCCCAACAAACCCAAGAGAGTTTAAACATTTGTCTGCTGCTCCCATGAATAATCAAACCTTATTTAAAATGTCTGGGGAATTTCCACCCTCCCCCCGCCCCCTTCTTCAGTTCCCACCAAGCCTCAGTAAGTACAGTGAGATTCCAGTGGGATCTTTAGCTGAGAAAAGTGCTATTTGTGCCATAGGCATCTGGTAGCAAAGGTTGGAGAGACACACGTAGTAATCACGGGATGTTGTAACACATTCCTCTTTACTCAGACGCCTGCTTACTTCGTGGCTTCAGGGTATCATAGGGAAGATACAGAAACAGAAAGATGGATGCAGGTACCTGCCTTCTCAGCTTACCGCTGACCTGCAGCCTAAACTGTCCGCTGATTTACAAGCAGGGCTGAAGCCCCTCCTAGGATTGGCATTTTGACTGCACAGACCCCACCTCTCTGGCAGTATTGCTTCTTGGATTCTCAAATCCCTCCAAAGGTCTGGTCCTGATGCCAGACATCTGTCTGAACGTAAACCTGTGTGTCTGGGGGGGCCTCTCATGAGTCAGTGGATTCATCTCAGACAGTGGGATGAATCTCTTGATGAGAAAGAATGCACAGGTTTGCAACATTGGGGTTTCATTGGGTTTTAAGAACACAAACAAATGTGACCAATAAAAGGAAGCAGGTATGGAGTTCAGTGTTGGCCAGCTCAAATAAAAACTTACCTTAAACTCTCTCCAATATGCCTTTATTTTCAACCAACTCTTGCCCTTAATAAAAGAAAGAGAACTGAACAACTCTTCATTATCTTTTGAAAATGAGCAAAACTGCAAACTCTACAGGAAAGTGCAGCAAAAATAGAGAGGCTGGAGAAACTGATTAATGAGGGAGAAAATACATAGAGCTTGGCTTAGCAGCTGCTCGGAGACAACATGATAAGTCTGCAAATATTTTCAGGCTGTAAATACCGAGGACAGGAATTTAGTACAGCACAGCCAGGCATAACCAGCACTATAGGAAGAGGAAAAAATATATATGTGAAAAATTGAGGGAAGAGTTGAGGGTGAAATGCAATAGGCCAGAGAGTTAATAGGTGGAATACATGCCCTGCAAGGTACCACACAGTGATGGTAAGGAAATAGGGAGAGAAAGACGACATGGCTGGTAAAGAGGCTGGTTAAATATCAGCCATTGTAATCATAGAATCATAGCTTGATGGGAGTTGAAAGGAATCACAGAGTCCAAACCCCACTAAAAGCAGGTCCCTGCAGTAGGTTGAACAGGAAAGTGTCCAGGTGGGTTTTGAATATCTCCAGAGAAGGAAACCAGCCTGGGTGTTAAGCAGAGAGGGCACAATGAGGCTTTCCCAACACCCAGCATGACTGCATGCTGCCTGTGTCACACCCTCCATGTCCACCCAGGCTGGGGCCAGCTCTCCGGTGTGCCAGAATTGATTTGTTTGTTGGGCTGGATGGAACAGAGTTGTATGTTTTGGGAGATTAACCCTGAGTAGGATCAAAAATTAAATAAATAAATAAATAAATAAATAAATTTACAAAAAAAAGAACTTTTATATCTTTTGAAAAAGAATGGGAACAGGTGAAGAAAGCTGATCTAACTGCAAGGCACTGCCTGGGCTGGGCAGGAAAGTGTCCAGCCAGCCCTGCTCTGATCCCTCAGCACAAAACATCCCCAGCTAGGAACATGAAACAAGTCTGTTCCTTGTTGTAGAACTGAAAAGGGTCTTACACATCCCAAAGGCATCATTTGTGCTCCTCCCCACCCCACCAGCGGCTGATAAAGGGGATCATTCTGCTGAGGTCCTTGGCTCCCTCTGACTACAGGCTGCAGGCCGTCTGGCTGCAATCTCCTGAAATGGGAAATGCCATCCGAGCCCAGCGAGGACATGATGTTACGGACGGAAGTTCATCACATATTGGGGCATTCCTGCAGGAATTTTTCCTCTGAGAATCTGGTGGGTTCTGAGGGTGGAGAAAGGCGCTTTGTTTAGGTTTTTAATCAACCTCGTTGTATCCGTCATGGGAAAGGCATTGTAGAATGATTCCGTGGTGAGTTACAAATCTGCTAAGCTAGAGTTAGACTATATGACCTTTAAAGGTCCCCTCCAACTCAAACAATTCTATGATTCCGTGAGTTTAGAAATGAAATTAATTTCATTAAAATAAGTTGTTCACAGAATAGAGCTAACATTTTTCATTACTTCCAGCTCTCTCTGTAACCAGTCTGTGTAAACAAGGCCATTTTATCAAGTGGAATACGAACAGCACTGGGATCTGCAAGGTGGCAAGGCCCTGAGCTCTCGTGCTTAACTGGAAGAAGCACAACTTTGCCCTGTTGTGTTGACTGTTTTCCCTTCTCAACACGTTGTGACTTGTAAATAAGCTCCCAGAAGTGAAACCAGAGCTACAGATGTTAATTTATCCTGCTCATGTGTGTATGTTTTGATCACTGAGTTAGTGCACTGCATTATTGCTGTGCTTTCAGGCTGTAATAACGTACACACATTCTTCTAACCTCTTGTTATAAGTGAGGGCTTAGCACATGGCTGGCCAAAAAGCCATGGGAACGTGTCTCCAAGTAGAGTTTCTAAGTAGCGTGGATTTAAAAGTCATCAGCTTAAACAGATGCAAGAAAAAAATGACCTCTCTTGTTAACAGGGGAAAAAAAAAAAAGGGGGGGGGGGGGGGGGGGAGGGGGAATGGGAAGCACTTTTATTAAGACATTAAGAAATAAGGTCAAAAGGAAGGGAGCAAGGCTGACTTTAAGGAGCAGTAGCACCGATATGGTCAGCAAACAGCTCTGCCTTTCCTGCCTTTCCTCTGTCAGGGAAGGGCTCTCTCTCCCTCCAGCCCACCATTTCGCATTCTGCCATGGGCCCGGGGGGCTGCAGAGCTGGGCAGCCCCCAGAGCACTGTGTTTCACTGACACCAGTGTTCGGCAGCAGTGCGGTCACACAGAGCATATGCTGCCTGTGACAGGCGTGCAGGGCTGTGCCTTTCCACACGTGCTCCCAAGGTCTCCCGATTGGTGTGCTCAGCAGAAGGGGCCGGTCCTTGAAGTCAGCTCCTGTGCCTATGACAGATGATATTTTCATGCAAGAAAACAAAACCAGCCTATCTGATGGACTGCATTATTTTTCCAGGCGGCTTGGAACTGCAACTGCAAAGTAAGAAGTTTTATGCTTAGACTTCAAAACTGTGAGTGGAATTTAAACATCAGTTTTAACCCAATTTTTTTTTAAAAACTCGAAACTTTGCATGACGTGTATATATCTGCACAGTAACTTTTCATTATGGAGTGAGCTGTAGCGAATTCTCCTGAGATGAGCTAATGATTGCTTTGGGAAACTTCACGGAGTGCTCGCTGCATTTGCGGCTGCGCTCTTAGATGTGTCCTGAGAAGGAAGATGCTCTTTTCAGTGCATGCAATTAGTCCAGCTGGAAATGGTTTCAGATTATTCACACCGCTGGAAAATGTGTTTGAGCACGACTGGTTGTGCTGATGGAGAATCTCCTGGGAGTCATCAGCAAATATCGGGCTGGTCTGTGTGTCTTTGTCCTGAGTGTCATTTGGTGGTTGCTTGTGTATGGAGAGGGATTAGGTGAAAACCTGCTGTTACCATTGTGTGGCACTGTGCTTGTGAGATGGGAAGGCTGCTGGTACCAGGTGTTAGCAAGCTGGCCAATTAATAATGATTGCGGGATATTAGTTTAAGACAATATTGTCCACTGGGATGCAGATTTATAGAAATAATTTTAACAAAGGGATAGGTAGCACTTGTGCACAGGAGGCTCGTTCTTATAGGTAAAACATTTATAACCTGCTTTTTTTTTTTTTAACATGAGCTAAACAGGAATAGTGTAATAGTTTTCCTTGGGAAAGCTGTAAGGGCTGATACCCAGTTCAAGAGTCCAAACCTGAGCTGGCAGTTTGTGACCCCAGATTTGTGATATTTTCAGTTTCCTGTGGGAGCTGCCCAATAATCCCTGTGACCCCGTGTTGTTTATACACAATCTTAAGTGCAAAGACCTTTTCTGGATTCACGTGAATGTTAGTAAAAGCTGGGATATGTGTTTTTAAAGTTGTTTTGAAGCCAGACAAGATTGCCCCGTAGCTATCTCTAGCTACTCCAACACTTACATATAGTATGATTTTTGCTTAGAAAACAAGCAACTTAACATTTCTGAGCCTTGGCAGGCATATTGCATCAGTTTATACTCTTATATTCTAGTGAACCGAGGTAAAATTCAAAGAGAAATTAGTGGTGTGTTACTGCTAAGTAGGTGTGGCAGAAATCCCATCCCTTGTGCTTCCACTGCCATTAGTCTGCATCTGGACACCTCCAGATCACACAGCAACATAAACAGCATCCAAATGAGGTGTGGGCATACAACTGCATTTCTGCAGAATTAGTCAGAGCCCATAACGTGGGACGTGTACCAACTTTATACAGCTGGCAAAGAGGCAACTCAATCCATTGCCAAGTACAAAGTAAATGTCAGTATTTCTTTAACAAATGAACTGCTAGAGTAATTCTATACCACTTTGGTACTCTTACTTCATTTGTTGAAGAGTTTTTGTTACAACACTGGCATCTCTAAAGTCAGATTTATGGTATTGAGCCATGGCTGGAATGAATCTGAACTTATTTGAAGTATAACAGTGACAAATTTCCTTTATCCCTTTCCTCTACCTTTTGTTGGTCACTACAGCTGGAACACACTAGATTTTTCTCATTGTGCAAAAGACTTTTCCCAAAGAGTCTGGTTCTAACACAAAAAAAATACACCCACAGAGAAAACCATGAATCTCAAGTATTCTGTCAGAGCAGCCTTCTTAGTTGAAAGGAAGAAATCCTAAAGGGAAGAAGCATTTGTCCAAACCACTAATAAATGCATAGTGAGTCTGTAACAAACTAGTAACAGTCTTCTTATTTCAATAATACTAAAATCAAACCTGTATCGATTTTCTTTCCATTTTCTCAAAATAACAAATCGAGGGTAAAAATGAATGAATCTCTGCAACATGCAGATATTCTTTCCGGCGGCCCACCATGAAAATACTTGTAAAGTTCTTTAAGTAAATGCCTTCTCTAAACCTTATAATGTAAAATATTTCCCCTTCATGTGAAGAAGCCTGGTTCTTCCTGTTCCCTTATTTTGACAGTCTCTGTTAGATATTCTACCTTGATAGAAAAGGCCAGATTCATAGCTAGGCAAGCATGAATGAAGAGGAACTCACTAAAGTCAATGACATGACCCTGGATTCGATCCGGTGTGACTGGAGTTGGAATGTGGCTCCATGTATGCAGCTGGCACCTGTGCCAGGCAAAGCAAGGAGGTAAACAAAGAGACACTGCAGTTGTGCATGTTGCTGGCAGGATGCATGTTGCATGGAGCTGCTAGCTTCTAGTTGTGCTTTCACCTAGAACTTCTTCCAAAAGAAAAGTTCTAACAGCAAAATCTCAGTTCTGCCACACCAGCTTTACTTGTTATGTATCCTCACAGTTGTGCGGAAGACGCTAAGCCTCTGACATAAAAGTTAAGCTATAAATTGTACGTATTATTCTATTTCTTTCCTCCTGCTCAGGAAGATTTTAGGGTTTTTTTTCTCCGTGATTTTGAGGTTTATGCTGTTCTTTGCTGGTAATATTGTTTCAGGAAGGTTTATTTCTGGCTGTGAGATTGCTGCTCTCTGTGATATTCTTGGATGTCCCAGAAGCTTCTTCCCAGTTCCTAGAGAAAGCTTTTTTTCCTCTTCTACATCATGATAACTGCACTGTTCCCATGGCCACCTACACAGCAAAATAACTCCCAGCTTTTTGTTGTGGAGAGACTAATGGGAATGTTTTGTACTATAGGTGGGGTTTCCTTGTGATTGCTTTGATTTCCCTGTTCTGTGTGCTAGGCAAAGTTGCTGCCCTAAGGAGAGGTAGAATTTTATGCGGCTGTCTAGAGGCAGTCCCATCTCATCCAATTCTTCCCAAAGGAATAATTTGTCCTTGTTTGAGATGGGAGAGTCACCTCATACTTCTATTCCTGGCCAGACATGACTGCCTTATGCTTTTACTGATGCAATTAAAGAACTGAATTCTGTGAAACGTTTGCCCATGACAGTTCATCTCTGCTAGTTGGAATTTCCAAAGCATAGAAGGATCTTCAGGGGAAGACTTTACATAGGATCTGGTGTGAAGATGGTTTCCTGGTTACTCTGAATGGGAGACAAATGACATGGGATGCTCATATTTTAAGGAGCTTATTAAAGTGCTATCTGCTATGTGAATTTCTAGGGCCACTTCAGTTTCTAAGTATTCAACATCACCAAGAAAAAAAAAAACAAAAACAGCGAAGTGAAAAGGCAGGGGCTGCCTGTTCTTTGCTGCATAACAAGTTCCTGGAATGAAGTGCATTCGTATCTACCACTGAAGTGGGAATTACATGAAGCTAAGGCGCAGCTGAACTGTACTTAAAGCAGTTTCTCTTGAAGTGCTTTTTATCATTACTCAGATATTTTTGTGCTATGTGGGTGTGTTCTCAACAACAGCACTCTATTAGTCCAAAATAACTTAGTAAGGTCTGTGGGGGGGGGGGGTATACAGTTTACCCGTAACACAAAATATTCATCTAATATATGCTGCTTATCAGATTCGTTTTAGAAAATCTCATTTTTTATAGTGATTCATCATGCTGTTGCATTTGGTGCTGATGAGGCGAAGGTATCACAGGCTGTTATTTTGGAATAACGGTTTCAGTAGGAAACTGAAAAAAAAAAAAGCTTCCTGATATTTTTAGTTTTAAAATGAATTCCGTAAAGGCATTTGTGAGATGGGGATACTTGTCATGCAGTTGAGTCAATAGGGTCATGGAAGGGGCCAAACAGAAGGGAAGTAGTCACTTAGCACTACCCGAGTCTTCAAATTTGAAGAGGTTTGTGGACATAAGAGATAACACCTTGGCTGCAACACTGGCAAATATCACTGTTTATCCAGGCCTGAGAAGTATCACTCTATAATCTCATAAAATCTTTGTGAATTTTGGTCCTCTGAGTCACCTGAGAGAATCAGTCCAGAGGCTGTGTGTGAAAGGAAGGGAGCTACAAGGCGAGGGAAAGCACAGAACAAACAGTTTTGCTAATGCTACACAAATGCTTCTTGAAGCTGAAAATGAAAAGTACACAATCTGACAGGGAAAAAGATGGGCGCGTGAGTAAAAGTCATGTACCTCTGATGTTGTTTTCTACCTTTTGTGCTATGTGCTTTATGCCTGAGGGAGAATGAATAATACTGTTTTGAAGACGAATTAAGTTACCTCAATTAATGCATAATGCATTGTTTTGAAGACAAATTAAATTACCTTAATTAAATTGCTGATTGTGGGCTCTCAGAACAAAAAATAAGATGTATTCATGTGCCAAAGGTCACACCGTTGTAAGGGGGATGTGTGGGGAAGGTGCACCATTGAGCAACCCACAGCATGGGCATCTGCTCTATCCAGGTGGAGAAACCAGAAAAATTAGATGGATCCCAAATACAATTGATCCTAAAACATATACAACTGCATCTTTCAATATCATTTCAAGCCTAATTCTTTGAGTGCCACTTCATTATGTCCTGAAATTACAGCACCTTGAATGGCATTTCTTGCCATCTCAGAAACCTACCTCTTTCAACACTTTGTGTATCACATACAGACAGCAACTGATACAGTTTAAGGTATGTCTGTCTCACAATGAGCAAAAGGCTAAGAGCCTTTTCCCTGGAATATTGTTGCTGTGACACAAACAGATGAATTAAGACTATTGTAAACAGGTGGCATTTAAAGAATACAGCTGTAAGCAAACAAGCTTGACTGACTCTAATATTTTGCAGATTAGCCTAAGGAAAACAGTCTGAAAACCTTTTGCAGATTGTCTCATAATTTCAAGATGAAACTTTAAATTCCAATCTCTATCTTTACATCTTAATTCATATCGTTATGCCTTTGTATCCTTAATGTCTTCATACCTATCGTTCCTAACCAGCAGAACTGAGATCCATTTGATCAGAATGCTGATTCCTAGAAAGAAATGGGGATTTACCTTTTGAGTAAGGTAGCAATACTAGTCTATATGTAAGCCAAGAAAATACATTTCAAAAGAAAATCCAGTCAACTAAATGAGATTAATTAAAGGAAACATCAACATTTGTGTGCCCCCAGTGGTGCAGTGGTTTAAGCTGCTGCCTGCGGCACTGGAGGGCCCGGGTTCGAATCCCCCCTGTGGCGCAGGGGTAGAAGTGCCACTTCGCTACACAGAGGGCTTGAAACCCGGGAGTTGGACTCGATGATCTCTAAGGTCCCTTCCAACTCGCACGATACTATGATCCTATGATGATATTCGTTGTTTTTAAGCACTCAATGAAGGATGGGTAGAGCAAGGAGTCCTCTTCTGGGTTGAGCAAATTCACTAGACCTAATGGGAACAGAGATAATTTATAATAAAGGTATGCTCAAACATTTTTCAGACTCTTCAGAGAACTTCCCCTGGTGTAATTCCTGCCTTTTAAACATTCTGTGCTGATGCACAGCAACAGCAAGTGCCCATGGCTCTGGACTGGGAGGAAAGACTCTGTTCCTCATAGTTTCAAGAGAGTGCTAGTGGGAAGGAGGACTGTGACTATATTTGCTGGAATCTGACTGAGTTCTAGATGAGAACCGTAATGCCAATATATGATCATTCAGAGGGTGGTGGCACACTGGAACAGGTTGCCCAAGGAGGTTGTGGATGCCCCATCGCTGGCAGCATTAAAGGCCAGGCTGGATATGGCTCTGGGCAGCCTGGTCTGGTGACTGGCAACCCTACACACAGCAGGGGAGTTGAAACTGGATGATCATTGTGGTCCTTTTCAACCCAGACCATTCTATGATTCTATGATTCTGTGATCAGAATATCAGCATCAGGTCTTCTCCAAGTCAAATGATTCCATGATCAAAGTTCAGCATAGTCTGACATGCCTGAACACAAGCATCAGTGTTCAGGATGCTTATGCTGTTGGTGTTTCATCATTTTAATTGCTAGAGGTTAAGCTGTATTATGCCAGCTGCACGGAGGCAGTGACAGTACACCTACACAGTGTTTTTGTGTTCTGCTGGACTTGCTCGACTCCCCAAAAATACCTGTGACCTCAGCATATAGGTGCTTTAAGCAAGCCTGCCTTGCTGCAGGGCAGAGGTAGGTCTTAACCCTGCCCACTCTTAGCGCTCAGTCTGAGACCTGTGATGCCTCAGGTGGTGAGTATCCAATCAGGCATGCCAAAACTCACCCAGAAATTTTAAGTAAATACTTAAAAATAGCATTCCTTCTCATGTTTTTGTTCTTGCTGTGTCTGTATTCCAACATCGATTGAATAAACATCTAGATGTTAAAAGAGAGGAGAAAATGGGATCCCAACTTGTTGAATGTTTTATATAGATTATTTGCATGCACAACTCACATGCAGTCAGAAACAGTGATTTCTGACGCTGCCATCATGTCTGTCCAGTACTGAAGGAGAAAGCAGCTTTCCTTCTTTCGGATCCTCAGTACAATTTTCTGCAACACTGAAGTTGGCAGTCTTTAAGTGATATATTTACTTCTCTTTGCTTCTCTTCATTGGGGTTTACAGCCTTTGGGATGTACACACCATCTTTTCTTGTTTTTAATTTTAAAGTTGAGTTGCGTTTACATTTTCCCCAAAATGCTGAATTGCCAAATGCTTCTGAGAAGTATCTCCATGGGATTGAGATGCTGCTCCATACCCTTTACAGATGTAAATTAACTAATCTTACTGGAGTAATTGGCAGAAAAGTAATTTCCCTTTATCATGACAAACAGTATTGCACTATAAGAGTAATGACTACAATTTAAGCAGCTATGAATTGTGCATTAGGGAGCTCTAGGCCTGAGCGTTGCTCACAATGAGATTTAAATTGCATTTTTTCTGCATCTAGCTGTTTATAAATAACTCTGCGCTTACAAACACAATAGTAATTTTTGTCACCAATTTCTTATTGGCAGTGACAGTAGAAACGAAAGATGTAACTATCCGATGGTCTGTGCAGTAAATAGAAGCTAAATTATCTTTGATTGCACTCAGACTTCACCAGAAATGGAAACAAATCAAAACCCTAGAACCAACCAAAGATGAAGTGTAAGCATCTGGAAAAACTAAGCAAATATTTAGCATATTTAGCAACAAGGATCTCTTTTCAGAGCTGATGATATATCAAAGAAAGAAAAGAAAAGGAAAACCAAAAAGACTGGATTAAATGTTCCATGAACTCTATCATACACATTTAGATTCTTATACAAATTTCTGGCTTGGATCTAACTCTAAGCCTACCTGGCAACCACGGGCAATCTAAAAGCAAAGAATAAGTGGTTTAATATGTATTGCAGCAGCCTCCAAATCCTGCTAGATCATGTGTGCTGAAGGAGTGTGCTTGGACAGGTGTGCTGTAAGCTCTGTACCTTTCATTCCTGCTTGATGTGCTCCATCCTTATGTTCACTGTGCAACATCACTGTCTTACAGTTCAGCAAGCCCACTTATAATCATTTACAGAAAGCTTGTGAGAGGCTGATCTTCCTGATAATGAGGGATAGTCTTGCTCTTGCTGAGGCGTGACTATTTTTACATCCAAATGATGTGATACAGAGCACCAGGTGCCATGGTGTGAACCATGGTTTGATATTCCTGGAAGGCTGGAGCTCCAGGTCTGGCAGCTATTCCTTATATGAGCTTTTATAGGGGATTTTATCTGTGGACATGAAGTTGGTGATGGCATTTCTTAGTAATGTCAGAGCAGGTTAATCTGCTCATACATCTATAGTGACAGCCATCCCCACCTTGCATTACAGTTCAGTAGGTATGAGTCAAAACCCAAGCTCAAACCCTCCACATACCTGTGCTGCAACTGAAGATTGTGAGCTGGTGGTGTCTCAGGGTGACCCGTATGAGTTATTGGGAGGCAGAAAGGGATAAGGAATGAGCCAGGTCTGGCTGCAGCACCTCTCACAGCAGTATTGGGCTGCAACTGCCGGGTGGGCTCTGACATCACGTCCAAGGAGGGCAGAGAGGATTTATAGGCAGGGTGCCAAGGCTTGTCCTGTACCCTGCACAAGGTGACACCAGTGCCACAGGTGATGGCCAGATTTATGATAGAAACATTCCAGTCTTCAGCCATTGTCCTTCAGCCCGGGTGCAGTATCCCTGTGCCCTGCAGCATTCTGCTTCTCAGAAATGCTTTGCCTGAGAAATGCAAAACTATCCACATCTAGGAGAGAAATGAAATAGTCTACAACTGAGCCTTTGCCCTCTAATTTGCAATATCCGTAAGTCCTCTAGGGAGAACTTAAAAGAGAAAAAAGTTTATTCAGGCAGGAGATGGGGTAGGCAAAACAGACGGAGATGGCTTCAGGAAATACAGAGATATGCAGTGTTTGTTGACTCAACTAAATGGGAATGAGCATCTATTACATTTCTATAAATGAGGCAAAAGTAATCATAAGTAGAGGCAAACTAGCTTCAGTGTACATATCAGCACTGCTGCAGGCTCCTCTGTGATAATGGGATAATTTACTCTCGTAAAGAACTATTTTGCTGCAGTCTGTGAGTTAGCTAACGTAGCTGTGTATACATGTTATTAAAAGGAAACACGATCATTTTTTCTGATCACAGAATTGTAGTGGTTGGAAGGGACCTCAGGAGATCATCTAATCCAACTCCCTGATAAAGGAGGTTACCTGCAGTAGGCTGCACAGGAAAACACCCAGATGGATTTTGATTATTTTCAGAGAAAGACACTACACCACCTCTCAAGGAAACTTGTTCCAGTGCTCTGTAACCCTCAAAGTAAATATTTTTTCCTCATGTTCAGATGGAATTCCCTGTATTCTAGTTTGTACTCATCACTCCTTGTTCTGTCACTGGGCACCACTGAAATGAGCCTGGCCCCATCCACTTAACTCCTGCCCATTAGATATTTATAAACATTGATAAGATCCTCCCTCATCCTCCTAGGCTGAAGATTCCCAGGTCTCTCAGCCATTCCTCATACAGGAGATGCTTCAGACCCTTTATCATTTTTGTGACCCTCCACTGTACTCCTTCTAGGAGATCCCTGTCTTCTTTGAACTGGGGAGCTCAGAACTGGACATGCAGTATTCTAAATGCGGCTTCACTAGGTTAGAGTAGAGGGGGAGGATCACCTCCTTTGACCTGCTGACCGCATTCATTTTAATGCACCCCAGGATCCCATTGGTCCTCTCCACATGGGTGCACTGTTGGCTCATGGCCAACCTGTTGTCCACCAGGACCCCCAGGTCCCACTCTGCTGAGCTCCTCTCCAGCAGATCAGCCCCTAACCTGTACTGATGCATGCAGTTATTCCTCTCCAGGTATAGGACTCTACACTTGCCCTTGTGGAACCGCACTGAGTTTCTCTCCACCCAGCTCTCCAACCTGTCCAGGTATCGCTGAATGGCAGCACAGACTTCTGATGTGTCAGCCATTCTTCCCAACTTCATATCATCAGTGTACTTGATGAGCGTGTGTGCTATCTCTTCATTCAGGTCACTGATGAAGATGTTGAACAAGACTAGACTTAGTACCAACACCTCTCTTTGACTTTCTAATTCCAAGTGAGCCTTAGACTTCCTTGTGGCATCCCTGCATGTGTTACTGTCAGTGTTCCTACATTCTTCCAAAGTGTCCAGACCCTTTTTCCACATTCCATAGACTTTCTTCTTCCATTTGAGTTTCTCCTAGCTCATCCATTCAGGTTTCCTGCAACCTTTCCCTGATTTTTTAGTCTTAGGGCTGTACTGATCTTGAGCTTGGAAGAAGTGGCTCTTGAATATCAACCAACTTTCTTGGACCTTCCGTTACTCTTTCCTAAAAGGTACATAGTCATCCATGACAGCTTTCCAGTCATGGAACTGTCTCACTATATCTCCATGATCTTGATAGATTGTGGCACTACAGCCACACACAGATCTCTAATCTTTCCTGATTATTCCCTATGCCTTGTGGATATTGACCCTCACAGGGAAGGGATCTAAAAGATCAGCAGAAGAAAATACAGGCTGAAATAGCAATGAAGAGGCAAATGAATAATCTTATTCATTCAGGACTCTTCTGCAGTTATTTCTGGTGTGTCCTTAAGACTTCTGTTCCTTTGCCTCTTTATTACTGATAGGCAACTTTAGAGAAATACAGATATCACAGCTAGCTTATGGCCATGAAGGAGCAAGATACAGTCTTAACAGTCTAGAGATGCAGATCCCCATGCTGCCAAAAAAAGCAGTAGCTTTGTGATTCACGGAAGAAATAGTTTCATGTGGCAGGTGGTGAGAATTTACCTTGAAAAAACTGAATATTCATTCTGAAAACGAACACCTTGAAACTGGGTGTAATTGAAAACTGCTGCAGTAGAGCAAATTGGAAACCTTTTAAAAATAGATAAAATGCTTTCTCTTTAACTGAGACCGGCACATTAGCTTTAGTCTGAGAATAAATATTTTGAGTCAAAAAATTTTGATAGAAGTCTACAATTACCTTTGCAGTATTGCTAGGATTCATCTACTTAGAAAAGACTTCGACTTTATTAGCTATTTAATCATCTGAAATAGCCTATTACCAAATGCTCCAGGAGAACAGTGTCTGTATCAGATTCTGCAGCTCCTTGCCTATGTGTCTAATAACCTGTTATATTTCAGACCCTGCAGAAATTAGTCACTGAAACCTTCCTTCTTTCAATCAATTCCCAGATAGAAATATGGCCAAATTAAATCTTTCTGTTGAGCTGTCTTCCCAGTTTTCACCCTCATCTGAGACTTAGATTACTCCAAAGTCTATGTCAGCAATCTGCGTTCCTCCAGAATGTTTTAGAAGTTGTGCTTTTAAAGTTGTGTACTGGTGTCATGGTGACTAATAGAAACTCTGCCCTGACCCAGCATTGCAGAAGCAGGCACTGGCATGTGATCTGGCCAGCAGTCTTGTCTGATGATGAACTTCCAAACTGCCAAAGAAATGATGCAAATAAAGCATACCTGTCAGTGCTATGTAAATGGGGCTGCTTTATTTCTCGTCCCTCCTCCCATTTCTTCATAAGCTTGCCTGCTGGATGGAACCTCAGGAATGTGACTATGAGCCAGGAAAACATTCTATTCTCCATGGTCTGGACAGCTCCGTGTCTTTCTCCAGCTACTACTATTGGAGTGTGGGAGACACTATAGGGACAGAACTGCAACAGGAGAATCCCCCAGAAGTTTGGCAGGGCCTAGAAAGCATACAAAAATGTTTAAAGATCACGTGTCCAATTATCCCAATGGGGCTGCACCCATAAGTAAATCTCAAATCTTTTCTGCATGTGAAGTATCTCTGGCCAAGTTAGCCAAGAAGCCACATTCTTCATAATGTGTTTTTCTGGCTGAGAGCTTGAGGTCTGTCAGCTCAGAAGCCAAGGAATGGCTTCTAAGAAGCTCAAGCCTCATAAGCCAGTGCAACGAAGAAACAAGAACAGTGATACTCAGACCAGGGAGAGCAATCAATGCTCATTCTCACTTAAATCACGAATTATGTAGCTCAGAAGTGAAATAACTTAGTATCTAGTTTGTTCTTCTGCCACTGCTGCTCTCTCCACAGCATTCCTTTGTTATGAGTTCAGCCTGTATCATCTCTCACTGTTGCTGATCCCAGATTAAGCTGGCCAAGAGGCAGACAGGACAAAGGAAACTGCTGCATTTTGCAGAGTGCAAACTAAGACTGCTTAGTGACTTTCCCAAGCATTCAGACAAGCATCCAGAGGGAAGAGTTTTGTCTTATGGGTGACGGGCAAGGTTCTGCAGCTGGCTGGAGGTGGGAAAACAAAATGGTGTTTTTAAATTTATGTTGTTAATGAGAGATCAGGGTGGGTCTCTACAGCTAAAAAGGCAAAGGGCAAATGGAGGTCAGGGCTATTACACTGGTTCAGCAGATATCTCCTAGCTTTCCTGGAGATGATGGTAATGAGAGCAAATAGTCTCTGGCCCCGCCATTAGTGAAAATTGCCAATGTTAGGACAACTTTTCTCTGCAGTACAGTGAATGCCATGATGGTCAGAGGGCTTAAAAGCCTCACATTGCCTTCACTGAAAGTTGGGGATATGAGATGACAACATGTGGATGAACTACAAAGTAGAAAGAAAGTAGAAGCAGAAGTCCACATTCACCTACCCAGTGTCAGATGGTCATGAGCTGCAGGGCAGGGATCTGTGGGGAAGAACAGAAAACCAACTAGCTTACCTTTAGAAACCACAGTGCAAAGAGCTTTGCTCTGTATTGATTTAAGTAAAGTTGTTCAAAGGGTGCTGAATATTGCAATGAGGATGGAATGCCAAGAGTGTTGGTGGCTTAATGTTACCGAGATCTGGCCTTCATAAAGCAAGGCATGAGCATCATCAGTCTAGAGAGACATCCCTTCTGCTGTTGCCTCCTGGGATGCTGCATTGACACAGAAACAGTAAAATGACAGAAATGAACAAGCAATGTTTTAGTGACATTATACCTAACTGTAAGCATAGTGCTATTCCACCTACATAATATTGTTGAGAAATCCAAATTATTTGAGTTACTTTCTTTAGGAATACAAATCTGCCTATTGCCTTCAAGGAAGTGTCTGGTTTTCCCCAGTCTGGTTACTGCACATTCTCAGAACTTCTCATTTCTCTTATGCCTACCACCTGCTCAAATATTTTTTGTCCTTTTCATCCTCCAGGTCTATTTCTGTACCATCCTTTCTCCCCCTGTGCCTAATTTATGTGTTATCATATCAAGTATGACATGTTCTCTGTATTTAATTTCTTCTTTCAAGCACAGGTAGCTCTCCATGGAAAACTGTCACCTGTATTGTTGTTTCATTTATCCTAAAGCGTATCCTCATCGAGGTTCAGAAATGCCTGTTTCACAACTCCTTTATTTGATATCACTTTTCAGCCCTTCTTGCTTTTTTGCTTCCTTCTCCCTTGTTTCAGTTCTCCACGTTCATCCGATTTATGCTGTCAGCTCTGCCAGTCAAAGACATTTGCCCCAGTTCTTATCCTAGTTATGGAGATTCACCAAGTGAGAGAAAGAGGAGGTATTCTAGTATTACTGATACAGCAGGGTCCGAATCTGGGAGTGATTTCTCTCTTTCAACAACATATATGATTCTGGCAATATGATCGAATAATAGCCTGTATTCATTTAGAGTACTCAGTTGCGATTTTGAAATCTTTAGAAGAAAGATGAATCCTGAAAACTGTGATTCTTTTTGTACTTGTCTAACAAATGAAGTCATCTGAAGAATGGAAGAAGCTAAAGAAGCTCCTGTCAAAAAAGTCAGATGGTATTCCCTGTCGTGTAAGCCGTCAAACCCAGGTGACAGACAGGCCAGCCCTCAGAGACCTGCTGCCGAGAAGACTTTAAAGACTAAGTTTCTTCAAAACATTCACAAAATATTTTAACACTTCTAGTCTCAAGAAGGAGGCTGGTCGCTGTTTTCTGGAAGACACAAAGCTACAAAGAGGAATAGTGTAAAACCTTCAGTCCACTGAGATCAGAATATTTTTCCATTAAATACAGGCGCACCCTAGCTTCAGCCTTCCTGAGTACTTCTATTTCATCTGCTACTCAGCTCACTGAAGCTCAGTTTTCTGAAAGCATCACACTTTGGCTGAAAACACAGCGTGGCTTCTTGCCAGATATAATGATTTAGGTATTTGTATGCTTACCTGACTTGCTTTGAATGGATGTAACTACTGGGTTTTGTACCGTCAGCTCCTTACATTCCTGCAACAAACTCTTTCCTGTTATGCACCAGGTCTCCTGAACTCCTTGCCTCTGCAGGTTAGGGGACACTGAAAAAATGCGTAACCTTAGAGTGTGATGACAGCTTTTGCAAAACAAGTTGTTGACTGGTGCTGATTTGAGCAACAACTGATCTGTTATAACTTTAGCTGCACTATGAAGTTGCAGTATGTAATTCTTTGCATCACCAACTGCCAAATATAAGTCTGATATCCCTAGGAATATGCAAGTATCAGCATTAACACCTTTCTCCTGCCAATAACATCTTTATAACCCTTCAGCCAACATTTAGTAATTTGGCATCAATGTAAAGGTCTCAAAGACCACATCTTAGAGCCTCTTGTGAAATAAAGAGCTTGCATGTGTTTGGAAATCCATTGGGGTAAATTTTTTTGACAGAAGGAACTGGGGCTGTTTAGTCTGGGGAAAAGGAGGCTGAGGGGAGACCTTATTGCTCTCTTCCAGTATCTGAAAGGTGCTTACAGCGAGAGTGGGGTTGGTCTCTTCTCACTGGCGACAAGTGACAAGATGAGGGGAAATGGCCTTAACATGCACCAGGGTAAGTTTAGGTTGGATATCAGGAAAAACTTCTTTACAGAAAGGGCTGTTAAGCACTGGAATAGGCTGCCTAGAGAGGTGGTTGAGTCATCATCCCTGGATGTGTTTAAAAACCATTTGGATGTGGTGCTCAGGGACATGATTTAGTGGGGTTGTTAGAGTTTGGCTAGTATGCTTAGGTTGTGGTTGGACTCAGTGATCTTTAAGGTCTTTTCCATCCTGAGCAATTCTATCATTCTATGACTCTATCCAATGGCTGAACACACTGCTGTAGGGAAAAGGAGCTAGGAGAGGAGAAGAGGAAATACTGTGGTCAGGAGCCTTGGGTACATAGCAGACTTGCAGGCATTATGCTGAGAATTCATCAGAAATACAAGAGTGATCAAAGTTTCTTCAAGTATGAGATGCAGAACAAGTAGGAAGTACTTGTAGTAGGAGGAGGTAACCGGATTTGTTATTCCCATTTCCCATTGAGAAATAAACAGGGCTGATGCAGCTCACTATCTGTAAAGCAGCTTCACAAGGAAAGTTGGCAGAGCTGAGTCTGGACACCCAGACTGCTGTGAGACTTCCTTCCTGGTCAAAGGCAGGGATGGTTCCTCCTTTGGAAACACACGGTAGATGCAGCAGCATTGTGAAGAGGTTTGGTGATAAAAATCAGTTTTGATGACTTTTGTGGAGACATACCCATAAACACCTTGGCTGGTGCAGTTCCTGTAGGCTGTTAGCATTTACCAAACAACTCAATGTTACACGTAAGCGATCGAGGTCCTGCAGGCTGGTTCATAAGAATACTCAGTTAACTTCAGTGGCACTGTTCAGAAGAGTAAATATTACACCTGTGGAAATAGGGCATTAAAGCCATAATGGAAATAGAATTGGGCTCCTATGTGGACAAATCCAGTGCAGTGTCTATTGCTGCTAGCTGACAAAATCACAGTTGTAACAATATGGAAATGGAAATGCAGTTGTGTATAAAATTGCGTAATCGTTAAAATCTGTATAAATTTTGCACACTCGAACACAAGCGACGACTGCTTGACACCTGCTTGAAACATTAGCATGATACTCGTGCCATATGGTTGGCATTTTCTCATTCTTATATCTGTCACTCTTCATTCCTGTTGGCTGCTCATGAGAACTTGCCAGATAATATCTGCCCCATTGCCAGAAATTTCTAACAGCTGGTACAGTACTGGTTAAACACTCTGTAATGCTTCGAAGTTTAGTGCTCCCATCTATGTGTTAGAAAGCTGGTTCTTTTGAGCAGATGTTTAGCTTTGTTTTTACATTAACTTCAGTCTGCTTTTGTGTCCATTGTGTGTTTTTGTGCTCCGTCATGCTGCTGCCTTCTGTGAGATAAGTGAGATCAACAGAGTCCTGGCTTTGGCAGCATTAGAACACTTAAGCTGACATTACAAATCCTGTGTAAAAACATGTTCTGCTCTCTGCTTTGACGCTAAAGATGGGCTTGGAAGGTACAGAAACCTGTTCAGGCCAAGATGACAGTTTCCTTCACCCCTATGTGCCTCTGTGCAGCACTGAGTTATACATCTACTTGATACCTTTGAAGCCACTGAGCACCAGATTCAGAAATGGGCTTGGGGAGATCTCAGTTCCCCAGTGAGTCATCTGGAGAACCAAGTCTCAGTGTGGACTAAGGGACAAGTACTGCATGGGCACGGTTTAGAGCTTTACCTCCTCCAGCTGGGGGGAGGACATGAGGCCCTTGCTGGCATCTTGGTTTGCAGCTGGAGAGCAGCCCCAAACTCATCTTCATCTTGCAGGGTGTAAGGCCACGGCTGAAGGGTTGGGAGATACATTTCTGACTCTCCAAATGCCTTTTAAAAGTGCTAAGGACTAAACAGGGAATTCTTTAATGCCTTCTGTATGGAAATCTGTGTGAGCTTTGAATGTGCTGAAATCTGTCTACTTGGGTGATTTACGTATTAAGATTTACAATGGACAAGGCACGTGAAGACCAATTAGTTAAACAAACGTCCAATTTCATAAACAGTCTGATTTTGTGGTTAGTCTATGTGGTTCCCTTGGGGCTATGAGTTTTAAAGGCTGACTTACACCTTCAGAAAAGAATCTTCTTTTCCTTCAGATCTTCTTTTCCTGAAGACAAGCAGTTATCTTTTGCTCTCACAGTTTCACTTCTAATGACATCGCTAGCCAGCCACAACACTGACAGCTGAATTTGGAGTCCTCTGGCACTGAGACAGTGGGCATTTACTGAAAAGCTGCTGAAACACCTTTGTGTCACCTGCTGGATTTGCAGGGACAAAACTGGGAAGAAGAGAGTGCTGGGTTGAGAAGATGTCTGCATCTCCAGAAGTGGCCAATTCACCCTTGCTAGGCTGTTATATAGACAATAACCTCATATGTGTCCTTTCTACACAGATGCATTTTGATCTGTGTTACCTTTTGGCACAGAATACCATTTCTGAACCAGATTCTGCTGTTTGGGCTCCCACATAAGCACTCAACAAAAAATTAATGCTGCCTGAAAAAGCTTCCTACTTAGCATGAGGCAAGAAAATGAAGTATGGGCAAGCAAAGTGCAAGCACATATGTAGGTTTATGCTATAGGCAGTACTCTTGGCGTGCCATCAGCAACAGCAGACAATCCACCAGCTTTTGCCATGTAGGACACATAGGTGCTGGATATTCAGTGTCTTGTGCCTCTCCTTTTCCTCTTCTCTGCACATACACACCAAGGAAGAAGTGCAGCAGAAGGCATATATCAGAACATAGATTTTCAGGGTTTTTATTTTGCAAACATTCCTGCTCCTGTACAGCATCCCTGGAAATTATCCATCTTGAATAATGGATGGAATTAGATTAGAAACGAGACAAGACGCAATTACTCACTGAGGAAGAATTGGATAAACTGGTAAAATGGGGCCTGCAGCTGGGCCTGTCAGCATCTGGTTTGTGTGCACACAGAGGAGTCACAGAGGATTTTATCCTAGGCATTAGCTGTAATAGGGTAAACATATTTTCTGTTTATTGTAATAGAGTCTTCTGCCAACATTAAAAATCATTACTGAGCCATCACAATCTATCATGTAACAGCTGGCATCACTTATTCTGGTAAGATGCTATTCATACGATGTGCCTTAGTTGAAAAATCCATGATAAAACAAGAATAATCTTTATTCTTGATGAGGAAGAAAGAAACTACTTAAGGCTAAAGAACTGAACTAAGACGCTCATAATGCCTCTTCAGTGCCATGGGGTTCATCATAGGAGCTAATATCAGCCCTTGAGTTTCTCAGTCCACTCAGTCTTTTTCCTAAGGAAATCCCTGAAGCTTTCCCTCACCATCAGCATTTGCAGGTTCCTTCCAGAAGCATACAAACAAATTGGGTGAGTTTTCATCTTATGTTGATGGAGAATTTTTCACATAACGCTTGTGATATGAAGGTCCTTTTATCTGCATTTTGCATGGCATGGAAGAGGAAATGAAATAAGTTATATGTGAAGTATATAACAGCTCTGATAATCCAAATTGGGAAGTGTATTCCATTGCTTCTCTTGTCATGAGCCTTTATTTGCCAGCTTTCTCCGTGACACGGTGAAGTTTTGAATTCCACAGCTGAGGAGGAAAAGTGGGAAAGTTCTACTAATGAATGTTCAGGCTTGGTTTTATTTGATGTTATTTTTTGTAGAGTCCTTGAACTCCTTTGGTTTTGTTTTGCACAGTAACTGGGACTAAAGATTCGGCACAGTGCCACACCCCTAAAACCTTAGAAGTTCATAATCAAATTGCGATGTTCTACTGCAAAAAGAAGAATAAAAAGAGTGACAAAGTAGATGTTCCTGAAGGCAAAACGTGTAGTACAGTGCACCTCATTACTTAGTAATGCAGCACACATACATATGATTGTCATCCATCATTTTTACCATCACCCTGAACAGCGTTATAGCCAACTTACAGAGTCATGTGGGTACCTGTCCTCCTAAGCATTAAGTCTCTTTAAGCCCAGGCCATTGCAAAACTATCTTTTGAAGGATCTTCTTTATGTTCTTCAATTAATGAATGTGAATTTTTGATGGAAAATAATTTTAGTGCAAAGGCAGCCAGACAGTGCTTCTGACTGAGTACCAGCCAGCAGGTCAGGGATTTATTTATCTGTTTGTTTGTTTGTTTTGTCTCTTTTATGTCTCTGTATGAGCTACATAGGTCACTACAGAGATAACGCCTCCTGTTTGTTTCCACAGAAGCTACAACAGGTTCAATGAGTACAGTAATGCTGTTTGATAGAGCAAAATCTCAACTACAAGACATTGTTTTTCCAAGCATTAAACACGCATTTTTGACAGTGATGAACAACAGATTGCATGCTGTGTTCCTAAAAATCTGCAGCAGCAGGTGACCCACTGTTTCAAAGCTGCTAAGATGGCATTATTGCTAGGAAAATTTTGCTCGTGCAGTCCATCTTCCATCAGCCTGAGAAGATGGAAGTCAGAAGGTACCAAATCCAGAAATACAGAAGGTGTGGTAGAAGAGTCTGGCCACAACTGGCAATGTGCTCCACATTCAAAACGGTGTGAGATGTGGTATCGCATTGCAAGAGAAAGGTTTCCTTCTCCTCTGTCCCGACTCTGGCATTCAAGCTTTTAGCTTAGTCAGCAATGTGATGTAGTGGTCAGAATTGATCATTTCTCTGGGTGCCAGGAAACCTAAAAGGATCGCCCCTGTCCTACCCCATAAGAGAGCGCACATCACTTTACCCACCGTGGGCTGTATTTTGAGCTTTTTCTTCAATGGGGAATTTACTTTGCAACTCCATGGAATGCCGTTCTGACTCCAGCTCATAATGGTGTGACCACATCTCAGCACTAGTAATGATGTGATCCAGGAAACTGTCATTTTCAGTCCCATATTTATTCAACAGATCCTGAAAAATCTGCATACGCTGTTCTTTCTGTCTCTGTGTGAGCATGTATGGGATTCATCTGGCACGAACTTTGCCATATAACAACATTGCTACCATTGTTTTCGGTGCACTGAAGACAACATTCAGCTTCATATACAGTTCACCAGTTGTAATCCATCAATTAATGTGGTTGAGCTGATTGGGAGATTCTTCATGTAGCTTGACAGCTGTGTATGGCTGTCTGGAACATGGCTTGCCTTTCACATTGCTGTCACTACTGCTAAATGCACCACCCACCACTCCACTGTTTGGTCTCCATAAATGTTCAGCAAGATCAGTGTCAGTGGGTACCATTTTTTCTGCGTGGAGGAATTCAGTGACAAACCTTTGCTTCAGACACACTTCCATGTCAGACGCCATTCTGCCAGACTGCCCCTCTGCTGCCATCTGTTGGATGGCAACAGTTTGGTGAAAAGGCTCAACCTCAACTGCCATACCACCAACCTCTGACATCATGGGCCATAGTAATAAAATAGGAGGCGTTACTTCTATAACAGCCCTCGTATGTTAATATGAAGTTTCCCAACTCAAGCCAAGTATATTCTCTATGCACATGCTTCAAGCATTTGAGTTGTCCCATTTACTTTCTCAGGCTAACAGGAATGTACAATTGTTACTGGGTCAGTGCTTCATTCTTAATAAGACTAACAAGGAAAGGTGGTTGTGGTTGAAATTTTAAAGTGTTTCCTCTAAGATGTGCTACTTGTTCCATTGAAGACACCATGGATGGACTCCATTTTCAGGGTAGGCTGAAGAGGCTGCCCCAGAGATCGGATGTAGGATATCACATTATGTTCGGAATGGGAAATGAATCATGTATACATAAGATAATACACTTTCTAAAGGGGAGAACAGAGAAAGAATCAAAAAGTCTGTGTTTCTTTCTGACTTTATTCTTTCTCCCCCTGTTATGTTGCTCCAGCATTTCAGTGATTTCTGCTGACAGATGTTACCAGAAGTAGCAAAGACCTTTATGCACTGCAGAGGGGGCACTGAACCCTGCTCTTTGCAATCAAACTTCTGTTATTGGGATTTGTTTTCAAAGGCTAGATTCAGAGAGGTTGAAAGGCTGAAACAGCTGTCTATATTGAGCATCATTTTTATAATGGATTTCATCAAAGACTTTGCAGAATTCTAAACCCTTAATTTCTCAGAAATCCTTGTCAGGGTATTATACTTACCCAGCTTGACAACATCATTAGAAATCACATAAAAGAAAATCAGTCAAAGCAATCAATGTGACTCACTGTTCAAAAATATGTTTTTGTTTTGCCCGTACTTCTCTACAAAATATTTTGCTGAATGTTAGTGTAGAAAAGTATGGTTTTCTATTTAAATTTCTTGAGTAACTTTTAAGGGTTTCACTTGGCTGACACTTCTTGGCCTTGCATTTATCTCGTGATTGTTTCACAAGAGACCCAGGGAACACCCACTGATAACAATGTCAAACATTCAATGTATTTGCTGAACGTTTCCACTCGCTTGATCATTAAGGCATGCTTTGGCTATGAGGTCACCCGTGTTGTGTAAGGGTAGAATTTATGGGGTGATTTGAAGTATAGGGGAGTCCTGACATGTTTTTGGCAAATGCTGTCAGATACCATGGACTGATGCCACTCAGAATTGTCGCTCTGGGATATAATCAGGTTCTAGCATGAACGTGTTGCATTAGAATTCAAATCCTCTGATTACAGAGAAGATGGGAAAAAGGTTATTTAAACAGCCCTTACTTGCAGTGTAGGAGTCTTTTAAAAGAACAAGTATTTCTGTCTGTTAAACAAGAGAACTTAAAGTCTTTTAACATACACACACAAAAAATAGCATGTAGTTTTAGAAAATCAGAGGACAAAGCTTGAAATAAATATAGTGTGCAATCATCATGCTGTCCTTCTGAATCGTCTTTTGCTTTTGCCTTGGAAAGAGCAGCAAAGGATGGAGGTGAAACAGTGGAAGGAATACCAAACCACCAGCAGGTTGGACTGAGCATAGGATACCAAAACATATGGACTTCCTCATGTCAATTCCTGGATTTGCTATGGACTCAGTAGACTCACAGAGTTTATTTGAGTTTATTTGAGCTTAATTGTTTAAAGCTCATTTAAATCATCAAAAATCTATTTTATTTTAGCCCCTTTTAGACAAAGAGACTTTGGTTGTCAGACTTTATCACATACCCGCTGCCTTGCTCTGAGTTTTCTGTTTTTCCTCCAAACTCTTGTTCCACATGTTTAAATTCAAGGTTCTTCCAGACAAGGTACATTTCTTGCTGATTGGTAGAATCTGTTGTTTATGGTCCTGCTGCAAGCCAAACAGCTGATGGTGGCTGCCACCGGTGCTTTGAGTCTCAGCAGTTCCCACCCAGTCTGTGTAAAACATGCAAATAAGCTCAGTTCTGGTGCTGAATGATGACAAGAATTAAGTGCCTATTTTAATACTTTGCAAAGACATCAACTCCTTGACACTAGTCCTACTAAGTGGACTTTTTACCTTAATGTTTAACAGATCTTGCTGGTGGCTGGTTGAGTACCGAACAGCATTTTGGCTGTTTCTGTTTAAATTCTGGAAGGAGACGCTCTACAGACGTTGACATACACTGTATTTCTTCATCCTGTCTATAAATGCAAAGGATAGAGACAGAATGAAAAATGCAAAAGGAAGTAAAATAAAAGCTAGAAAAAACAGTAATTCTAGGAGTTTCAATATATACTTGTCAGATTAAATCTATACAAGACTAGCTGATCCACAGCCAGTGTCTTTTGCAAAGGAGGTGTGATTGGTACAGAAAATATTAAATTTAACATATATTTTAAAGAGATTGCTAGCAGAATATGCACTTGGGGATTTTAGAAGGCAGTCCTGCTGCTGTTATGCAGCATTCACAAAGCTCCACAGTATCTAGAAATGTGCTGGGCCTATGAGTCCACCTCTTACTGTACAGCCCTATGGATGACTCCTCACCCACTCCCCAGAAGATTTTGAGTATTGCTGTTTTTGTTTTATGGACTTATTTGCATGAGACACGTGGGCAAATACTGTGATCTACCTTTCCATCCCTATTTAGTATTTAAAGCTTTTTGTTCCTATTGGGATTAGGCCGTCCTCTGATGCAGATTGGGCACTAACATTTTCTCACTCCTCAAGCAGACATTGCCATCCAGATATCCAAAACAATAAGACATTAAAGAAATGAATGTATTAATGTAGTGAAGCTGACTTTGTCAAGTGATGTAGAACATAAATGCCACTTGTGAGTTGTCGCACAGCTATCATTAAGAGAGTCTTTAGAAGAACACAGAACAGCGCAGTCACTGTCATGGCGCTCACTGCAGTCACTGAACAATCAAACATAGAATTTATTTTGCTTTCAGTATGAATTACACTTACAGCTTATTTATGTGATGCATTCTTGCATTTCAGGATCCCACGTAATTGCTTTGTTCTAACCCCAGAGGCACTGACCCACAGTATGGTAACAGCTAGGTGGGACAGGATGGGGGTCCAGCCCTGCTGCTGGGGAGCAGAGCCCCCAGTTCGAGATGTGAAGAGATGGGGCTGCTGGTGCTCCAGCTCCGGTCCCCTTTTCCCATTTTGGAGGACAGGGTCTGGCAGGTCTGTCCATCTCCTGGCCCTGGCTCCAGGCAGGTTGGGAATCAAGCACCTGAGAGAGCTGCTTCTCCCTCTCTGCCTCCCGCAGGTCTCTGGGACAGGAATCACGCTCTGTCCTCCATTGCAGCAACATCATATGCATGCTCTGGTATTTCCCTCTGTCTGCACACCAACTGGGCAAACTGAAATTACTCCACAGGCAGCTGTAGCTGAAATTGCTCTGCAGCCATAGTTACTGACACCAGCTGAGAGTCTGAAACACTTGATATTAAAATCCACAGAGGTAAAGGAAATCTAACACTAGACTTAGAATTTGAATGGGCACTGCTTGAGTTGCTGCTAACATCTTTAAGTCATACTGATTCAAACTATGAAATCTCGATCCTCTAATCTTTCCATGTGTTGACCTTCCACTGACTTTAATCTGCCCAGCCATATCCTTGAAAGGCAGCTTCCCCAATTTCTGCACCACGTGCAGCCCTACTGGACCTCTAAATCTTTCAAGAAGTTTGTAATTTGGTGCATTCCCTAAGGAAGAGTTGGAATGGGTCCAGGGAACAAGGCTAATTTAGTAGAAGGGAGAATATGTCTTCTGAAGAAATGGCTCCAAGACCTTAACATGTTGGGCCGTGAAAGAGGAGCAGGTGATACAGAATTTAATTACAGTGTACAAGTACCTAAGGGGAAGAAAACAGATCTAGGTCTGAATCTATAGGAAAAAGGTAAAATATGAGGTCATGGACAGAAACTGAAGAGCATTTCCCACAGCAGTAGGCTATTTTGTATGTGTAATGATGTGGCAACATGGTAGTGAAAACTGGTAGTATATGTAGATGTAGTAATCTATTCATTACTGTTGCAGAGTGATTACATTGCCCTACTGATGGTTCTTCCATGTCACAAATTCCCTCGTGTCATTTGGTGTTTCAGTCTCTTGTGCTGCTGAGAGGATATCTGTTGGTTTTGGTTTTTTTTACTGGTTAGCAATAGAGATAACATTTAAAGACAAACAGTAAGAAATATGTAACCATTTCTTTTCCATTGAATGCTTTGAAGACTTATATCAACAGTACTGTAGGTTTCACAGAACAGCATGATTCCCTCTGTGGTGATGCTGGAGAAGAATGTAGCAAATACTGAACAATCCTGATGGACTTCTGGCAGGTAGAAAGTGAGAGACAGTTTTCTGTGACACCTGGAATCGTAACATGGTACTGGCATAAATGGACAGTGAGGTTAACAATAACATTTTATCAACTTTGCACCATTTATATGGATTTTTTAGAGAAGAGACTCTTTTACCCAGTTTGGATTGGTGCGTGGCGGGAATCATAGTTCACATCTTGCAATAAATTTGAATATTTTAAAGTATATGTTATTGCAGATTGGGACGAAAGCAAACTTATTCATTTTTTCTAAATGGGGATTCATGAAAGACCTCAAAGGTCCTCTAGTTCCAACCCCCTGCAGGGGCAGGGTTGCCAACCACTAAATCTGGCACCAGATCAGGCTGCCCAGGGCCCCATCCATCCTGAATTTGAACACTTCCAGGGTGTGGGCATCCACAACATCTCTGGGAAAGTTATTAATCAGAGCAAAGCATCAGCTGCCTTCTATCTTCTGTTGCTGTTGCTGCTATTCAGTGTGCTATGATCTCAAAAACTGTCTAAAATAACTGCATTAAAAACCAGTAGAGAAGGAGAACCTCACCTCTCAACAAGAAAGTCCTAATAGAGGAAATTCTAGATACAGTTACAAAAGCAAACAGTATAGATCATTTCAATCAGGGAATTGGTCGACATTATGCTAGCAGAAGAAGTTTGTTGAGAACTGCCTCTCTCTGAAGAACATTTTCGAAGCATTCTTCTATTTTCTAATGGTAAAAGTGGTAAAAAATAATTACTTCATGAAACACTGTAAAAATCAATCCAGAAGTGATGTGTTTGTAGTAACATATTACTTGGGATAAAGTGTCTTTAAATTCAATACAAAATTTAGAGGCCCACTCTTCAGCCTGTCCAGGTTCCTCTGGGTGGCATCTCATCCCTCAGGAGAGTCAACCGTACCCCACAGCTTGGTGTCACCAGCAAACTTGCTGTATGTGCACTCAACCCCACTGTCGATGTCACTGATGAAGATATTAAAGAATATCAGACCCAGCACCAGTCCCTGGGGGACACCACTCACCACCGATCTCCATACAGACATTGAGCCATTGGCCACCACTCTCTGGATTTGACCCTGCAGACAGTTCTTCATCCTTTGAACAGTCCACCTATCAAATCCATCTTTCCAATTTGGAGAGAAGGATGTTGTAGAGTGTTGTGTCAAAGTCCTTACTGAAGTCCAGATATATGGCATCAGTGGCTCTTCCCTTGTCCATTGATGCAGTTACACCATCACAGAAGACCACTAGGTTGGTCAAGCAGGATTTGTCCTTGGTGAAGCCATGCTAGTTCTTCTGTATCATCTCTCTGTCTTCCATGCGCCTTAGCATAGCTTCCAGGAGTATCTGCTCCGTGGTCTTTCCTAGCACAGAGGTGAGATTGACAGGCTGGTAGTTCCTGGGGTCATCCTTTTTACCCTTCTTAAAACAGTGAGCGTGATGTTGCCTTTCTTCCAGTCACCGGGAACTTCAGCTGATCACCATGACTTTTCAGATATCATTGAGAGTGGCTTGGCGACTATGTCAGCTAATTCTGTCAGGACTCTGGCATGCATTTCATTGGAACCCACAAACTTGCAAACGGTTCAGGTTCCTCAGCTGGTCACAAGCTTAATCTTCACTCACAGTGGAAAGGACACTTCCCCATGCCCCTCCTTTCCAACCACTTGTTTGAGGGCTGTGTGACAAGCAGTTATCAGAGAAAACCAAGGCAAAAAAAGTTCTTGAGTACTTCAGCCTTCTCCTTTTCTGTTGTTACCAGCATTTGGATGAATAAGATATTTTCAAGCTTCTCTAAATCAAACTTGTCTAAATTATGTGTAAAACCAACCACTGAATAGTTAGTTATCTGTGTTGTGTGATGTGCAGAACTATTGGCTGTGAATTCCTTAGCAGGGACTCATTCCTGTGAATCTGCTGCATTTTTCATGATAAAGAAGTGATGCTTTGTAGAATGCCTTGGCCTAACCATAAAGTAAACAGCATTTTCTTATATTGGCACAGCTCAGTCTCTGAGGAATCAGAGATTTCATCACATTACATTCCTGAGTTTTGAAGTATGACTTTCTGTGAGATACTATCCAGAAAAGCAAGAATTATGTTTGGAGAATTCTAGTGATGTTTTAAAATCCCAACCAACCTGGTATTAAATGCATGCTGGGACTTCTTTTAAAGTTATTGACACCATGTCAAAAAGAAAAAAAGAAATGAGAAAAAAAAAACCAACCCTGCCTTAGGCCACATTTTCTAACCCATAAACCACAGATGCAAGTGCAGATATGATACTTTCAGTAGATTGACAGTACTGGTGGTTGAGATGATTCATACTATTCCTCCAGGCGGCATCCCAACTCTTCTCTGACTCAGATTTGGTGTTCCCTTACCAGGAGGGAGAGCACTGTTAGAAAACAGTATTTTAGAGGTAAAGCAATTCTTGTAATAGCCCGACAGAACTGACAACTTGTTAGCTCCTTTTAATAGAGAAACTCCCCGTGCATGCCAGCTAAATCCCAAGTGCTGCTTGTGAATCATCTTGTGCACATCATCTGTGCATCACATCATCTCCATCATCTTTGTTTTAAGATGACTTTTTACTATTTTTTATGTCCCCACACTTTAGCCTAGTATTTTACTGTCACATTTTTAAACCCCTTTCTGGGGTTTCTTTCTTGTTTAGGCACAGCACCTTTTTACTCTGCTTACTTTGGCACAGATTAACTCAGCTTCTACAGATCCTCCTTTCTGACCCCCTGGCTTACCAACAGTGCCTATACGTTGGCTTCCATCCTGGTTTAAGCCCAAAGATGGACCTGCTGGCCTGCCTGGTATGTAAACTCAGGCCTGGTTTACAAGAAGTCTTAAATTTAAATGAACACCCTAGAGGCAGCAGTGCAGCCTGCTGACAAAGTGTGGGAGCTTGGAGTGCTGTGTTCCCCTCCACACCCTCCTGGCCCCATCCCATGACAGCATCCTCACTGTGACCTTGGCACCTCCGACTGAGAAGCAAGACTGAACTGATTTTCTGTTAATAGAATATATGGTTGATGGATTTTTTAACCCTAAAGAGATGATGCTCTACTGGCAGCAGAAGAGGCTTTCTATCGCTTGCCTGAAGTACCTGCCTGGGAGCTGGAACATTTGCTTTCTAGATCATCAATCTGAAACACTTCCCTTGCTGCCAGCAAAGTCCAGAAGCCACTAGGCTGCCACATAGTTCTGCTGTGACCCACTGAGTCTTCCTAAGGTGGGATGAGGAAGGCCCCCACTAGTGACCCTGAAGCCTGAGCTCAGCCATTTTCAGTCAGTGCCCCCAATGGCATATATGTCAAAACTACTAACCTTTACCCTAAGTCTAAAGCATTTCCAGCTCTCTGGAAAATTACTCCCGTTTCTGCCTATTTCCTCTGCTGTACAAGACAATCTGCTCCTCAGGTTTTTTTCTCTAATCTTTATCCTCACTTTACATGTCAAGATAGGGACACAAAAGGCCTAATACCAGAGGTGTTGTTCATGTACAATAAGCTTACAAATGCTCGCTCCAGGCACTGCCAGTCAGCCAACTTGGCTTGATAGAAGGCAGAGCTGCCTGGGCTTGCCAGGAGGCAGAGCTGCTGCCTCACTGCCAGCACAGTGCCCTGAGAGTGCTCCTGGAGCCCATGGCCGGCCATGGGCTGTACAGCAGGGCAGCCTGTCCCTGTCTGCGAGGTATCTGTCACTGCAGAGCATCCGTCAGAGAAAGGGAGGCACCCAGAGCACCAGCATGTTTGGCACAGGTGGGTCAAATGACAACACAGGGGATGGAAAGGGGAAGAAAAATGGGCTGGTAAGGGTTGTCAAAGCAAAGGCTTTGGGCAGAAGGAACTGAACAACTAGATTTTGCAGGGAACAACTTCAGAGAGAGCCAAATTAGTTCTTTTTGTGTCTGTCATTCGTTCTGACTGTGAGTTTTCATACCCCTGTTGCAGACAGGTACCCCTGGTGCCATCATAGCTTCACCCTTCTGGCTTTTAGTCTTCCCTTGCAAACTGTTAGGAAGAGGTAGGGTGGGAATGTGTAGCCAAAATAATTGTGGTCATAAAGACAAAAATTTCAAGAGGTTGCAAAGGATGATAGAAAAAGGTACACAAATTCTGTGGCTCAGTGTCTGCTACTAGCCTGCTATTAAACAGAAGTTCTTGGTAAGTCGATGGATGTGTTACTGAATAATGGCTGCATTTGTTCTGTTCCCCTTCAAACAGTCCTTTTAAGTCTCTTTCTTCTTCTCAAGATGTGAAGTTGCTTTGATAGCAGGAAGACAGTTGCAATTCCCACTTCTGCTAACTTTGTTACAGACTGAACTGCGATGCCTTCAGCCCAGTAATGTTTGTAGATCTCAGCCCCTTCCTGTAGTCAGTACATGTCTAACTGTAGTGTCTAAGGTGCTCTAGCTTATAGAAAAACCCATTGGAAAAGATGGAAAGCTCGTGCTTAGCAAGTATCAGAGGAAATGACAGCATAAATTGAGTTGCAAAACCAGGTGTTTGTTCCACTGTAGCCTGCTTTTTGAATTCATTCTGCAAGATCAATATTTTAAGATTTGCTGAATTTCCAGAGGCAATATTTTCAATTTGAAAGATTTTGAGCCTCGGTGAGAGCACCGGGAACATCAGGGAAGATGCTCAGGAGCCACAGAAGGGCTGGTTTTCAAAGCAGTACATTGGAACATACGTTGTTCTTTTAGCTCCAAAGATCAGCTTTGCAGTACACCTAATACACGATGCCTCATCTTTCACCCATAATTCAGCTTATGAAGAAGTTTGCCTTCTCTCTGTGCATCACCGGCGGTCAGTTTATTTGTGCTAGCCCACAGTTCCCTGGGAAAGAGACCCTTCTGTCTTTCTGGTGCTTCTTAAAGGTATTGCTAAGCTCCTCTGCGCTTTTATGGGGAGCGATCTGTCTTTTATCTTTTGGGAGAGGAAAAACATTGAATGCATTTAGTTCAGCCTGGGTCGCTGTTCCTGGTTAAATGTAGAAGTAGCTTGTATTTAGAAATACATATAGTCAAACTAGTTTTTATGGAGGAAGAGGCACTCACAGCATTGCTGAATTTGTATGAGGCATGCAGATATGCCGCTGCTTATCCTCAGTCATCTTATTTCTGTTTATCACAAGCTCCTGAAAGAAATGCTGATGGAACACGCCCCACATAAAAGATACCACACAAAATAAAGCTAGAAATATTTGTTAAAGAAAATGGAGAACTTTGAAAATCTTGAAACTAGTATCATTTTATTTGTGGTTAAGCAGCTGTCAGAGTAAACTGAAACCCTGTTGCACGGCTGTGGATTTGTGATGGTGCTTGGTAAAAAGCATTTAGACTGGTCTGTAGGTACGTGGTTGCCACTGCCATCTATGAACATAGCATACACATCTATGGGAAGTTCCCTAATTCTTTTCTGCAATGCTTGTTACCCCTTACTTTTGCTGGGCAAAATGCTGGGCAGGCATTTCAGCAATAACATTGAAACTCTCCCTGAAGTTTTGTTTCCACATGTGATATTTCACTGTCACCACTTAAGCACTGTAATCATATTGCATATCATGTGCAAACCAAAGCTAACTTTGTGCCTGAAGAATGAAAAGTGGTCCATCATTTTGAAAGACACTTTAAAGGCACTGGGACAGTGATGTTCCCCATTCCTCTGTCCCAACTATGTATTTAGAATAAATCAGTCCTCGGTAAAACTGTATTTTGTCATTTTATACTGAAAACATAAAAGCCCTTTCAAAGTAAATCCTGGAAATGTGTAGGCCAGCGTTTCATCTTGCTCGCAAAGGTGGAGGTCCCCAGCTGAAAGAGTTATTCTGGACAACCAAAATGCTGTCTTCAGCCTTGGGGCTGGTTAGCACAGACCAACAGCAGACAGCGTAGTTCTCCTTTATTTTTCCTTTATATAGCAGAATGGAGTCGTGAGGGAGCTGTGTGGCAGTAAGCACGTATGCTCACAGGCACTCCTTTTTGCTCTGAGAAGAAACTCAACTCTATCTCAGGCAGAAGCTTGTAAAAAGTCTCCTGCCTGCCTGTACCCTCACTGGTATGGTGTTTGTTTAGGATACTTTCAGACATCTCAGGAATTATTCATGTAAGCTGACATTTCTTAACTGAAGGTTACCTAAGACAAGAATTCTCTAAAAATGCGATGTTGTCAGGTAGGTACCGTATTAATATTACAGAAAGACCCAACCTTTCGCACAATTACACAAGTATCTCATACAGAAGCATGCTAAAGCAACACAGATTAGTTATCAGAGTGCGCTGTCTAAAGTTAGCATTTTGTGTTTTGCCAATACCTTTGGTGTATTGACACCCCTTTGGTTGTCTTCTACAAGCGTGGAATGAAGCAAGAAACCCCAGCCTACAGCACCGTAGGCTCATGTAAGTAAGACTACATTATAATATGCATTTTCAGTGAAAATAAGATGGTATGCATGGAGCTCTCAGTCTGATTCTTATAAATCTTTGCCTACAATGGGAGCTCCTAGAAATATAAAATCATTACAGCCCTCCCAATGAGTTAAAAGGATGATGGAAGCAATGCATTGCAGCAAGGACATGCCGAGTACATTCTAAGCTCTCTAATGAGCGGAGTTCTTCTGTGAATATTTGCATATTCTCCACTATGCCATTAGTGTATGTGATTTTAGGTTTTCAAAACATAAAAAATAATAGGTTAAAATGAGATATAAAAAGGTTAATAAACAGGTTGTTCTGAATACAAGCAATTTAAGGGAGGTGTTATAATTATCTGTGCATCTTTACACAATCTGTCCCTGACCTAATTTTCATCTGCTGGAAAAACAGCAATTTTAAATACCTACAAATCGTCATTTGCCCATTTCTTGTTTATCATCAGCCCATTTCTTGTTTATCATCAGCATATCTTCTGAGTTCAGATCACAATTATTCCAGGCCTGGCTGGAGCCCTGAGGATATATGTTTTTGAAAAATGGCATGGCTGATTTGCCACTCTCCTCATTTCCTTTGCTTATTTTCCTATACAGAGCTCTATTCTTCCTGAGAAAAGCCTAACAGTAGTTCAATTTACCTCGGGCATTTGGGTATCATCAGGACAAGCAGTGTTTGACTAATGCAGCACAGCCTTGGGCCTGACAACACACTTGCAATCGCAGCACTGCCCCATTTTCACATGACTTGTAGTGACGGAAGGTCAACAAGAACAATCCTGTGTTCCCTGTCCACCAAATACCCAACCAGTGTTCATCTGCTGAAGTTTAAAGCAGGATGATGGTAGCAGCACTGAGGGTTCTCTAGCTAGAGGAGCTCATGGTGGTAGATAGTGTTGGTGACATCCCAAAGTCAATGCTGCTGTTCTTGGCTTGGGTTGTTTCCAGTTTATGCCTTGATAGAGGTGTACCAGGAAGTCCATATTTCACAGAACTGTTGATGACAAACATGACAAACTTTGGCCTCAAGCTGTATGGAGCATTTGATAGTGATAGAAAGAGGAGGGCTTCAAGACTGAAGGCATTTGTTCTACCATGTGCTTACCAGAAAGGTAATGAAATTTTCATATACATATCATTACCTGGTTGGTTGGGTTTTTTTTGCTTTTTAACTAAAAACTGCCAGTGCAATGATTACTCCTCAGTGTTAAAAAGATTCAGTATCCAGCATGAAGAATACATGCCAGCATTTTAGTCTGATCTGATTTACAGTCAGTGAGTTTTATACCCATGAAGGACTGGTTTGCTGACAGACCTTTACAGTGCTGCAGGCATGCTGAACTTTAATAGACCGCCTATGTAAGTACATGTAATATGCCCAAATGAATACACTGGTGTTTTTAATGAATAAAGACTGAAACTAAATTTCTGGCACTTCTAAGGCTCAGTCAAAGCAACAGGTCCTTTTTATGTCTCAAGGGAAAAACCTTAATAATTTTGCTCCTCTCTGATATCTGAATTAATGACTGTCATCTGCAGTACTCTGAAGAAAAGAAAATCTCCCTCCTGTTAACACAACACACTTTGTACTTGTAAAAGAGAGGATGAAAGAGACCATTTATCTCAGAGTTTAATATATTTGAACGGAGCTTCAGAAGTCATTGCCTACTGAGAGGCGGATGTTGACCTTTTGGCTGAATGCTTGTACACTGTGCAGAAATAACCTGGAAATAATCATTCTGCTTGTTTTAAAAGGCTCTGCAACCAAGTTTCTATCAATACTGTGCTTCCAGGGAAACGGGGTTATTCAAGTTCTGGATGAGCTTCATCCTGCCAGGCAATGGGCAACCCCCATTGATTCAGATTTCTGTATCTCTTTCGTTTTTGTTTATTGCAAGTTGGAAATAAATGGTTCATTTCTTTCCAGAAAGTAAAATAATAATAACATTTAAAAAGAAATAAGAAATGTCCTGCACCCTACTGGATATAAAGTGAGATTTTCCGATATCTTTCTTCATTCCAATTTTCTTTGTATTTGCATTTATTGTATGTGCCATGTAAAGATCTCTAGGCTAACTCTTTGATATTGCAAGGTGTATTACAGACATACGTCTCAGCTCCACTGCTTTCATAGAATCATGGAATCTTTTCTTACTTCTAGGCTAAGAAGCAAAGAGCTGGTTTAGATATTTCTGTACTGCATTCCATTGCACCATTTGGAAAGCTTAGTTGTTCAAGTTTCTCAACAGAGCAGAGCTGTTAGTTGACAAAATGTCTACAAGGACCCCCTCTATGGGGAAAATATCATCTGACACCATAAATCTGATGTAGCCAACAAAACAAGAAAGTAAGCAGAGGTCTGGAATTTAAGAGCTGAAACTGGTAAACAGTTGAGTGTAACTAATTGATCTCAAGATCTCAAAAAGGAGGAGAAGAAATAACTAAAGAGCAGAAAGTAAACAGGGAACTTGTTCAAAACAGCAATTCAGGCCTCAAATATGCACGTTGGCTTAAGATACACTTCCTTCTGTACATAAATAAGAATTTGGATCCCCCTACAGCAGCTGTCGCTAAAGTATTGCTGAGTGCTTTGACTCCTCCTGGTTGTAAAAAAAATATACAACACATAGACTTACTCTAAAGAGGAATAGTTCAAAAGAACTGTGAGAACTCAGTATGTATTAAAACAAAACAAAAATGGCACGGCGAAGCAAGAGATATGAAAGTTGAAAATACTTCAGTATTCATCCGAACACTTCATGTATTTCATTTGAAGCTCTAAAAAATTGAGTAGATTAATCAAAAGATGTGAAAAGTCACAAACATTAAATGGATTTCTTTATTTTCAGATCCATATTGGGTCATTCATCAAAAACGTGTTTTTAAGGAAAGTGTTTTTTACCAGAAAAAATATTGCTTAACCAAAACTGCGGACTGTGTAAGATGCCTGTTGACCATACTGCACATAAGGAAAGGGGTCACAAGGGGCTTCTCCCAAATAACATCAGCTCCCTCTGAAATAACTTACTTTCACTGCAGCTGACACAGTCCTCTGTCACAGCCACTTCTATCTCATGGACCTTGCAGATCTCAAGAGGAGGAGTCTGCCCTCCGGCACAGCCCTTGTAGTAATGGCCGTTTGTTGTGGGATCACTACTTCTTTAGCATCCATTACAGATGCTGATTAGAAATGGTGATAAAGACATTGTTGGAGTCCAAAGCCAATACTGGAATGTTAAAATAAAGCGTGGATAAAGTAGCATTTTAAACGAGTACATCTATTTACTGCTGATATTTTCATACAAGTTATTTTGTGGTATTAACTTCAAAAGGTGTAGCGGGAGCATTAATTTGCTACAGTTCTGGTCTAATAGGTATGGAGACACCATAAGGTCCTGCAGTACTGAACTCAGAGGTGTTCAGACAAACCTTTGTACTCGTAATAACAAGAGCTGGTGTGAGCTTACACAATTTAAAACTAATTGCTCAGCCAATGTCCTCATTACCATACTGATGCAGTTCATAAATCAAAGCCCTGCCTATTCACACTGTTTACCAGCCTTGGATTAAGCAGTGTTTCAACTGACAAATGTAGCATGCTGCCAAAAGGCTGCAGAAACATTAAAAGACTGATAGCAGCATAAACCTGGGGAGCTGCAGCACCACAGACTGATATAACATACATGGCACTAAAAAACTCGCTCCTGTTTGTTTTCTGAGTGTGCTCTGATTTCGCCTTAAAATCTTCCATAATAACATACTGCAGTATTGATACAGGTCCTTACATAGAAGAGGGTTGCTGGCAGTTTTGATAAATTTGGCAAGAGAAGCAAGAGTTAAGGCACGGAAAGGGATGCAGATTCTGCTGCAAGGGAAGCTTGAAGCAAAAGTAGGGCTCTGGAGAGTTATTAAGCTGTAGGGGGAAGCCAATAGATTCTGGGAAAATCAGGGGCTAAGGGGGTTGTTTATGAAAAGATCATTGGCTTATCCCTATTAAGGAGGACTGAGTGCATAGGGGAGAGAAGAGTGGACATCTGCAATGAAATGCAGCTCCTTTTTAAACAGAACTACTAAGACAGTTAGTAAAGAAAAAAACAAAACAATTTTTTTATGGATGGGGGATGAACTGTGACTAAGTCATGCCTTTGTGTGATAAAAAAGGTTTGATTCCAGTTTACATCTCTCTTGCTACCTATGTGATCACAGTAGACACAAGCTTCCAATTGCTTATACACAGACACTGGGTAATAATAAGCGAAATTAATCTGATAGCTTCTCATCAAAGGCAGTGATATATTTGCTTTTTTTAGAGCAGCAAATAAGGTTTAAAAAGTCTGTTTCCCTCTTTTCATCATTCTGGGCCATACGGTGAGTGCAGATCTGTAGCAGTCTCTGCCCCTATAAAATGCCAAAATAACTTCCATTTTCCAGTGTCTTTTGCTGCTGGTGGGCATCACAGGTCCAGCAGAGATTTCTCACTGGGAAGAATGCAACTTTAGAAGCCAACCAAAGTATATCCCTTTGCAGGCTGTTGTGAAGGACAATTTTCTACTGACATACAGCTTTCAATAGACAAGAGCTAAGTTGGAAAAAAAATTGCTCGTTATTTACCTAAGCTGTAGAGTGAGAAGTGGATGTCTTCAATGTTCCCTCTTTCATCAGTTTAAAAGGAAATGTAGAGATGCTAATATGACCCTTAATCTCTCCACTTTAATGTAGATAACTTCCAACACGAGGAAACTGTTTCTTTCAGCCTCCTTCCTCTGATGCAAAATGAAGATTAATTTCCAGTCTACTGAGCATCCCTTGAACACGTATAATTGAATTCACTTTACAGGCTGCTAGTATTTAAGCTGGAGGGAACAGCAGCTCAGACCTCTGTGACATCTCTTGCAGAAATGCTGTTTCCTGACTTTGGTTTGGACTGCTTACTTAGATGAAGAACTAGGACTTTACCAATGTCACCTGAAGGGAGACAGCTATTTCTTTCTTTTTCCCCCTATGTAGTTTATTCAGTATTGCTTTTAAAGTATTTATTGTGTGTTGGTTCATTTCTGGGGCCTCTGCTTATGACCAGTGTCTGTGTATGACTGGCTGCCTTTCCTGTCTTATGTTGATTCCACTGGTCATATAAAAACAAAGCCAAAGTGTTCCAAGGCAGTATATTAAAAAAAAGTCTGTTTATTCTGTTTATTATTTAATAACTTAGATTACAGATAAATGCATGTGCACACACGTACCTTTCACCCTTTCTTTCCCATGAGCACTGGGATTTTCAGCAACTTCACAGAAGGTTTCATTTCTCAAGTAGTTCAGATTGTAATCTTAAATACCTTAAAATTGCCTCCTAAAAGCATGTAGTCAAACAACCTTAGGCCAACATGCCATCAGAAGCTTGATGCTGTGTTTTATAGGTGCAAGACAAAATACCTGAGGCAGTGTAATGAATAAAAAAGTAATAATTTGGATGCAATACTAAAAGAAGTCGACTGGCTGAAGGAAGGCCAGATCTTACTTGAGATACTTCATTAGTACGAGAATCACGGAATCACAGAATGGCCCAGGTTGGAAGGGACCTCAAGGATCATGAATCTCCAACCCCCTGCCAGGCAGAGCTGCCAACCTCCCCATTTACTAGACCAGGCTGCCCAGGGCCCCATCCAACCTGGCCTTGAACACCTCCAGGGACAGGGCATCCACAGCATCTCTGGGCAGCCTGTGCCAGCACCTTTCTACTCTCACAGTAAAGACAAAACTCCCCCTAACATCCAACCTAAATCTTTCCTCCTTCAACTTAAAACTATTTCCCCCTGTCCTGCTGTTATCTATCCTTTCAAAGAGTTGACTCCCCTCCTGTTTATAGGCTCCCTTCAGGTACTGAAAGGCTGCAATGAGGTCACCCTGCAGCCTTCTCTTCTTCAGGCTGAACAAGCCCAGCTCCCTCAGCCTGTCTTCATAGGGGAGGTGCTCCAGCCTCCTGATCATCCTCGTGGCCCTCCTCTGGACCCTCTCCAACAGCTCTCTGTCTTTCATGTACTGAGGGCTCCATGCCTGGACACAGTTCTCCTTGTGGGGCCTCACAAGAGCAGAGTAGAGAGGGACAATCACCTCCCTGACCCTGCTTGCCACCCCTCTCCTGATGGAGCCCAGGGCACTATTTGCTTTCTAAGGTGCAAGAGCACACTGCTGGCTCATGTTAAGTTTCTCATCCATCAGGACCCCCAGGTCCTTCTCTGCATGGCTGCTCTCAAGGACTGCTCATCCCAGTCTGTATAGATGTCTATGATTCCTCCAGCCCAGGTGCAAAACCTCGCACTTTGCCATGTTGAACCTCATGAGGTTCACCCGGGCCCACCTTTCAAGTCTGTTGCCTCTGAATGGCATCCCTTCCTTCCACTGTGTCAACCGCACCACTCATCTTGGTGTCATCAGCAAACTTGCTGAGGGTACACTCGATTCCATCGTTGATGTCATTGATAAAGATGTTAAAGAGCACCAGTCCCAAGACAGGCATCTGGGGGACACTGCTCCTTACCGGCCTCCATCTGGACATAGAGCCATTGATCACCACCCTCTGTCTGTGGCCTTCCAACCGGTTCCTTATCCATCAGGTGGTCCACCCATAAAATCCACATCCCTCCCATGTGGAGATAAGGATGTGGTGGGGGACCATGTCAAAGACCTTGCTTAAGTCTAGGCAAATGACATCGGTTGCCTTCCCCTTGTCCACCAGTGCCATCAGAGAACCATGCTGAAAGACATCTATCCGCAGTTCGCCATTCATACCTCACTCCTTCCGCTACTTTATTTTAAGAAGATGCAATTAGGTATGCAACAGGCATGAGATCTTTCCAAAGCCACGTTAGTCCCACACTTCACTTCACTGATGCTTATGCATGGATTCTGCTTAGGATGGTGACCACTCTGTAAAGGATGGACGCAACAGAATGAATTGCAAAGTCAAGGCCCTCATTATGTAAACTAGCTAACACTCAGCCTTTCCTATCCTTTTAAGTTTTCAGAAATTGAATGAGTTGCATTGCAGAGGCATTTGCTCACCTGAGCTGCAATTAAGCCACTGTTCCACATGGTGTTAAGGTGACCGTGCCAGTGCTGTTGAGAACACTGATGATTCTAACTAAGGTCCAGCTGGTAGAAGATCATCAGTGAGGATGGTGGTTGGAATGCAGCACAGCTGTAACAAACAGGAGTGTAGGCCCAGCTACCTTAGCAGAGTGTCTCTTCATCATTGTCCTTTATTGAATTTGAGAGGATATTTTGCTTTCTCTAGCAGTGAAAAATGAGCTTCTGTCACAGTGGAGGTGGGACCAGCAAGGAGAGGGTTGGTGGTGCAGCTGTCTGTGAACTGTAAGCAATTCTAAGCTGAACTATAAAGTAATTCCTGTAAAATGTCTGCCTTGATCTGTGTCTTCATTTGCTACACAATTCATTCATAAATATTCCAAATTCTTTGATGACTAAAATACTGCTTAATTTCCATGAAAGCAATTGGGTGCATCTAAGGGCTGTCTCCCTCATTCATGCAGTGAGTCAGGAGGGATAGAGAATTGGCAGAAACTCTGCCTGTGGATACTTCAAGGTGAAAGATGTAATCTGCTGCTACTGGCAGGCAGGAGTCATTACACAAATAGAACGGTGTTGCAGCTTTTGCATTTTTCCTGTTTGCTCTAATCAAAGCAGCATAGAAAAGGACAACAAAAATTATAGTATAGCTCAGCAGTCTTGTAAGCCCATATTTCCAATGGCAATTCATCCCTTCCTTTTGCTGCCTAGGTTTGCAAGTAACTGATTTATACTCACACCATGAAATCTGTGCATCCAGAAGCCTACGTTACATCTCTCCCTTGCAGCACATGAGACATTCTGTCCACAAGACTTGATCCTACTAAAATACATAGATGGGAAGACCTGTGAAGTCTTGGCAGCAGATGTAGGTCTTGAAACAGGCAAACAATAAGAATTTGCCAAGCGACGTGGAAAGCTAATTTTGGTCTTCCTTCCTATTGCATGGAAGCGCTACATCAAAAGACGTTTCACGGCCTCCCTTTTCAAAACCTCACAGCCTCCAGAGCACTGTGTGCACTGGGAACCCAACTCCAGGTGCTCCAGGTGATAAAGCAACGCACAGCGCTCAGGTCCGGCTCAGTATGAAGAATGAGGTCACACTGTATTTTTAGAAGCACCTTGTGTTGCTGCGTTGCTGTGAAGCATGCTCTTACTCTCCTTTTAGTTTTTTTTCCCTTCTCCTTTATTTTTTTTTCTCTCTCTTTTACTGTGAATAATTTGGCTGGTGCTTGCAAGAGGCTGTTTTAGCCCCAGGGATTCTCACACATACTTCTGTTGACAGAGCTCTTGTGCAGCAAGCAAGCTGAAATGCCTTTTGTTAAGGATCTGCTCATTTCTTTTTCTGTTCTGCCCCAATGCTTGGAGGATTTTTTGGCTACTGAGTTCCTGTTGTTACGCTCATGGAAATTAACTGAATTGAAAAATATGAGGTTACCTTGCAAAACAGGTAAAATTATCAGCAGGAAAAGATAATCCTGCTCTCCTAATCTGCTGTTAGTCTGTACGTTTCACATTCTCTTGGCTTTCTTGTTTAATTTTTTTATGGGAAGATTGTTCGATGGGAAATATTAAACAAAGTCATTGTGAAAGGCAAACAAATGCATTAGGGGCTGAGGGGTAGAAACTGTTTTGGGTGAGTGCTCTTCCATTCTAGCCCAGACCAGGGCTTGATTTGCTGGTTTACTGTCACTTCATGTTTAAACAGACTTTTAAAAAGAGAAGTAGGAAATTGCCACACATTCACATGCTGTGCAATGCCAAAATGCATATTGAAATGCAATTTCAGCGGATATTGAAATGCACTCATTTAATCAGCCTTTGCAGGTTAGTTTAGGTGACTTGTTGTTACAGTAACCCTATGAAATAAAGCATAGTAATTTCCCCATGAAGCAATTCTCCTCATAGTAACTCAAGAAAATGTAAAGGAGTAACATTCTCCTATTTCATGGTTAAGCCTAACATGTGCTTTTTGTATTAAGTCTGTGCAGAACTTGGTGGTTTAATCCACATTTTGGTTGTCTAGGCAAAGGAAATTCAAGCCAATGGAGGGTGATACACAGAAATTTCATACAGATATCTCTGCTTTTACCAGACAGTGAGGAAACTTTCCTTCCACATCACCGCTCTGTCTGTACCTCAGATCTGTATTAATCCATTGCTGACTTGTAAGAACCTTTCCTTAGAAAGCAAAATTCCGCTTGTGTGTCAAATGCGTTTAGAAAGATGAAGCTGATTATCACACACAGGTACAGATTTCACATTTTACCTTTAAAAAATGCCATCTTGCTTTTTAGGCTGTTTTGGAGTCATTTTCAGTAGGGCAGTTTGCTGTGATAGTCCCTGCATTGCTCTTCCTACTTAGAGAAAGCACATATCAGTCAGGTCCAGAGAAGGGCAACGAGGCTCATTAAGGGCTTGGAGAATCAGCCCTATGAGGAGAGACTAAGGAAGCTGGGGATGTTTAGTCTGAGGAAGAGGAGGCTGAGGGGAGACCTTATTGCCGTCTTCCAGTACCTGAAAGGTTCTTACAGTGAGAGTGGGGCAGGTCTCTTCTCACTACTGACTTGTGACAGGACGAGGGGAAATGGCCTCAAGTTGTGCCAGGGCAAGTTTAGGTTGGATATTAGAAAGAACTTCTTTACAGAAAGGGTGGTTAGGTACTGGAATGGGCTCCCCAAGGAGGTGGTTGAATCGCCATCCCTGGATGTGTTTAAGAGCCGTTTGGATGTGGTACTCAGGGATATGATTTAGCAGAGGATTGTTGTTGTGGTATTGTTTTGTGGTTGTTTTTTAAAAGATAGGCTACTGGTTAGGCTGCGGTTGGACTTGATGATCTTCAAGGTCTTTTCCAACCTGAGTAATTCTATGATTCTATGATTCTATATACGCCCAAGAGGTGTTTGTTACTCAGCATCTGATCCTACCAGCAGTAGGTCACTGCTGGTACAGCTAATGCTGCAGTATATACTGAGAATCCCGTTGCCTGTGAAATAACTTCCCTACTCATAAAGACCTTTTCCTGAAAGATGTTTATTTTTCAGAACTTTTAGGTGCATACGTTCATAATTGTGGTGGTAATTATAATATTTTGCGGGTCTGTGTTATGGGCCTTTTACGACATGTACGACATTAGCTCTGAACGCACAAACCTCTCTAAGTTACTCATTTTGGTACGGGCAGGATTTCCAACCCACAGTTCTGCCAAGAATGTTCAGTTTTCAGGAGCTTTAGATGTCCATGTGTAACTGCTTATAAAATGCAGACTTTGATATTTCATAGAAGGGTGGGTTTTTTTGCCCATCTCTGCTAAATCGAGTGAAGAGAGATGTTCCACAGGATGCGTGGGTGAACTCACACTCTTTTTACCACTTCCTCTTCGTAGATTTCTTGCCACACTTGCACAAAACCTGTCTGCTCCTGCACGCTTTCTTTGTCCCAGTCTCACAGCGAGAAAAGGACGAATAAAAAAGGAGTCCAAGGGAATAAGCAACCCTGATAAAAGGAAAATCTTTTCCATGCCTTTTGTAAATAAACTGTAGACTCAACAGCTTCACACCACATCCTTGAAAACCGAAAATCATTTGAGATAAAGAATTTTGTGAAATGTGAAAAGAAGCTGGGGGGTTATTTTGGGTGCCGGATTATTTGGAGGTAACAGCAAGTACAGGGTTTTTTTTTTTTGGTAGGGATTTTAATTCATGTTTTGGAGCATCACAAAGTAGTAGAAATAAAAAAGCACTCAAAGCTCTTTTGATGCCTTCTGGGTTGTCTTCTTGAATAGCAGCATCTCCTTTCTTGTGCCTGGCTCTGCAGGGTGGGAATGTGGGTGCAAGCGGTGTGCCTTCCAGCAGGATAGAGCATGCCAGAGGGCTGAAAAGCAGCAGTAATGGTTTAGATAATCATCAGTAGTCACCTGCATGGCAGAAGGCATTCTCATGGTGCCTAAAATAGCATATGAAAGGTTAGTTACCCCAGTCATTCCCTACAAAGGACATGTCTACTTTTTCAAAGGCATTGTACTCAGTTCATGTGATAGTAGGGAGAAAGAATCAAGGGCGTTCAGTGCTTCTGAAAGTGAAGTCACTTCTTTTTAGATGGCCCTCTTGAAGCTTCTGAGAAAATGAGCCCTCCAATGCAGTTTCGTCATTTACAAGTAGACTTTGCAATCTGCTATTATTGTGTAAAGAAAGAGAGATTCTTCTTGGCGATATATAGATTGGATATAAGAAAGCAGCTTTTTAATGTAAGAGTGGTGAGGCAGTGGCACAGGTTGCCCAGAGAGGTGGTGGATGCCCTGTCCCTGGAGACACTCAAGGTCAGGCCATTTGGGAGGCTCTGTGCACCTGATGGAGCTGTAGTTGTCCCTGCCCATTGCAGGGTATTTGGTCCAGATGACATTTAAGGGTCCCTTCTTCTTGCCTTTATCTGCCCATCTAAAAATTGAGTGAGTTGTCTAAGCATTTTGTCTGCCCCTTCTTTATAGTCTGGAAAAGAGGGTCATGCTAGGAGGGAGACCTCCCATGCTAAAATAGGCACTTACCTTCAGGAAGCATTTTCCTCCCTCTACTGACTCCAGCAGGAGGCCAGTCAGCTAACAATAACATCTGACTTTTCATAGCTAACAGTAACTGAGAGGAATGCTTTCTAAATCGTGCATACCAGCATACTTGCACCTTTTACAGCCAAAGAGCAAATGGCAGTGGTAATACATAACAAATCCAAATTTTCTATATACACACAATGTTATTTCTGTTACTCAAAGAATGCCTATAAAACTGAAATATGAAGTAACCAGCAATAAGATTCTCCTAGCTAGTACACCTTACTTAGCTTATGGCACATGCAGTGATAGGCATGTCACATGCCAGCATCTTGCTCTGCTTGCTTCCCACTCTGACAATCACAGAGCTGCCTACTGACAAGTCATCCCAGCAGTGACAGGCTCGCCACACACGTAGAAGGCGTAAGCTTTTCTTCTTGTTTTGAAAAGCTTCTGTTCTGCTTTGCTGTCTCACAGATGGAGTACTGAAACAATCCTTAAGATAAATACTAACAATATTCAATCTGTCACCAAAAAAGTACATTACATATATGAGTGAATGTAAGCTATGCAAGTATGCAAGATGGGTTTCTCGGCTGCTCCTCTTACTGTGTGTTGGAGGCCCAAGCACGAGGTGTGAGTCCAGAAGTTAAGACTGATTTAAACAAGACATGGCCAACTGTGTTGTAGAACTGAAGCTCTGTATTTTTAGCTTTCTCTTTTTGCTGTGCAAATGTATTAGAAGTGGACAGGTGCTGTGCTGGATCATCAGTTCAGAGAAGCTGAGCAACAGAAGATCCCACCCTTATTGAAATGCTCCTTATTTTCTGTCAGCCCCTTTGCCTCCTTTTTCTTCCTTATGACATTTCAGTAGCTTCAGCAGAATGGTGTAGAACTTCTCAATGATCGAACAAACAGCAAAAACAAAGTGAATAGAGGCAAGTTTTCACAGCAAGCATATACCTAACACCAGATTGAGTGATTTTGATCCATTCTGTCAATAATCAATGAAAACTCAGTACTTAAAAAAATAAACAAACATTTCTGCATTTGCTAATTCTTTCCGTGTCTCTGGGGTAAACAAGTCAGAGTTCTGATGTTTTAAACCCATCAAATCTGCATACATCAAATGTTTCTGAAGAGGTATAAGTGAATTTGGTACAGGAATGTCACATTTTAGGATCACTGCTGCTGATGCATTCCATTGCAAAGTCCTATCAATAACTTTTTTCTTATTTCTTTTTAATTTCCAGGAACAGAGAGGATTCAGATGTTTGGCGTAAGAATCCAGGCATTAATAATGATTATTTGATCATGGTTTTGGAATAAGAAGAAGGTATTTCCTGTCTACATATGTGGAGTGATGTTACTAAAGAAAACCAAGCATGGAGTCATTCTGATCTCTGATGGGTGAAACTCACTGGAATGGAAACCAACATCTATCCAACAAACCAAGGCTCGCTATGTCTTACATCTGCCAAGTGCCTGGGGACTCCGAAGGCAGCAAAGTATGAAGAGTACCAAAGAAACACAGAAGAACAGCAAAGTCCATCTGAATTTCAGGATGTTTTACTGGAACCTGAGATGAGTTTCCTGTCTGTGTCATCCATATTAGACCACAGTGAGACATCCTTGCAACCTGGAGGGACTGCAGAGGGTGTTAGTGCCACCAATCAATCTGAAACAGAGCAGCTCTGTGAAGAATTGTTGTGTTCTGCAAGGCACAAGCCCAAGGAAGAAGCTTTAAACTTTACCTCACACACAGAATGGTCACTCCTTGCAGGAGAAAATCCAGCCAAGACACCAGAAAGGAGTCATGAAATCAGAGTCGTGAGACACAAGCCAAGTGCTATCACATTTTCTGAGTTTGAATTTTTGTCACATGAAGCGAATGCTAAACTCCATATTTATGAGGCAGGAGAAGAAGACTCTTCATCTGAAGAGGAAGAAGCAGATGGCAGAGGTGGTGGTGATCTGTTTACAGAACTGCCACTGTATGAGGCACTTTTTAATGGCCTTCACAGAACGGATGTTTTCCCAGCAAAACAAGCTAAATGTGAACTTACTGAGTATCCACACATCTGTCATTTAGAGGACTGTGATGCTAATTCCAAAATGGAATCGAAGGACCATGATAAGGAAGAAAAGCACATGGAGCTGGAGGTAACAGAAGTTATTGTTTTGTTCCAAGTGTGTTTTAAATAAGTGGTATAATTTAAGCTTTGTCACAGGAGGAGAACTGACACAAATTGTTATACAGTGATAAGCAATGTTAATTACATAATTAAGAATATAAACCTACAGTAGTATACAAAACATTCAAAATATAATGCTGGACTTTTACCTTAGACAAATCAGTTTTGTCAGACTGACCTCATTTCCATCAGACAGAACTTCAGACTTGAGTTTTCCATTTTGTATTGTAATACATCATTGGCTGTTTCCCATTGTCCTAGAAGACTGTGTATTAATCTACATACAGCATATATTCCTAGCTATTCTCCAAGTCTACTGACTGTTCCAACAGGATAGAGCTTAAGATTACTGTAAGAGCAGAGTATGTTAATAATGGCCTTTTTTAGAGTAGTGGCACTGTAGCACTACTTTTCCCAACTTACAGCACTGTTTCTACTAAATAAGAATGTTTTCTTTTTTCTTATTTGATTACAGTAATATCAAGGACAGGTGACAAACGGGTGTATAATAAAATAAATAGAGCAGGTTTTTTGGTAACTTTAGTGGTGCACATCATGATAAACAAATGTCCAAAACAAAAACAAAGATTTAGGACAACATGGAAAGCATTCTGTAAGAATAATCATCCAATTATAACCTTTCCTTTAAAAAAGACTTGAGTAAATTATTTGTGTCTTTTGGAACTGGAGGAACAGCAGCTATCCAAGAGAATAAGCGAGGTTTTCCTTCTGCTTCCAGCTGATGACAAACCAAATGCCTGGAGCTAACCATGTTTATCACTGTGGTTCACTTCTAGTACAAAAATATGAAGTGATTCCAAACACTGGGGAAAATTCCAGTGTTCCTGAAATGGCAGCACAAATTAATGTTGAACCGTAGGTCAGTCATACCTTTCCTTCCTCTTCCTCCATACCTCTTCTCTTCCTCCTTCTTTTTGAAGTTATTGTCAATGTAGAAAGTCTTTATGCCCTGAAATGTCAGCTGGAGTTCTTTTCATTTAACAGGTGTTGTTTATTTCTCTCTTTCTTCAGTTCTTCTTTACTTTTAGTACTTACTAGAAGAGTTACACAGAGTTGCTTAATTGATTTCTGATTTAAAAAAAGAAAAAAAAAAAAGAAAGAAAAAAAAGAATTGGAATGAAAATGGACAAGTTTATATGAAGATTACAGTATATAATGCTTAGTTACTTCTTTAATAATAACCTTTCTCCAGTTTGGGGTGAATAATTCTGATGCAAAATGAGTGGGGGATTTCTGGTTGTATTTCACACAGTTTCCCAGTGTAATCAGAAAAACCGTCAGCTCACAGAGAAAGAAGCCAGATTTTCACAGTTTTCTCAGCATCTAATATTAGAAAACCAAGGCCCCAGAGTGTCTCCAAAGCAGTGCATCTTTTGATGCAGCACTGACCCTGAAACATTCTTGTGACACGCATCTTATTAAATAATTGGATTGTTCCGCCACCCTAAGCCAAGGCTTGCTTCCTCATTTACGTGGGGACACTAATCCCAGCATTTCCATTAATATAAATAAACATCAAAATGCGTGCACAACATCCCTTGCGTTCTGTTTACTGAAGGTCATCCCCATAGATAAAAGAGAAAGAATGGGTGCCATTGTCATTTAGTTTACTTTATGTCTATGCCATAAAGTAAACTCAAGGTTGCAGTTTGTAGTGCAGAATAATGGATTATAAATTGCCCGACAAGCGTTTGGAATTACATAGTAAATCTCTGAGAATATGTCAAAACATTTCAGAAACTGCACAGACACAGTGATGCAGTCCTGCTTTTGATTTTTCTTTTTTTTTTCCTATGTAAATAAGTGTTTATCATTCTCAAAAAGCCTCAAAGAATTAAGAAAAAAAAAGGATTCTCTTGTCTCCAAAATTTTAGCAGTGGTCATGCATTAGTGCTCAGACTAAAAGCCCCCCCCCCTGTGGCTCTGGATTAAGCTCATGCTCAGCAAATGTGTGTCGTCACATGATTTATTGCTGCTATGTAGAAATGGGGCTTTTGGAGCAATGTCTTTCTGCTAGATAGGAAATGAAATAGAGATGGCATGGGGTAAAAAAAACACTGTCAAAAGCAACCATTATTGCTAAGTCTCAGACCTAAAAACAGTAGAAAAACAAGCCCAGTTGGCCATAGATCCATGGAGATAACACCTTGGCCAATATATGGCTGAATGCTTGCTTCTAGAGCTCACAATGAAACAGTGGTAACAATCAACCCTGCAGGGGCATTCCTATGTAAATGCATTTGTCCCCAGTGCAGAGGGGTGCGCTGCTGCACATCTCCCATTTTGGGGTGAGCAGTGGGAAAGGCTGTGCCCCACTGCAGCTGGGAAGCACGGTCCCTTGCAGGCAGTGACAGTGAGCAAGCTGGTGTCTGAATTTCCCATTATACAGTTGCTACATGCATTTGTGTGACAATTCTTGCTTCATTCAAACTAGCAAACAGAGAAAAATCTCAGAGTATGCTAAACAGTAAACAAGAACAATGAAGATGGAAAAAGTACAACTTATCCATGCTGCCAATGCTGTTGAAGGGGGAAGAAACAGTGCTGAGAGCAATTCACACAATGGTGCCTATGAATAATGCTCTTTCTCTTTGTCCAAAGGCGTACAGAATCTGCCTGTTCTGCATGGCACATGACAAATGTCATTTCTGTTCAGTTTATGAATGCACTGGGTCTCCATGTCTCCACTCTCAGACTAGTCCCATATATGCTTCCTGTGTTTTCTCATCAGATTTGGCAGCTGCTCCTCTTCAGAAATCTGTAATCAGTGGCATATTTCATGCCCAAATAGACTTCCTAAGTGAAAAGTAACATTTATTTCAATGGGGGAGCAAAATTTTGAAGGTCTAAAAACAAGTCTATTATGAGTACATTTGTGCCATTTCTCATTTGTGGTTGGCTATCTAGGTAAGACCACTCCTAGCACAGCACTATATGGATTCTGACTTCCTCTCTGTTTTGAATGGTAACTTTCTGACATCTCTAATGTCTTGATATTATTCATGATCACTGTGTTTAGTTCTATGGGGATTTTTTCTCAGCAACTCTGAAATGATGACCTGAGCCATTCTTCCTTGCTGGCTTTCCTTCAAGCCTTCACATTAAGCTATATGCACTTTTTTTCCACGTATCCAGCTCAGTGTGCAAGGGCAATAAAATATGTAGAAGCTTCTGAAACATTGCATTTAGGCTGCCATTTCTTCTGTCTATACGGAGCAGGGCCCAGCTGATAACCACATTTAAGCAGGAACTACTATGTAACTTCATCAGTGATCTTACCCTTCCTTAAGGAAGGAAAGAAGGAAGGAAGGAAGGGAGGAAGGGAGGAAGGGAGGAAGGGAGGAAGGGAGGGAGGAAGGGAGGAAGGGAGGAAGGGAGGAAGGGAGGAAGGAAGGGAGGAAGGGAGGGAGGAAGGGAGGAAGGGAGGAAGGGAGGAAGGGAGGAAGGGAGGAAGGGAGGAAGGGAGGAAGGGAGGGAGGAAGGGAGGAAGGGAGGAAGGGAGGAAGGGAGGAAGGGAGGAAGGGAGGAAGGGAGGAAGGGAGGAAGGGAGGAAGGGAGGAAGGGAGGAAGGGAGGAAGGGAGGAAGGGAGGAAGGGAGGAAGGAAGGAAGGAACGAAGGAAGGAAGGAAGGAAGGAAGGAAGGAAGGAAGGAAGGAAGGAAGGAAGGAAGGAAGGAAGGAAGGAAGGAAGGAAGGAAGGAAGGAAGGAAGGAAGGAAGGAAGGAAGGAAGGAAGGATTATGAGATCATACCCTTGACAAAGTAAGTTAGTTATTAGGGATCCTCCCTCTTCTCAGGGATCATAAATCCTGCTAATGTTGGCTGCTCCAAGAATTGTCTTACCAACATGGTAGAAAGCTGGAAACCTTCTCTGGGTCAGTTTCAAAGCATCTCTTGGGTAGACCACATTAGCTGCTGTAAAAGCCAATAACAGGTTTCTGTCTTTGCTGACATTACTTTGGCCACCTATGTGAGTTGTCACAGCTTCCTCTATTGCACCAGAGAGAGAAGGGGATAAGCCAGATAGCCCAAGTGGTGGAAAGGAACACCTGGAGTGAACCATGAGGATTTGCTAGGAGCTGCAACAGGCCCAGTTATCTCTCCTCAGTGGACATTCAGAGTCCTTCAAATGAGTCCACCTCTTGAGGCTGCTTCTTGATGGAACAAGGTCACCTCCGAGACGTATCTGGGGCAGATGGGAAATTAACTGATGGGAAGTGCTGTCTGTTTGGGTTCAGTTGCTTCCCAGGATTATGTTTGTCCGTTTTTGTCTACAAATGGATTTGCTGACAGGAAGATGGATGATCTGTCCTTCCAGTTTCTCTTCCCTCGATGATTCACTTATTTTCATTAATTTGCTTGTTCTGTCCTTGTACTACAATTAGGTAAATTTTATCCTCATTATACAATCATTACTGAGTGACAAGTTTGACAATCGCTGTATAAGCTTAGACCACGAGAGTTCAGATTCAGGCTGGAATAATTTGCTGACCTGTAATGTTGAAGATTACATGGTATCCATCTGACATTTTGTCTAATTCTGGCCCATGTTGTCATTCTCAATTTCACGAATGCCAGAAATTAACCAAAGAAGCAAAACAAGAAGATAAATAGATACGGACATGAAAGAAGAGATAAATCCTCAAGTATTTATCCAAAGCCACGTTTTTTTTAATTAATTGGCTTGTAAGTGTTTTAATCTAGTAATCATATCCAGAGAGAAAGGAGTCAGAACATTATAAGTCTTTGACAATGAATTTACTTCATTCAAATTAGATTGAGATAATTAAATTTAAATTATCAAACTAAGGCAGGAGTCAAGCCTACAATTTACAACCAGTAATTGGGCCTGCCAAAGTAAGCTTGCATTTGGATGTCTTAAGTTCTGCTGAATTCTTATGCCTCGTGCATTCCTGCTCAGTGACTCGTTTGGCCACTCTGAAGTACTTCTCTGAGAGGTACTTTCCTGTTTTCATTAATGAGGCTCAGGAACAGTGGTGGAATTTAAGGTATCTGAAAGTCATGCTGCAGTAGTCTCTAATTCAGTCATAGAAGAGCTAAAAAACTAGTAAAGAACATACTGGAGTGAAGCACAAACACCTTATGCCATTCCTCTCATACTTTGGAGGTTTGTTCTTCTTTTTACCCTGTCAAACAAACTCCAAAACTAGAGAAGAATGGTTACAAACGTGTGATGACTGCTTCATGGGAAGTAATACCGTTACCATCATCTCCTTTATGTTCATCTTACGCAGACATGGAACATCCACCCAGGTAGGAGAGCCAAGTGCCAAATTAACAATGATCAGGGAAAGCAGAGACCAGGTTACGGGGAAGAAAATGAGGAATGACTTGTCTGTGATAGGACTGATGTATCTTTGTACAGTCACATTCTTAATTATAACGTCAGGTAAGCGCTAGCTTAGAAAGGGTCTCTGGTTATTAATTTAAAAGAAAGAGTCTGTTTCACAACTGTGAGGCACTAATAACAAACATAGCATTTGTACAAAGAACATTTCTCTCTAATCCGACTATTCTTAATCATGTAACAATTTTCCATTAGGACAGGTTGTTTCTTTAGTCCTACTTTTTATTACAATTGGAGGCAGCTGTCAGTTTGAATGTACATCTTACTACTGTGGAAAGAAGTTGTATGGCTATTTCTATTACAAAATTACAGGAATCTGGGAACAAAATTTCTTTTGCCTGTTCATAAATATTTATGCATGTTTTATATTTAAATTTAAAGCTTCAGGAGAACAAATAGTTAACCAGAATGATGTATTATACTGAAGGGAAATAAGAGTTACCAAACGTACCTGGGGTGATGACTTTTTTCAGATCATCAGTGCTTTATATGCTGTGTATTTAAGTACTCCTTCACCATGCTGCCACCTCAGGAAAATAGCTCATCAGAAAACATCAAGAGGATTTACATACTGTTGCACCAAGCTCATAAAGTAAGAGAGGTGTATCAGCATTTTCCTTTACAAATATTTGAAAATATCACGAATCTGTGCAATGTGAGACCATCTGAGCGTCTCATCTGTGTCCACAGCAGTAGAGCAAAAGTCAACAGAAAATCAGCCCTACCTAAGTCAGGGCATGGGTGAACAACATTCCTCTGCCAAAGTACGGAGACAGGCGCCCTGAGAATTACAGACTGGGTCTCAGGTGGGAAGAATCAAAGTAAACGTGTACAGATCTGTTTGTCTGTGTACCAATGAAATTTACATGTTCCTTCAAAGTGCAGATGGAGATTCTGGATAAACCTTGGTATGGGCAGTAGGCAGAACAACTTGCAAAAGTGGGAACTTGCATGAAAGGTGAGGGAATGGGTTGAGTTTCATTTTCAAACAGGTTTGGCTGATAGGTGAGGATTTTGAGAAGTTGTGTATGTTTTTGAAGTCTAGAATAAAAACGCACTATAGGAAAACAAACCAAAACAAACCAAACCAGAAACCATAACCGAATGAACATCTTTTAAAATGTCATATCCAAATACGGGAAAGTTCTTGAGCAGGAGTAAGAAAGTGAATTACAAATTTCCTCACACACAAAAATGTCTGGGAACTTCCGAAGCCTCAATAACATATACCTGGCTAATAAAATCAGCAATATTCTAGCGATAGACCTTCTCCGTGTGAAATGCCAGTTAAATGGTAGCTTGTTGTTGCAAAAGACCTATATCCTGGGTACTGCTTTGGGAACAAAGACTCCATCATATATTTTGCTATGCCAGGAGATCTGTAATCATTTTGGCAATGCCACATATTCAGCTATTAAACAGCCAGCTACCTGTGCTAACACTGAGGTCCAGTCTTTAAACAAATTCAGAGAAACTTAAAAAGAATAAGTAAATCAAAATGCAGTGGAGTTCATAGAATTTTTAGGGTGATGGATCTGAGCGTTCATTTTATGACATACTTGGCCTATGGAAATGAGTTACTTTCCATAGGAGAGAATGTCTTCATTCTCAAGACATTACTTAACAATCATTCCAACTATTGAATATTTTATATTGCAATAAAAATGGAAATAGGCTGTTCCTACCTATCCCAGATTCCTGGACAATGAGTGCATCATCAAAAAAGTTTTGCCTAGTTTTGACTTATTTCAGAACTTTGCAATCCAGCCTCAAAGAAACCTCATCTGAATCCATTTGGAATCCAGAAATAAAAAGGATGGGACATTGTGGCCATTTTTCTGCATTCGAATCATTTTTTCTTCCAGAAACTACCTTCAGTGAAATCTATTAAACTGTTGGACTGTATTATTCAACTCTCTCTACAGAGAGATTCTGCAGTATCTAAAATTCTCAATTAGGCTTTTAATGCAACATTTCAAAAATTGAGTCTGGAATAAGAAATGTGTAGATGTGGCAACTAAGAGACGTGGTTTAGTGATGGGACTCCATAGATCAAGTTGATGATCCTGATGTGGTGATCCTGAAGGTTTTTTCTTGCTTAACTGAGCCTGTGATTCTTTGTTCAGCTCCACAGATTGAACAGCTTACGTATGCTGAGTGTTCAAAGAAAAGTTGCCTGGCCTTAGTCTGATCTTTGTAATGATGTATTCAGTGCTGTGCTATATAATCTACTGTTCATTTTGCAGTATTTATTTATGGTTCCTATTTAAACTGTATAATGGTGAAATTTAAGTGATTGTAACGAGGATCCCATAAAAGCCTTTGCAGTTTGCTTAGGGACTGACTGTCTTGAAAGAAAATATCAAAAGAACTGCTAAACTTGACAAATAGTGACAGAATATCATAGAATCATAGAATTTCTCAGGTTGGAAGAGAACTTAAAGATAATCGAATCCAACCACAACCCGACCACACTACCCTACTAACAACCCTCTGCTAAATCATGTCCCTGAGCACCACATCCAAACAGTTTCGAAACACATCCAGGGATGGTGACTCAACCACCTCCCTGGGGAGCCTATTCCAGTGCTTAACAACCCTTTCTGTAAAAAGGTGTTTCCTGATATCCAACCTAAACTTACCCTGGTGCAACTTGAGTCCATTTCCCCTCATCCTGTCACCTCTCATCAGTGAGAAGAGACCAACCCTGCTCTCGCTGTAAGCGCCTTTCAGATATTGGAAGAGAGCAATAAGGTCTCCTCTCAGTCTCCTTTTTCCCAGGCTAAACAGACCCAGCTCCCTCAGCTGGGAGCAAGAGGGCATATTCTCCATCCCTTCACAAGCCTCACTGCCCTTCTTTGGACCTGCTCCAGTACCTCCATGTCTTTTCTGTACTGAGGTACCCAAAAATGAACACAGTACTCGAGGTGAGGCCTCACCAAGGTTGAGTACAGGGGCAGGATGACTTCCCTACACCATCCCTGATACAAGCCAGGATGCCATTGGCCTTGGCCACCTGGGCACACAGCTGGCTCGTATGCAGCTGACTGTCCGTCAGTACAACAAGGTCCCTTTCCATCAGGCAGCTTTCCAGCCACTCCTCCCCAGTCCTGTAGGGGATTCCCCTATAGGAAATATAAAACTGTGACTTGTTTTCATATAATTCTGTAATACATACAGCATACACAGGGACTAGGAACAAAGTATGCAATAACCAGGCAAAAGAATAAAGAGACCAGCCCAGATAGTAATATGAAGTTAGCAACAAGATGTTTTTTATGAACATGCCTGGCCAAGATCAGTGCCTGTCCTGAGTGTGCAGCTAAGCAACAAGATTCAGAGCTCACCCCAGGCTGTACTTTTATCTGCTGTGTGTGATCTCGATTTACTAAAACAAAACAAGTAACTGGTCCATTAGATACATGGAAAAAGATTGTTTTTGGAAGGTACAAGATGATTAAAAAAAACAAAACAAAACAAAAAAGATTCCTTCTATGATACAAAAATATTCCATAGGCCATGTTTATTTGAAATTCTATCATGTAACTCACACAACTGATTTATAAGTGTGTGATCTCTACTGCACAGAACACAAAATGGAGGCTTTCAGGATTTATCAGAGCCCTGCAAGGACTCAACAGTTTTATCTTCAGGGATAAATAATCCCACTGAGGAAAAGCGATAAATGGCTAAAATAGACAAATGGATTCAAAAGGCCCAGTGGGAAACTCACAGTGTTCCCAACATGCACGGCCAGACTCCATTGTTTGTGAAGTAATGGCAAAAAGGTGTTTTATGTGTCCAGAAAATGCTTTTCACAGAATCACAGAATTGCAGGAGTTGAAAGGGACCTCTGGAGCTCATGGAGTCCAACCCCCTTGCTGAAGCAGGGCCCCTACAATCAGTCACACAGATAGGCGTCCAGACAGGTCTTGAATATCTCCATAGGAGACCCCACAACCTCTCTGGACAACGTTGCAGTGTTCCATCACTCTCAGTGTTAGGAATTTCATTCACACATTAATATGGAACTTCCCATGTTCAAGTTTTAGGCCACTGCTCCTTGTCCTATTGCTGTGCACCACTGTCAGTAACAGGAAGGGAGCCTGTGGGTTAAGGTTAGGGGCTGTGGTCGGGGTCTACTACAGGCTGCCTGATCAAGGGAAGCCTGTTGATGAGGCCTTTTTTCATCAGCTGCATGAAGTGCCATACCCGTAGGCTCTCATCCTGATGGGAGATTTCAACGACTCAGATATCTGCTGGAAAAACAATAAGGCGAGCTATTTTGAACCGTATTTTAATTTATTTTATGTGACTGTTCTTCATCCAACACTCTTTTCCCTGTCTGGCATTCCAAAAGGAACTGACCACATCCATGTCTTGATTCTTGGCCATAAGAGATGAATTTTTATTGAATTTCAGTGAATTCGAGAGTAGCTGCACAGGGAAAAAATGGTAGGTCTCCTCAACCTGACTCTTTCCACCTTATAAGACAGAAAATAACAGCATGTGGAAGGGGACTGCAGACAGAGCAGGGTTGGTCTCTTCTCACTGGTGAGAGGTGACAGGATGAGGGGAAATGGACTCAAGTTGCACCAGGGTAAGTTTAGGTTGGATATCAGGAAAAACTTCTTTACAGAAAGGGTTGTTAAGCACTGGGATAGGCTCCCCAGGGAGGTGGTTGAGTCACTATCCCTGGATGTGCTTAGAAACTGTTTGGATGTGGTGTTCAGGGACATGATTCAGCAGAGGGTTGTTAGTTAGGAGAGTATGGTTGGGTGTCATAAAACAAGAACTGAACAGCCCAGTGTCCCCAGTTAATATATATATATATGTTCTGTTTCTTGATCAGGGGTCAATTGGCCTTTGTTAAGGAAAAGATGCCATTAATAAAATCAAGTGTCTCAGGATAGAAGTAAAAACGTATTGTCCTCCTGTTTCTACAGAGTGAATCTAATCACTGCAACGTGATCACAAAGGTTGTCTCAGAAAAGTAAAGAATTGCTCCCAAATGTTTTTCAGACTTAAAATGACCACAGTACTAACAAACCCTGGTTTCCTGTAGCCTCCAGGCTCGCCATCCATTCTCCGTCTCTCAGTGTTTTTCCACCACGGTTCTATTTTCTCCACACTTGGCCACATCTCCTCTATTTCCCTTTGCCAAGGATGTCTCCAGACCTGCTGTGATTCTGACACTGTGTGCTCAGACAACAGCTGTTTTTCCACTGCCTGGCCAGTCAGCACTCTTACACTCACCGGCAGCTGCTCAGGAGTGCTTTGGGCTGATGCCTCGTCATCTTTAGCTTATAGCAGGCAGTCATTTGAGTCTCTTCTGTCCATTCAGGCAGAAAACGTGATTAAATTTTGAAGTTTGATTTCTCTGATATTTCTTCCCATCTTTCAAACTGACTTGAAACTATCCATATAAATATATATATATATATATGAAACTATATATGAACATTTCCATTCAAACGCAGTGGGTGAAATTCTTAAGCATTTGAACAAGCACCAAGTAAGAATGATGCGACTCTGTCCTCTAATGATATCAGGTAAAAAAAAAACAGAAAACAAATAATTAAAGCATAATTACTTTAAATGTAAGGATGAATATAATGCGATGGAAAAAACTCTGAGGAAAAATATATTTAACGTTTTAATTAAATCTATACATTCCGATAATGAACACTTAGGAAAGAGTCATTAGAAAAAGCAAAATAAAGTAGCCAAGTCTGTCTGCAGAAGTGAAAAAGAAAACATTAAAGGAACAGATTTATGAAAGACATTTAAAGGTATTTTGACTGATAAGCTCCAGTATGTTTGAGTTTTATTTACTATGGAAGAATATAAACTGGGAGGTTATTTATCATCATCTGTGTTGAACCAAATGACAGAAGACCGCAATTAAAATTAAGATCCCCTGGCAGTAGGAGCTGTACTGTAACATCTTTAGGCTTCGCAGCCTTGATTCTTGGTTCTACCAGATTCTCTTCATTGCCATTTGTGTTGTGGTGCCAAGGCTGAGCCTCCAAATCTGGATCTGAAGCTTTGCCAGGCTTCATTGCTGTTAACTGAAGGAACTGTGGTTATGGCCTGAATTTGGCTTCCAGAGTCCAGGGTTTCTGTTCTTCCTCCCTCCCTCCTCAATGTCCCTTCTATGCATGCCCCCAAATATAAAAGACTTTGAAGAAGAAACTTCTTGTATTACCAGAAAGATTAAGAAATGAAACACTCCAGTCTGCCCAGTCAGGCTCATTTTAATATGCCAAACCAAATAAGCAAATCTTAAATCCCTCTGAAAATGCTCTATTTAGTCACTCATTTCTTGACCTATACCAAAACTTAGGAGTCTGATTAATTTTTTGTCTCACTTGAGTAGAGCTCTGTCTTACCACTAGCAAAAGAAAATGCCTGTACTGAGGTAATCTGCACCAAATCAACTGGTTCAAGCAAGCTTCTGATGTCAAATGCAGCACTGTTCCTCTGCCAGCCAGTGCTGCCTAGATATTAGGATTTAGATGAATTTTATATGTATGGTTGTCTGAAATGATCCATTTTGATGTTACTATTCATAAAAGAGCATCGAAACCAAGCCACTATAGTCAGATCTGCAATTCAACATGAGTTTTCTGCGGTTGAGCAGAATCAGTCACAACTGCATCACTGTTATTTATTCTGCCCTCATGAGGCCTCATTTGGAGTATTGTGCCTCCAGCACACAGAAGGATGCAGGTCTGGAGGAGGACCATGTGTATGATCAGAGGGTGGAGCACCTGTCCTGCAAAGACAGGCTGTGGTAGCTGGGCTTGTTCAGACTGCAGAGGAGTACTTGAGCTTATAAACAGGAGGGAGGCTGATATTTTACATGGTCTGATAGTGACTGGACAAAGCATGGATGGTTTTAAACTAACAGGAAATCCAGAAGGAAATTCTTTATTCAGAGGGTGGTGAGACCCCGGCACAGGCTGCCCAAAGAGGCTGTGGATGCCTCATCTCTCCAGGTTCTCACAGCCAACAGGGATGGGATCCTGTGCAGTCTGATCTGGTGGGTAGCAATCCTGCCCACCACCCGGGGTTGGAGCCTGATGATCTTTAACGTCCCTCCCAACCTGTCATACTGTGATTTTACAATTAGATGATTCTAATGTCTTATTTACAGCAGACTGTGGATTGCCCGTGTACGGACTATTCAGACATATATCTACACAGTTGTTATGTGCCGTTTTCCATTCTTAGTGCTGGTATGGCAGGAACAAGCCAACATAGATGGACTACCATAGCACCAGCACATACATTGCAGAAATACTTCTGAAGATCACTGTTCAGATTAAGTCTCACCTAATCCAGATGGGATGCTGAGGAAAGGCATCAGCAATAGCTAAGCAATTAGCATCCCCTAAGCTCTGTATGAAGCAGGTCTTACTATGGGAACTGACGTGAATGTGACTCTATGGAAGAGCCACGTTACGAAGGAGCTTTTTGGCCTTCCATATCACGACCAGGAAGATGGGAAGCTGCTGGCAGGGCGAGGCGCGGGCAGCCCGACAAGCCGCCCCGGCCGCTCATAGCCCCGAGGACAGCGGGGCGGGAGCCCGACTGAGGCGCTCAGCCTCGCCCTCTGCAGGCCCAGCTCGGCACTGCCTGCAACCCAGCCCTTATCTGCCTCAGGGCGGCAGCCGGCTGCTGGGGAGCGGCAGGCAGAGGGCATCGGCTCTCTCTAGGCCCACGGACGAGGCCCGGCCAGCCCGTGGCACACAGCGAAAGCCGCTCGCAGGGCCGAGCTCTTCTCCACGCGGCCGGCGGGAGCGCGCTTCTCGCCCGGGACGTCAGGGCGCGCTCGCGGGCCGCCGCCGCCTCCCTCCGCCGCCGGCCGCCAGGTGGCGCTGCCGCCCCGCGAGCCGCCGGCCGCCGCCACCCGCCGGACACGTCACGGCAGCGCGTGCGCGCGGAGCCAGGGGCGGGGAGCGGAAGAAGAGGAAGCGGGCGGCGCTGCGCGCGCAGCTCGGGGCGCTGGTCGAGGCTGGGCGGCGCCCGTCCCGCCGTGCCCTCCCCGCCGCGTCCTTCTTCCACAGCGCGAGCTTCTGCAAAGGGCGGGCTCTGGCTGCGCGCGGGCGGCGGCCATTGTTGGCGGGGAGGGCGGGAAGCCTCTCAGCGGGGCGGGCGGCCTCTCAGCTGCCCCGCGCCGCCATTTTGCTTTCACGCAGCCACGGCCGGGGCCGTCCGCTTCTCCCTCTCTGCCGCGGGCTGACGGCGGTGTCGCTGCCGGCATGGCGGCTGCGAGGGGGAGGGGCTGACCGCCCGCCTCACGGCCCGCTTGGGCACGGCGCCCGCGTAGGGCGGTAAAGCGGCCTCTGGGCCCTCCCGCCTCGCTGCCTTCAGCTCCGTTTGGTCAGGGGGTGCCGACAGCATGGCCTGCTCCGCCGTAACTGCTAGGATACAGCTTCCCTGTGCAAAGAATGAGGAAAGGAGATCTGTTTTTAAGTATACTGTAGCAAAACTAGTTGTTAAGAGCTAAGTATTGGGGGGACCTGTGTGAAACCTGGCGGCCTGTGCTTCGTAGTGTTAATAAATTGCTTTTTATCTGAAGTGTAAAATCAGTTCTTTGTTCTTTCTTAACAGTATGGCTTGTGGAGAAGTCTTTGTGCTGCCTGTGAGTGGGTTGGGCCCCAGTACTGTGTGTGTGTGAAGGGCTGCAGGAGCTGCTGGTGCAGTCAGGCCTGTCCCCACTCCACCAAGTGACCTTTAAAAGGTCTCTTCCAACTCCAGCAATTCTATCAACCCTACCCGATGGAAACGCACAGAAATTTTCAACCATTTTTAGACAGAGACACTTTTTTTATTACTGTTATTTTGTGTGTTGAAACATATCAGTACACACCTCACAGCAAATCCAAAGATTACATTCAGTTTGTGCTTGGATAATGCTAAGGCTTTGCAGTTAAAACAGGCACCTGGGTGCTGAGCTTCCACTGGAGATCAAGGAACTGAGCCTAGCTACGTTTGTAGGCCTGAGATTAACGGGCTCCCTTAGATGGATGAAATCAGGATATAGTTGAGGAGGTTCACATCTGTTCAGTTTTCTGCTGTTTTTTGTCATAATTCACATTGTCATTTTTCTTATCACCACATATTGCGAGGCCACCAGAGATTCTCTTTTGCTAAGCTTTGTCTTTCAGTACTCCTTAATTCAAGAGCGTGCCTTCGATTATGTATTTTCCCTACTAATGTCTGATTTTGTCTTAAGAGCACCTTGTTAACCTGAGTATCTTTTCAGCAGTGGATTGTGAGATCTTTTGGACAGAGAACAATGCTAAATTTTTCAGGACCACATGAGTGAATGTAAATCTTGGAAAGAGCATCATTTCTACCCTGTTTTTGGGGGTTTTATTGGGGGGGAGGGGGATGCTGGAGCTGAGTGTACGGAGCAAGTAGACAAATCCTTGCTGAATTCAGCTGTTTTGCTAGTTATAGTTACTGTTGTATAAGTAGAGAACAAGAACCTGCTTTAAATGTAGCAGAAGCGAGTGAAATAAAGCCCATACTAGTGACTGTTCCCTGGTGCCCCCGCTGCAGCTTAGCAGGGCACTCCTGTTAGCTCAGGTTGCTGAGTGGGAGTGGTGTTTGCCCTGCCCCAGATCAGGGTGTGCCGTGCAGCAGCTTGATTTGCTCACTCTCCAGCTCTGTGCTTCCATGCTTCAGTGATGCCTATTGGAATGTTGTGGTTTAACCCAGCAGGTGGCTAAGCACCACGCATTCTTTCACTCACTTCCCCCCCTCCCAGTGGGATGGGGCAGAGAATGGAAAAAGAGTAGAAATCATGGATTGAGATAAAGATATTTACTAAGATAAAGAAAAGAAAAAGGACAATAGTTATGACTATAAATATATATGTGTGAATGTATATAAGAAGTGGTGCACATGCTCACTGCCCCCCAACCAATGCCCAGCGAGCAGAAGTGGAAGATGAACACCCACCACCTTCAGAACTCCTTCCCCATGATGTCATCTGGTATAGAATATCCCTTTGGCCACTGTAAGTCAGCTGTCCTCATTCTGTTCTCTCCCAGCTCCTTGGGCCCTTCCCTGCAAATGGCCTTGGCTCTGTACAGCACTGCTTAACGGCAACTGTAAACATCACTGTGTTATCAGCATTGTTTTTCTCCTAGAACCAAAACGTAGCATCACAGGAAACTATTCCATCCCAGCCAAAACTAAGACAGTGACTTTTCCCAAAGTTTACCCTTTACAGGATTTATGTCTGACATCGCCTGACTGTTACATGGGGAATTAAACTATTTTCAGTAATATTAGCCTACCACTATCCATTTTATTTATGTTGATATTTTCTATACGTTATATTTTAGCCAATGTTCTTCAAGCATTTCCCTTTTCATGTAACTTTGGAGTTAACTGGTCTCCAAGAAGGGACAAACTCTACACCACTTAGAATCATAGAATCACGAGGGTAGATTTTAGTGTCTGATGTGGTCGTGACATGAGGGGAGGCCCCCAAGGGCTCCACATAGGTAATTGTCTTCCCTACACTCTTTCAAATTGGAGTCATTCTCAATAGTGGAGCAGTAGTTCTCATTTCCACATAGAAAGGGAAAGAACAAGGATTTGGTGAGGGTGCATCATGTCTGCATAATAATATTCTTATTTTAGTGTAAGGAGGACCTAATCTAACATGCAAGCACAGCATTAGAGCTTTAAATCTTACTAGCATGTGAAAGCTACAAGCCCACAGAATCACAGGGGTTGAGAGGGATCCCTGGAGATCATCTAGTCCAGTGTCCTGCTAAAGCAGGTTCCCTAGAGTAGGTTATACAGGGAAGCATCCAATCAAGTTTTGAGTAGAGGACACTCCACTGCATCTCTGGGCAGCTGTTCCAGTGCTCTGTCACCTTCACAATAAGCATGTTTTTCTCTTGTTCAGATGGAACACCCTATGTTCCAGTTTGTGCCCATTGCCCCTTGTCCTGTTGCTAGGCACACCAAAAAGAACACAGCTCCGTTCTCTTTACACTAGTCCATTAGATATTTATAAGTACTGATAAGATCTCAGTCTTCTCCAGACTGAACAGCCCCTGGTCTCTCATAACAGAAATGCTCCAGGCCTCTAACCATCTTTGTGGCCTTCCACTGGATTATCTCCAGTAGTTCCCCATCTTTCTTGAATAGGGGAGCCCAGAACTGGACACAGTGCTCCAGATGTGGTCTCACCAGGGCAGAGTAGAACAGGAGGATCACTTCCCTCAACCTGTTGGCCACACTTTTCTTAATGTACCCCAGGATACCATTGGCCTTCTTGGCTGCAAAGGCACTTCTACAGAGGTAGCAGCAATTCAGTCTTTGGAGAAAAGATATTTTTTTCTCCTTACTCACTGTATTGAGATTGAATTGTCCTGTTGTTTGCTGAGATCAGACTGCAGCATTTATTTGCTATATCTATTTGCATCTAGCATTTAGACTAGGCCATTTATTTAACAGACCTCAAATTTTATTTCAAAAAATCAAATCAGAACAGTGTTTTATTTCTGAATTGCTATACCTCGCTCAGGCTATGCTCATGTTTAGTAGAAGATGGGAGGTTTCAGAGTACACAGTGGACCTTGAAGCATTTTGTAGTGTGGGTGTCTAGAGGAAAATGTCTTAATGGAAGAGCTCTGCTTGTCATGTTTTGGTGGCTATGATCTGAGACTGTATTCAGAGCTACATTGATTTTTTTCCGTGTTTTGATTGAATTTGGAAAAATATAGGACACAGGCAGAATGTGGCTGCTTGACGCAACAGTTCTATTCCATTTTCTGTCCACTGTTTTAGCAGTGAAAGCTGGCAGAGCATCTCATATGAAACGCCTGTTTATTTCTGCAGTTTTTACACCCTTTCTTCAGGCATCACCTTCTAGACACTACTTGAGAATGTCTATTAGGCCAGCCATGCCTTTATAGAGTCTGAGTTTTTATATTATGATGATCGTATAGGTCCTTTCCAACCTTGTGATTCTATGAATCTATATTATTTTCTGTTCTGTTTTCTCAATTTAAGGCTACTTGCTTATTTTTCCTGTATTGTGTCAGAATTGAGTAATTCAGGATAGGACTAAGAGCTGGATGCTGTTCCTGATGCTAATCTTGACTGGGAAGCTGCACTTGGTGGGACTGATTACTCTGAATCACTCTGGTGAACATACAGCCTGCGTGTATATCCCAAGATGAATCTCTTCAGAAATGCAGTGGTGGCTGCTGCTTTATGTGTAAAAGGAAGTGCTGTATTTCTGTCTTCCGGGGTGTAATGGTTTATCTTCCTCTGAAGAGTTCAGATTTCTCAACTGCTTGAAAATATAGGCTCATGTCTTTGAACCTCCTGCAAGAGTTTCTGATTATAAATGGTTATGGGCGTAGGTTCTTTTGTACCTCTGTGCAAAAATATTTAAAGACCTGTTGGACAAATAAGAGAGATGTGTGATGGAATCATCTCTTCTGTGTAGCTTGGGAATTACGTCTTGCTTGTAGGACAGCATACTAGTCTTACCAAAGTGGAAACTCTTCTGCTCTGTTCCCATCAATCTAGGTGCCATAACCAGTAAAGAAGTTCAGTTGTGTTTGTTTTCACTTTGTCTGGAAAAAGAGGAGGAACTTCCTGCACAGCCAGGATTAAAATTACACTGTTCTTCTCTTGGCTTATTTTTAAAATGTTGGATATAAAACGCATTAGGCAAAAGATGGGGCTAAGCCAAGCTCTTCTACATCCTGATGGTTTATTAAAAGATACACTTTACAAAATAAAATTAACAGATGGCCTTAGAAAATATAGCTTGTAAGTGCAACTCTAAATGCTGTACGTTACTTCTTACTTTTTATAACTTATGTATTTAGTGCTGTGAGACCCTTCGGCTTTTGTGAAACCCATTCTCAAACACTGTCAAGATATACTGCAGGAAGCTATAAACAGGCTAGTGATAGGACAAGGGGGAATGGAGACAGGGGACGTTTAGGTTAGATATTAGGAGGAAGTTTTTCACACAGAGGGTGGTGACGCACTGAACAGGTTGCCCAAGGAGGCTGTGGATGCCCCATCCCTGGAGGCATTCAAGGCCAGGCTGGATGTGGCTCCAGGCAGCCTGGTCTGGTGGTTGGCAACCCTGCACATAGCACGAGGTTGAAACTATATGATCATTATGGTCCTTTTCAACCCAGGTCGTTCTATGATTCTGTGATTATATGAGTTAGCTAATTTTTTCATAGTATGAGTTACAATATTTTGAAGTTAATTATGTTTAGTGAAGTTAAATTAATCTCTAAATACCTATGTATGTAAACTGTTTTGATGCTCATGATCACTGGTTGTGATATTCAGATAAAGCCACTGTTGCAGAAGGGGGCAAGCCCAATGCAACTGAGTGGGTAAAGAATTTGACTACTGCAATACAGCAGGTGCATTTGGGTTGCAAGAAGTATAGTTCACTTCCTCACCTCTTTCAGGGAAGGAAGTGGTAGGGTAGATAAATGATGAACTGTCATCTGTTCTGAGCAGCTGAAGATGGGATAACCCAAGATGATAAGTTAGTATGTTGAAGTAGGAGCAGATGTCAATTAAGACAGTTTGTCTGATGCGGGTTCTGTGGTTTGTGTCAGCAGTGCGGGCTGGTCAGACAGCCTGCTTGTGAAATTTGGTGTTTCCTGACACCATTATTTGTTAGAAGGTGTTAGAACTGGGAAAGTGAAAAATAGGGTTTTAATTGAGCAAAGCTGAATTGGATTTTTTTTTTTTAAATTATTTATTTATTTTAAGTAACTACATGGCATTATATGTTGAGAGTTTTTAAATGAGAATCGTAAAATTATAGAACCATGAAGCTTGGAAGAGACCTCTAAGATTGTCTTGTTCAACCATAATCCTACTACTGCCATGCTCACCAAATTGCATCCGTAAATTCTTCATCTACTCAGGATGCAGCCTCACCAGAGCTGAGTACAGAGGGACAATCACCTCCCTGTTCCTGCTGGCTGCACTATTTCTGATACAGGCCAGGATGCCGTTGGCCTTCTTGGCTTCCTGGACATACTGCTGGCTTACACTTCACCAGCCATCAACTAACATCCCCGGATCCTCTTTCTCCTCACAGTCTTCCAGCCACTCTGTCCCAAGCCTGCAACATTGCCTGGGGTTATTGTGAGCAAAGTGTTGGAGCTGGTATATGTTCTTCTTAACCTTCAGCCCACTGGCCTCAGCCCAGTGATCCAGCCTGTCCAGGTCCCTTTTCAGGGTCTTCCCACTCGCAAGGAGGTTAATGTTTCCTCCCAACTTGGTGTCACCTGCAAACTTATTGAGGGTCCATTCAATCCCATTGTCCAAATCACTGATAAAGATATTTAACAGGGCCGGGCCCAATACCAACCTCTGGGGAACACCACTAGTGACTAGCTGGATTTAACTCTATTCACCACCACTGTTTGTCGTTGGCCCTCCATCCAGTTTCTTACTCAGTGAAGAATACAGCTGTCCAAGCCATGGTCTGCCTACTTGTCCAGGAGAATACTGTGGGAGACTGTATCAGAGGCTTTACTAAAGTATAGATACACTACATCCACAGCCTTTCCCTCATCCATTAGGCTGGTCACCTGATCGTGGGAGATCAGTCCAATTCTCTGTGAGAGAAAGAGCTGTTAAGAAAACATCAGTGAGTCTGTTTCTGAGCATATGTTAATTTGCCTTGAAAAAGACCAATAGTAGAAACGAGTTGTGTTATTTTCACATAGTACCACATCTCTGGGTTCCCTTTTCATTCTTGTTTTGCACTTTTTATAAGATAGTTTTTTTTTAAATTGGTTTATTGTTCTATGTCTTGAAGTTAATATTTCCACACTATTTTTCTATCATATTTATATTTTCTATATATTGTACTATGTTCATTCTGAAAGACACAGCTAATAGTTAACTAGAACACAAATATGTAGATTATAGAAATGCACGGCTAAGCTTAGTGAAAGGAGAAAATGTATTTCAATCACAAACTGGAGCTCTAAAACATCAAACCTCCTGGAAGTCTGATCAGGTTCACTCATATATGGCTTGTGTCACAACTAAGTGTCTCTTTAAATAGCCATACATCTGAAAAACAAAAAGTAGAAGGGAAGGAGCAACTGGAAAGAAGGAAGACAAAGTTCCTCATGCAGCCATATTTATGATGTGTAAACATCATAGTCTGGGGGGGAAATCTTAGTTCTGTAAAAGATTTTTCCTTGAAACAGATTAAATTAACTCTATGTTCATATCAGTATTCATGTACCTTTACTTTGGGAAGACTTCTGAGATCCCGTTAGCCCATCTTAGCTGAGTGCTTCAGTACTTGAGTGTTAAGAAGGATCTAGCTTAGCTGTGCATGTGGTTTTCCTTACTAACTTGAGAGGCTGAAGAGACGTTCTCTGGTCATTTCTGATGGTTAGCGTTACTATTGTTAGAAGTGGAAAGGCTGCTAACTGCAGAGTTTATTTACCTGCCTTCCGGGAGGAAGGTGGTACACAGTTGTCCATCTAAAGGCTCTGTAAATATTTAAGCAATGCTATAGTGAGATACAAGGCAAATTCTCTTTGAAATATTTAACCTTCAATATAGAAGGCATACATAAGCCTATGTTGAGAATAAGAGTCCTTTGTATTCTACACACCTCTTTTTTTTTTCCTGAAAGATTATTTATACTGTTCCAATCTGGCTTCCTTCCCCAGCCCCTGTAGGCAAAGCCACCAGTGGTTGTGACCTTTTATACAGAACTTCTTTTGAGAACAGAGGAGCCCCATCAGTTCAGTGAGAGCGAAATGTGGTATTTGGTCTCTGCAATTCTTCCACAAAATCATTCTTTGTGGATCTAGCCTGTACATCAGAGAGAATTTTATCTAAACTGATTTAACGTTAGGGAGGAGGGTTAAACAGCGCTGGTATTTTTATATGTAGAGGTTAGTAATTTATCACTGGAAGTTTTACAATGCATTAATTATCAGAACAATTGGGCCTATTGAATGGATCTGAGGCAAAAGCCACATGTTATCAGATTAAATTTAGAGTTGTGTAATTTTCTCATAGCCCTTCCCTTGGAAGCCCTGCTGCTTCCAGTATATGATGAGGTCTGGCAGCGAGGTTAACCCTGACCCCTGAGTGTTCTATATGGACTTGTTCATTTTTGCCACATTCTTTCAGTTTAAATTTAGATTTGCTGTCAGCTATTATGCCTATTGCAACAAGCTTCATGAGCAAAACATTGAAACAGATGCGCTTTTTATCATAGACGTTTTTTTGCTGAATAAGATCAGTGAAGATCACTTGAAAGCTGAGAAACAGAGTGCAGAAGCCTTTGGTCCTAAAAGACACAAATAGTTGAATGTCTGGAATGTATTTACTTCTGAATCTAGGAAATGAACAAATAATTGTTTAGATAATGGACTATTATCGTGTACACAGTTGTTACCTTTGTAGTTTGTTATTGGTAGCAATGAAATTTCATCTATGTATGTGAACACAAATTCTGGATATGAAAGTATGTGCAACAAAAACCTCGAGGTTGCTGTTCAAAAACTAGTTGTGACTGCAGGAGGATCCAGCAACCTATAACTAGAATTTAAGTTAGGCTGTTCACTACAAGTGTCTTGTCAATAGCTATCTGAAGTGTAACACCTGCAGTAATAACTGCTTGAAGTTTAAGGAAGTGTTTATCACTTAGTTATGTATTTAGCACAGAGATTAATACTTCTTTGTTTTATGTTTTTCATCTTCCTATTGTGTAGAAAAGTACATGGAACTTGAGAAATCCACTTGATAGAGCAGTTCACATTCAAGAACAACATGTCATTCTCTGCTTAATATATCATAGGCTTTACAGACAAGGTCACTCTACCTTGAAAAAAACATTTAACAAGGGATTATTTGGTCTTATTTTCTAGTACTGTTCATCTGCCCGGAGTCGTCCAACATGTAACATATAAAAAATATTCCTGTAATGCATTTCTGTCTCTAAACTTTGCAGGTTCTTCAGACAGTATTCCCGTGCTCAGTGAGTGATTCCAACAAATAAAGGAGGCCTTGAAAGTATAGGAAAGGAGTTTTCTCCCTGTGCACTTTTTAAGGGAGAGAAACTGAATAAAAAGGCTCACCATTATTAGATACTTTTGACTCCCATTTTTTCCCTCCTGACGGGCAAGATACAAAACCTTCCAGTGCTCTGACCCCACTGCCTCTGCAGTTGCCATGGACAGGATACTCTGAAATTCGGAGTGTTTCTATTGCATCCAGCCCAGTTCCCGGGGCGAAACACTGAGGGGTTATGTTCCTCCTGAATGGATTAAGCAGAATTTATTCTCTTGTTGGAAGTCCTACTGTGTGAGCTGTATATTTCTGAATGTAAGTAGCATCATGTTTCAACAGGAATTTCAGGCAACCTTTGAAATACGTAGCCAATCAGCATTTATTCCAAGTGGCACTTTTGTGCTGGATTTCCAATTAGTCAATGGTATTTGTTAAGTAGGCCCGTTTAGCTTTATCTCGAAGGATAATGAAAACCCATCTTTTTCCTCATCCCCTTGATTCGGTAAACACAATATAGAACCGTACTGAACTAGGAACTTAATGGAACTTAATGGAGAAAAATAGGAGAGTTATAGTATGGGGAAACTCTACAGAACTTGAATTTTTAAGAAATAACCATGGTTTGAGTTCTGCTACTGTAAAAGAAGAAATATAAAAAAAAGAGAGGGGAGGATGACTCCTTCAGAAATGCTGCAGAGTACTGATGAATGCTGAAAGTATTGGTCCAGTAGTTATGTTTGTCAAGGCAACAGCCGAATGTGCCTCTCAATGGATCTGTATTGTTCACTGTAACGTTATATCTCATACATGAATTATTACATGCACTTGGAATCTTCATCGGAATTACTCTTAAGCCTTTCTCAGTCTCTCCATGATTTTCCATCTTTGCATTTTTTAATGGAAAATTCTAAATTATTGAGATGCTTCTCCAAACCACTGAAATACTGCAATTACAGTTTGCACTTGTGTAAATCTCTCATACTTTTTAATGATCTGAAAACTAAAAATTCCTAATACAACTTCCTATGTTTGTTACCTACCACATACAATTTTTGCATAGCTCACTGAAGTCAAAACACATTACATTCATTTTTGTATGTGATTGCTCCCCCGGAATTGTTTACCACTGCTAAGAAACTACATTCTTCATGCTCCCTTTGTTAAACTGCATTTTAACAGCTTTGACAACCAGAGCCTTCCTATTTATTTTTGACAGACTTTCTACATTCATTTTTGCTGAGTTAGTTTGGGGATGTTTTTTGAGCATTCTTTAGTATTGGAAAGATCAGTTCTTGAGGAAGTATAACCACAGGAAAATGTAGAACCTTAACTTGTTTAGAAATGAGTGCTGTAGTGATGCATCAACACATTTCCCATATAAGTTCATCTCACTAAGGAAGGATTCTACATGTTGAGTGTCTTTCAATACTCATATTCTGTGGAACACCCTGTATTTTACCTTAAGATATTTGGGAAGACACTGAGAAGTAATTATTTAATCTGTTTCAGTAATTTTAATAGCTACAAAGTTAAAATAGAGGTTAATACTTTTAATGGCATTTCAGGAAGAATATTCAGTTAGAGTTCATTAAAAAAAATAAATAAAAAATCAGAAATGTTTGTAAAATTAAGAACAGAATACTTAATTTAATGTTTTTCAAAGGAATGTCTGCTAAAAGAATGCCAGCCGCACTGAAGGGGACATGCTTCTGTTGGTCACGTGGGACAAGGTGACTGAAGGACTGGGGTCTTATGTGTAGTTATTGTGGTGCAGACATGCAGTTCTATTAGAAATTAGATATTGTGACAGTGTAATACTGAAATGAGCCTCATGGATTCTATCTGTAACACTTTGTTCTACCATAGTGAGCAAATTACAGCTTTCTTTGGGTTCTGCTTGCTTAATCCTCATGAGGAAACAAATCACAAAGTTTTGTCAGATGAGATGGAAAACAATATTATTCTAGCTCCGCCAGGTATTGTGGACCCTTGTAATGATGCTTTTATGATCAGAATGTCAGAATGGTCATGTAATATTATTGTTTGTATGCTCAGACCATTAGGATTGGCTATTATAACATGATCCTCTGTGCAAAAATATGTGATGTTTATGGAAGTAAGAGGGATGAAAGAACTAAAGAAACTTCGAAACAGTGACTAATGAGTGGCCCTGTAGCTGCCCATGGTGACAGGGAGGTCATTGTTGCTACTTTTCTTATGAATCTTTAGAAGTGTCTTCAGTGAGGAAAATGGTAATGCAGCAGCGTGCACAGGGATTGCTATGAGAACCGTAGAATCATAGAATCATTAAGATGAGAAAAGACCACTAAGACCATCTAGTCCAACTGTCAGCCCATCACCAGCAGGCCCACAAAACCATGTCCCCGAGAAGGTGCTCAGTGGGAGTATGTCCATTAGAAAATGCTCAATGGAGTCACTAGAAGGGACTTTTTGAACTAAGGAAAATAAAAGTATTTCCGACAGTTGCACTGCAGTCATTTAAAGTTTCCTTTACTTGGTGAATCAGTTTAGATGAAAAGAGAAAATGTATGCATGAAAACACAAAGTGATTGAGAAGGGGTAATGGGCAGAAACTGGGACACAGTAAGTCCCACACAAAGAACTTCTTTACTATGAGAGTGACGGAACCCTGGAACATGCTGCCCAGAGAAGCTGTGTTGTTTCTTTCTATATTCAAGACCCATCTGGATGCCTACCTGTGCAACCTGCTATAGTGAACCTACTCTAGCAGGGGGTTGGACTCGATCTTCAGAGGTCCCTTCCAACCTCTAAAGTTCTCTGATTCTGTGTGCTCCTGTGAAAGTGTTTTGAACATCCAGGCAAATTTTCTTAATGAATAGGCAGAAGAAAGCTGCAAGACTTAGTCTGGATTCATAGGAAGGAATAAAATGCTGTGTACATGATAACTTTCAGTCTTCTGATCCTTATTGATAGTATGCAATCAGTGAAGGTGCTAAAGTAGAAACAGCCTAAGAGAAGACATTAAAGTTATTTTGGTTCTTGGTCTTGGTTATGCTTAGTTTGAGCTGGCAGTAACTCACTCAAGATGTAGTGTTAGAAAGCCATTCAGATGTGCAGAAGTGGAGTGTGATCACTTGAGTATGGGGAGCAGCAATGAATATGTTTCAACAGAAGTGGAGCAGTAATTGAAGATTTCTAAATGGAGAGAGATACCCATAGACAGAAAATGCTGGTTAGCTTTCTTCCAGACAGAAAAATGAGTCTTCAAGCCACAAAAAGCTTGAATGCGTTATGATTTAATGTGTATTTGATTTCTTTTAGACCCAATCAGAAACAAGATCGGAATGGTCGGACTCTATGTCATGTCTTATGAAGAAACTGGAGCAGCTGAATTTAGATATCGAAGAAGCTCTGAGTGCTAGCTCATCTCCCTCCAGTACTCTTTCTACCACAAGGCACAAACAACTGGTAAGAATGTGTGTCATAAGACACATTTTCTAACATTAGCTGTCAGATGTTGGTCAAATAATAGTTTTCAGATCTCCTTGTGTTTCTGGATAAGTTGAGGAGGTTAGTTTCAAGGATGAAGAAGGTTAGAGTTCTGACTTAATAACAAAACATTCTGAGCTGCTTGGACAGCTACGGGTCAGATAAACTGAAGTGTCACAGGAATTGACTTGTAGGTTTTCTGTCAACATGGCCTAAAATTTTAAAGCTACTTTTTAGGGGGAATGTGTCTCTCGATGATTGCATTTGACATAGTTTCTTAAGGTAGAATACTGTGAAATTGAAAGTTGCAGTGTATTTACACATGTAATATTTATGTGAAGGAACAAAAGCAAGGAAGACACAAGGTATCTTCATTAAGAGTTAAATTAGTATTTTTTGTTTTAGAGATGCATTCCTGTGTTTAAGGATACTTTATGGTGGCAAGTTTTGTCCATTAAGGCAAACAGTTACCGAAGCTCTTATTTTGAAGGCAAATTGGATTAAGAAGGAATAATATAATTTGAGCGTTTTTTTTAACAAGCAAGTTGTTTTGGTTTTTTGGTTTGTTGGTTTTTTGGTTTTATAGAAATGAGTAACTGGAGAAGGAACAGTGTGAGAAGTAGGAGTGTTTGTTCTCTGCTTTAGCCCGTGATTAAAATCAGTTCTTAAGATAGAGTTGTTTGGATTTGCAGCTCCACATGTTGGTGCTGGCATGAAATTCCTGGAAATTGTGCTTGTTTGAATGCTTTTCCCATCACTGCTGCTATGTTTTGTAAAAATAAATCCCCTAAGTAAACATCTGTGCAGGTCACGGTGTCCCTCAGGCTGGGAAGTTCAGAATCCTGCATCTTTCAGTGCTGTATTTGCAGTATGCTTTTCCATATTCTGCAGTGATAGTGTTAGAAAATTGTTGTGCTTGTCCCTCATTTCTTTCTTTTTGTATGTCTTTTTGTAAGCCAGAACCAGCTTTTTCCAGCTAAATTCATTTCATTTCTCCCTTATCTCAGCTTGCACATCTGCTAATGGACAATATCCTGTGTTCTTGTAGGAAACTGCTCAGTGGCTTCTGTCAAAATGCCATGGCAATGTATTCAGGTTTTCTGCCTGAAAGAGGGATCTAAGCCACCAGAGTTCATGCACTTCCCTTTGTGAGCCAGTCAGATTTTGTTAACTGGTGATCCAGACACCTGTGACTTTATGACTGTGTCTGTTCTCTTAAGGCAAAAACCAGTTTGGTTAGGCAAAGGTATTTGTAATCAAATAATTTCTGAGTAAGTGAATCATCTACCCTAATTTAAACACCTAAGAGTTAGTTGCCTTGAAGTGAGTTGACCTTAGTGCCATTGTGGCCAAGAAGGTAAATGGTACCCTGTCATGGCCAGCAGTTTGGGGGAGATTGTCTGATCTGGTGAAGCCATATGTGAAGTATCGCATCCAGTTCTGGCTCCTCAGTTCAAGACAGGGAACTTATAGACATAGTCCAGTGGAGGGCTACAAAGGTGGTTAAAGTCCTGCAGCATCTCCCTTATGAGGACAGGCTGAGAGACCTGGGGCTGTTCAACGTGGAGAGGACTGGGATGGGATTTTATCAACACGTTCTTATAAACATCTCATGGGTGAGAGTCAAGAGAATGGGCCCATGCTCTTTTTGGTGATGCCCAATGACTGGACAAGGGGCAATAAGCATGAACTGGAACACATGGAATTCTATATAAACATGTGAAAAGAAACTTTTTTTACTGTGAAAGTGGCGGAGCACTGAAACAAGCTGCCAAGAGAGGTGGTGGAACAAGTTGCCAAGAAAACTGGTGGAATCTTCTCCTGCGATATTCAAAACCCACCTGGATGCTTTTGTGTTTAACCTAGGGAACCTGTTTGAAGACAGACTAGATGACCTCCAGAGGTCTGTTTCAACCCCTACAATTCTGTAATAGAGTAATGCATCCTCCTAAACCTCCCCATGAGTTTAATATGAAGAAACTGAATTTGGGAAATCTCAAAACAACAGTTGCAGCAAGGAAAATAGAAAACAAACCTAGAGGTTTTGTACAGGTTACATAAACAACTTTTATCAATCCATCTCTCTTGGTCCATATTTCTTTATATAGCATAAAATTTGTTTTGTTAGATGTTTTACTCTTAATTCACAATGAAACTCGAATAGGAAGGAGGTCTATTTCAAACATATGTTTACTAGCAACTATGTTATTAATTACGAATTCTTCATGTTTTTTTCCTATTTTCACTATCTGAAGTAGGAATTGAAATGAGAAACGATTCTAACAATGATCTCTGAGGAGAAGCATTCACAAATGTAAGGCCTACTTGCAGATCCAAGTTCTCAGAAGTAGGTGACTACTACACAAGTGGCAAAGTGTTTGCTGGCACTGTTGCTCCCAGAATTGGTCTCTTTGGTGTGAGCAATATTAAAAAGATGACTGTATTTGTTTAGAATGGCAAATGTTATATCTGAGGTATACATTCATAGTTTAATCACTGGGTTCATTTAATGAGTCGGTATATTTTCTACTGATGGATTTTTCACCTTTTTATGACAGCCTGTCCAGTGCCTTAGCACCCTCTGAGTAAATAATTTCCTCCCAATATCTAAACTACATCTCCCCGTTTTTAGTTTAAATCATTCCCCTTTTAGCCTATGTAAAATGTCAGTCTCCCTTCTGTTGATAAGCTCTCTTCAAGCCCTAGAATGCTGCATTGAGGTCTCTCCAGGGCCTGTTCCAAACTGAACAAGCTCAACTCCTTCAACTTTTCTTCACAGTAGAGGTACTCCAGCCCTCTGATGATCCTCTCTGCCCTCCTCTGGATCCACTCCAAAAGCTTTCCATCCTTCCTGTTCTGGGGCCCCCGCACCTGGACACAGTACTCCAGATGGGGCCTCATGAGGACCGAGGAGAGGGGGACAGTCCCCTCCTTCTCCCTGCTGCCACCCCTCTGTTGATGCAGCCCAGGATACTGCTGGCTCACATCCAGTTTTGTCCACCAGGACACCCAAGTTCTTCTCCACAGAGTTGCTCTCATGGAGTCCTTCTCCCAGTTTGTACTGGTATCTGAGATTACCACAACCCAAGTACAACACCATGCACTTGACCTTGTTGAATCTCATTATATTCACATGGACCTAGTTTTCAAGTCTGCCCAGGTCCCTTCTGATGACATCATTCTGTTTTTTAAACTGCACCACTCAGCTTAGTGTCATCAGCAAACCTGCTGAGGGTGCACTCAGTCCCAGTCTGTGTCATTGACAGTGATGTTGATGAGAACTTGTCCCACTTGTGACCAGCCTCCAACCAGACACAGACCCATTGAACCACTCAGCCAATTCCTTATCCACTGGGTACTCCACCATTAAAATCTGTATCTTTCCAGTTTATGGGACCATTTCAAAAGCTTTATCAACAGAGAGAAAACAGCCTTGCTGTAAGCAACATTTCACTTATTTGATACATTTCTTTCATTTACATTTGATGTCTAATACTCATTTTCAATACAGAAAACAAACAAACAAAACCAGTGGATTTGAAGAATTAAAATAGCATTTTTTAGTTTTAGTCATTCATCATTCATGGAAAGTGACACAGAAATTCTGTTTGATTACAATTACTTTCTCTAATATTAGAGAGATGACTCTAATTGAACAAAACATAACTTACACATCCTCTCAATTATGTCATAATAATATATTATCTACAAACATACTTGGGCTGCATGCTGAATATTTTGTCAGCTTTTCAAAGCCTTCTCTTTAAAGTCTGAAGAATATTCTAGCTGGGAACTATGCAGTTATAGACCAGCATAGGAAGTTCCTCACGAATGTGCACAAGAACTTCTTTACAGTGAGGGTGACGGAGCACTGGAACAGGCTGCCCAGGGAGGTGGTGGAGTCTCCTTCTCTGGAGATATTCAAAACCCGCCTGGACACCTACCTGTGTGACGTGGTGTAGGGAGCCTGCTTTGGCAGGGGGGTTGGACTTGATGATCTCTAGAGGTCCCTTCCAACCCCTACAACTCTGTGATTCTGTGACCAGCAGCGAGGATGTCCTCTTGTCAGCAAATGGGCTGATTTTGACTGCAAATTACAGCCCAGGGCTGCTCTGTAGTGTACCCATGATCCTGTGATTCTCTGATTGATCTCAACACAGTCCCTGTTGGATTGCAGTTTAGCTTGCTCCTTGTTCACACACCTCATGTCTTTCTTTGAGACAAATTAGTATACGTGGGAGAATTCTGTGCAAAATCTCTTCTTGGCATTGAATTTAGTGTGATCAGATACACACTGGTCCTATGCATACACACACACACACACACACATTTATTTATTTATTTACTTATTTTAAGTCATATTTTAGAAAATTTATCTTTTAAACATTTGTATGGAAGTAAAGAAATTAAGTAAAACCTCCCAGGACCTGGGGGAAAAGGAAAAGGGGATTTGGAAGGTTCAGAGTATGTAAGTTTGAATCTTCAATTGAGTTAGATAAAAGAACATAGAATCACGAATTTTGGTGAAAAGACAGTTTTAAATAAATAAAATCATCTATTTTCTAATGCAGAGGTTACTCAGTTCCTTGATATTCAGGAAGATGTACATCTGTTAATTCTCCAGTTTTATCTACTAGCTGTTCAGGAAGCATCTTTACTCCAAGGTGTAAAAATGATGCAACATGAGAAAAAAGATTGAGGTAAAAAGTCTATTTCATATCACAAGAAAGAAACAAAGTTTTAAAAAAGATAAAATTCCAGTGTTTTTATCTTGCAGTTCACAGTAAAAATATTTATGACTTGCCTTTATTTACAGGGCTTTTAATATTCTCTTACAGTGCCCTGCTCGAGTGAAGACAAGCTGTTATGGAGGTCATCAAGGAAAGGGATCGTGGAAGCACAGAAGTGCAGACTACCAGGATTTAGACTGCTTACCTCACCCAGTATCAACTGGAGCACGACCTAAACCTTATGTAAGTAGCTGCTGAATATTTACAGCATTCTCTGACGCTGAGACTTACTACCCTAAATTATGCTCCGAAAGTAATGCCTTCTATTTATTTCTGTGCGAACTATAGCAGATACTGTGAGCACAACCACACTATTTGATAGCGCAGATTCTCAGCTACAAAACACTATTCTTCAACATAGTCACTGTTAGCTATGCATTTCCATCAGCAATGAAGAAGAGCCTGCATGTAGCACTTGTAAAAATCTACACAAGCACCCACTGTTGTCACCACTGCTGAAATGAACCACTCACCACCTCACAGTGCCCATGTCCACTCCATAAATCTTCAGCAAGTATCAGTGAATGTCAGTGTGTACCATTCTTTCTGCATGGAAGAAGCCAGTGATACTCCTTTGCTTCATCCACCCTTCCATGTCAGACGCCATTCTGTCAGACTTCCCTTCTGCTGCCACATGTCACACATCAGTAAAATGTAATGGAATATTGGTGGGAAGGCTCAGTCCCTACTGCCATGCCACCACCATCTGTTGTGGGCCAATGTAATTAAGCAGGAGACATTACTTTCAGAACAATCTTGACTGGAGGAGTTAAGAATGTATAATGAGCATAGATGAAAATTAATTCAGTATTCAGTTTCCAGGGCCATGAGATTGATCTCACCTGATACTGGACATCTATAATGTAGAGTTCTACATCTGAGCCAGTTACTTGGACTACCTTTGTAGTCAAGGGAAAGAAAAAGGAAGAGTAAATAGTTTCAGCTGGAGGTTAAGCGTGATGGATTCTAGACATCAGTGTCAATATTACATCTTCTTTGCTGATTCTAGCATTACTCTCTGGTGATTTTTTGTCTGGATGTACCACCCTAGTCCAGAGTTCTGAGTTCTTGGTGTGTGGAATTGCTCAGCTTTGGCAGTTTAGTTACGCCTTACTTCTAAATGAAGATAGCTGTATTTATTTTGTTTCTTTAGAGGTTGATAATGTAAGCTACACTTAGTCTGCTAAATCCACTAGGGGCATTTCCCAAATGGTTTTGATTCACTTCCTCAATAACTAAATGTCGTTCTATTTCTGCATGCAAAAGTGAGCTGTTTTAGGATCAGTGTCTTAGATTTAAAATGCAAATATTTTTGCTACTCAGCTGTGAATTGAGAGCCGACAGCGTCTATTAACATCACACAGCATAAAAATGGCTGTGTTTCATTGTGTAAAAGGTAGTTTTGGTACAGCGTCTTTTATTTGATAGGGTGCAACTCTGGATCTTCAAGAAAGCAGTGTAAGAACAGACTAAGCAGGTGGCAAACCACCTCAGCTTCCTGCAAGGTGTTTATTGTGCAAACCCTTTGAAGCCAGATGTTATATTACAGTTTTGTAATTAATAGCACCCAAGGGTGGGGTTTTTTTGCCATTACTTGTATTTTACTCTTTTGAAATACAAAGCATTTTGTAGCAAAGCCTTCTAAAGTTTAACTGTGGAGAATGCTGAGGGAGAAGAATACCTGTTTCTTTTTGTAACTTTGCAATTGGATCATTAATTTGGCCTTTATTCTTGTACTGTGAAAAAACTGAATCCTAGGAATCATGTAAGCTGTGATCTAGTGTGGGACTGCATGTCTCTGACAATGAATTTTCTCTGCGTGTTTATCTTACTCAGTTTCATAAGGTTCCTTTGCAGCAGGTGACAGCCAGTTTTTGTTATGATTAACGTCTGAAATTTGGTATCATCAGAAAACCACCCATTTTTATTCCTCCATTTTCCTGATCAAGTACTCATATTGGACATATATTTGTTAGACTGCCAGGTAATATCCAGACACTGTAAAAGAAAGCAACCAATTATTAACTTACGAAAAGAAAAAGAGAACTAGGAATTTTTTTATCAAAGCAGAGATCCTTGTATTTCCTGGTATCTTTTTTTGTTTTCCTCCGTGACAGCTGGGTAAGCCTGTGATAAATCACTTCCTCAGAAAGGAAAGTGAAAGTGAAATTTCCGAAAGGGAAGTTCACTGTATCAACCAGATCACCTGTATCTGCCTGATCAATGAAAGAACATGTCTAGATTCCTGGGCTGTGATCTCCAAAATCCATACTAACAATTCCCCATTAGGCAGTGTTACTATGTGTGTGTTTATTTTGCTCTTAAGCATATTTTCTGGTACTTTTCTGCCATGGATATCAGTCCTACTTGCATGGCTTCCACAAACAGCTCTAGAAACATTGTCAAATATTGGCATGTGTGTGCCTCCCTTCATTCCTCTGATCTCGAAGCCAATAGAATTTAGCAATAATTACACATTGAATTAATAGCTCAGCAGTTCTCTTTCTCCTAATAACATGCTTGCTTCAAGTTATCTTCTCGTTTTGGATTAAAGCAAAATATACTGTCTTAGAGACTTCTTTAGAACTGTTGTATTGTTCACCTACTAAAAAATGATAGACATGCCACCATACAAATAATGTATTTCATTACATGAGCCTTCATTCCAGTTCACTGGAATGAAAATTTGAAGGTGGGGTCCTCTTGCTTCTTCATTGAAAATTTTATTGTCTTTGACAATAATATCATTGATATCATTGAAAATATTATTCCCTTCCCTTATTATTGTTTTCCCTCTAGCCATTTCCTCTCCTTAGAAAATAAATTTGCTGTTTTCCATTTCTGCAAAAGCACAAACATTTGTATTAGTTCTGGTTGGAATATACGGTAGTGTTTAGTAAAGAGAAAGGTATTTGTCAGCTTTGTTTGTTCTTCACCTGGGTTGAATGTTCAGGCATGTACAAGTATCATTGCTTAACTGCCCTCCCACCAACACTGTGTAAATATTTTTGAAGTGGTGTTACGGTAATACTGTTGTTTGGCTAGAAACAGGTGGGACACAAATCTTTATCAGCACAATCCATATATTATATCAAACAAATTTGTAATGCTGTAGTAACAGCAATGTAATGCAAAAAGTACCACTGTTGCTTAGGGTGTTGACTCATCCAGAAGCCTACCAGAAGTGCAGCCATTCTTTAGAAGATAATGCTCTGTTTTTAGCATTGGACGGTCCTTTAAATTAGAGGTAAACACTGAAACTTGATGTTTGCCTATTTCATTCAAGAGAGCAGATCATTTCATTTCTTCCTCCCAGGTGCTGCTTTTGATGTATGCCGTGTATTTCAGGCCATAATAATGCTATGTCTAGATGCAGACATTCTTATGTACACCTCTGTCATAGCTCTCTAATAACTGAACTACCATCATTTTTCCTTTAAGATGCAAACTTCTCCATGTTTTCAAAAAGGGCACTTCGAAATCACTTTTGTTACAATGAAGAGAATGGAAAAGAAGGCATATTTCCTTTTGCATTGCACTGAGATTGCTTACATTCAACCCCCGTGATCCAAGCGTCATAATATATAACTTGAGGATAACACAGCAATGGGACTGGTTGTGTTTTGGTGAGATGGATTTTCTTCTCTTCCAATCTTTGATGAGTTTGGAAGTCAAAAAGAGCTTATCTGTCTCCCCCCAGGAACTCCCCAGAAGCTCTTACACCCAGGCACTTAGAAAACCAGAATACTCTACAGTTTATTGTGATTAGCAAATGTAGCCAAGGAGACCAGTGTTAGAAATAGCAGGGATGCAGAAATTTAGGAATAATAGGCACAAAATTATGCTGGACACAACATAATGTTTCTCATTACAAAACCTAGTTGCACACTTTCATGGTTTCCAACTATGCTGACAGCTTAAAATCACAGTGAAAATGAAATTAAAACCTTCTATATTGGTAACAAGGTGGGCTTTTGCCTTTATCAGAGGTAAGTCTGCATTTGTGTCTCCTTCTTAAGTACAGTTGATGAGCAGTTTTGATTTCTTAAGCTTTAGTTCCACAATTCGGTTGATTACCAAGAGTGCTAAAATTAATCATTGTACAGCTTTTAGTTTCATTTTAATCTGGCTTCTCAGTTTCAGCTGCATAAATGTGCCTGCCAGAGTGGGGGAAAATGTGCAAGAGGGGGAAAAGGTAGATGGAGAGGAGTTGGTGAGTTGGTATCAATGCCAGCTTAGCATAGCTTAAACTGTGGAACTTTACTTAACTGCGCTAAACCACTTAATTCAGGAATTGGGATACAAAACAGTGCCTTGTAACCTACATGGCTGAGAGGTGTTTGTGATTATTTTAAGAAAATGTTATTCTTTCTTTTTTGCTGAGAAATGTTGGCTGATGCTACAAGCAGTGTTTCAGAGTTCAGGTCAGAGGTTTCCGGGATGTCTGATACCTTCTGACATTGTTTAGAAATATAAAACTAATAATACTGTAATCTATGACTAGAGTAGTTATTATCTCTCTGTAGGCAATCTGTTGCCTGCCTGACCCTCTGACATTGTCTGAGGCCAGAAAAATCCAAAAGTAAAAAGCAGCCAAAGGAAAATCAAAGTCACTGTGTTTCCCATCCACTACTTGTTCAATATTGCTGCTTCCTGACCAGCAAGAATCAGTTTATTCCATTACTGAGTGTGTGACAAGCTTCTTATGGGGTAGCTACCACATCCAATACAGACATGAAGTCACAATGTGACAACTCACAACAGCTTTTATTCTTCTGAACACACCTTTGGAATTGTAGAATCTCCATATTTAGCACCCTTAGGCTGATCTTCCTCTTCTCTGTGAAATATGTAAGCAGGATCTTGGTGTTACATCCAAGATGAAACAGTAAGCGTATATAACTGGTTCTGAGATAAGTTTTATGTTCAGAGAAATTGTATGCTTGAAGACAAATTACTTGGCTTTGCTGGAGCTGGAGGTTGCTGTCTATACTTAAGCTAGATGTGCTTGTACAAGTAGCATAGATTGTACAGGTAGGAGATGCAAAGCTCTTCACTGACTTCAGCTTTGATCGCTGTGTTTCATAAGTGAGTGGATAAGCCTCCAAAATCTTCTGCAAGGAAAACTAGATGGGAGTCTCATCTGATGGATCTTCTTGGCAGTGCTAAACTCCATGTATAAGTCCTCTGTCTGTTCATCTCCATAGAGCAGGGAAGCCTCCACCTGGATAGAATATGGCTTTGTGAATCCAGAAGATGTAAACAGACCAAAGGAGCAAGCTGTGTATCTATCTGTCCATCTGGACAATATGCACCTGAGTAGCATCTGCAGGACTGATGCCCAAGTTTATCTCAAGGAGCTCAGTTCTGAGGGTGGCAGGACCCAGCCCTGAGCACAGGAGGGATATGGAACAGTGTAGGATTACTGTGTGTATCAGCACTAGCTAATAGCAAGCTGTTCCATTTCACATTTTTATTGATTTTTATATCTAGAATTGCCATAATGATAGAGGCCACTGAGCCACTTCGTAGGGCATTTGCAAATAATTTGCATTTTAGAAATGGCATCTTGAGCTGTAAGTTCCCTTTAGTGAAGCTTATAAATTTTGGAAGGGATCTTGGCATATCAGTGTTTATTTATAATGGTAACAAATGCTGTCATTATTCTTCCTGTTTAAGGGAGAGCAGGATTGTTACCTGTGAATTTAATTGCTGCTTCTTAGAATTCTGGTTCTGTATTTATCAGATTAGAGTTCAAATGGGGCTGATTTGTTTGGAGTTTTCTTTTGTGGCAACTGAGCCATCCCCTTCCCCAGTGCAAGAAGAAGTGGAGGAAACAGGGCTCTTCCCAAACACTCACAGCCTGGGAGGCTTTTCCAAATACTCACAAACTGAGAACTGACTGAAAAGTATTTATCACATAGTTTGTTTGGCAAATTCTGTAACATTCCTTAAAATAATTACCATGCATTGTTCCTTAATTATTATCTCACTTCTTTTTCTTTTTACAAAAACATTGAAGCCAGCTGTGGTGTAGCTGTGCAATAATTAATATTCCCTTGAACAGTTACAGTTAAATTGCCCGTGACGGAAGGGGTTGGTACTGGATGATCTTTAAGGTCCCTTCCTACCTAAGCCATTCTGTGATTCTATACTTAATCTATGACAATACTTAATTATAAATTACATTAGCAGCTTCCATTTTACACAGGTTTTTGATTGCATTGGGTTCTTTATTTTTATTGAGTTTTCGTGAGGATTGTTGGGAGGCTGGGAATGTGTTTTGTGTATTTTATAAGAGCATTATCCATGTAAGAAGGGAAAGAGAGCTCCATTTTCCTTATTTATTAAACAGCTTTGAGAAATAATAATTTTATGGTAATTATTCATAGATGGATATGAGCGAAATAATTCATGTGCATTTGTTATGTACAATGTAAAGTTAAATGAAGTTCCAACTCATTTTGAAGTAAGGTTCATTTGATACGGTTCAACAAGTGTGTAAAGTCCACGTAGACATTGGGAGGAGACTATAACTGATTGCTTTCATTGCTCTGCGTTGCCTGTTTACATGGTTCAGACTGATAATGTGTGTTTATGCTGTAAGAAGAACACTGAAATCGTGTGCAGTGGTGGGACCTGTTGTGCAGTGGAGGTGACCTCAGCCACAAGCAGCCAGCAGTTCCACCAGGCTGCATGCTGAGCCGGGCAGCCCCATCCTGAGGCAGCATGCTGAGGGTTGGCACCTTGGCCCTGCCTTGGTGACAGGGAGGGAGCTGCAGGCAGGCACAGTTTCATTAACATATACATTACAAATTAAGCCTACATGTCCTACTTTTTAGATTTAATTATCATATGTAAATTGAAGTGATGACTGTTCTGGAGAGACATTTGTTCTGTCAATTTTCAGATCTGCTAGCTGAATTCTTTGTCAGAAACTGTCACACAAGGTGCCTGTACTCTGCGGTGCTATTGTTTGTGTTGTGTTAGGGATAACACTGAATGTTCACATGAATACAGCCGTATTTCCTAGTAGTGCCACCTTATTAATCACAGACACTAAAACTGCTGAGTTGTATTCCAGCCACAGAAATGCATTGCTTTTCAAGGACACACTGAAGTGCCTCAGCTCTCTGTCAGTGGATGTGGGATGTGAGCTGTCAAAATATGAATCTCTGTGAATGCATGAGAAGAGGTGATCAGGAGCTGCACTGGTAAATTATACTAAACACATGCAGCTATAAAGAGAATAGCATTACTTCCCTGTGGTTAACCTTTTGCTCAATGAAGTGCAAAATGGAAACAATTGATCTCTTTTCCGCTGTCCTCGTGTTTCATGCTAGTAGCAGGACTCCTGCTTTTAGATGCAACACATTGTTTGTTTAATGGGACGACGGCTCAGTTCCCTGGTATGTTTTGCAGTAGAAACAGAAAAGAGGAGGCTGCAGGGTACACCATCTCCTGTTGGTGAGGTGGGCAGTCCTGTGTTGGGTTGGGCCCTAACAGACTGTCTGCTGTAGGGTTTGTTTGTGGGATTTGTTGAGCACACAGTTTTCTTCAGGGAGGTGCATACAATCATGCGTTATCTGTTTGCTTACTCATCAGGTTTTGCCTATTCTTTTTCTGGCCCTGTAGTATATTTGTTGTAACATCATGTTAAAAAAATGAGTGAATGTGCTTTCTGTATATAGTTTCATCAAAGTCATTTCTCTTTCAGTGTAGCTATTACTCATTTTCACCATCTTGTCCCCTCTTTTGGGGCTTTGTCGTTATTCAGGCAAGGCTCTCTCAGCTCCTTAGCATGATGATCAGATGTGCATAGGACTGAGCTGGATCCTTTGGTTTTTACAATAATGTTGTTCACGGCAAGAACACAGAGGGGAGATTCTAAAATTGCAGGTAACGTATAGTTAGAAATGAGTGCAGCCTGTGCTACAGAGCGTTTTGTGGTGCTTGGGAGCTTGGGTAGAGCCAGACCTCCAGTCCCACTTATGCAGTGGTGCAAAGGGCTCTCATAATTCAAGCCCCGGGCTCTTTGTGCTCTCAAGAGCTTGTAGGCTGCTCTCCCCCGTTTCCCACGCTAGGAAGAAGGGACTTCCATCTGTAACAGAGCAGAGACAGAGGCTGGCACAATGCATAGAGAAAGCATTTTTAATGCAAATGAATACAGCAAATCATGCATCCCGTTTCTCTAGCAGAGATAATCCCTCTCAAGGTACAACTTTCTCTTGTACTTCTGCTGGAAGGAGGCATCTTTCCCCAACTGCCACATACTGTTGTTCTGAGGCGTTTGGTGTCTGGCAATACTGAAATAGGATTATGCAGCCCTTTGTGTAAGTGATGCACGCTAAAGCTGGTAGAGGCAGGAAGGCTCAGGAGTGTGCTTGGGTTGAACAAGTTTATCCAGCAGCTCAGTGGGTTTTTTTTCTCTCAGATATCATTTATCAGGACTTTTCTTACAGATTTCTGTAACTTCTTCTTGTAAAGAAAAAAGAGAGAGTGAGAAAATAGGGAGAAAAAGAAATACATACACACCTACATATGCATGTTTTCTGTGGACATCAGTTTCTTAACAGTAACTCTCTGTATGCAGGCAATTTGCTGTATGGCTCTAGCAACCTGCACACCGTTTTCATTCTGAACTTCATTTCAGTGGCTTCTCCGGAAGCTTCTGCAGTGTTTCACCAGAAGTTAGTGCTACCTGGGGCTCTCTGTTATCCAGAGTAGGTCATGCCAAGGTGTTGCAGTTTTCTTCTACATGTTCATGAGACGCATCATGGAAATCAAGAGATGTGGGGCAGGGGTAATTGTCCCAGTCTCATATTGTCTCAGAGTCATGAAGCACATCCTCAACCACACAAAGGGCTTCAAGGCTGTAAGAGCTCTTTAGCTGTTCTCCTGGAGCTCTGGTCTCAGTAGAGGTTGCCCCTTCCTCTTTCTGGAATCTTGACGCTTGCCTACAGAGTAGAGAAATAGCATAAACATACAGCTCCCAGAGGGGGACCATAGCAAATCCAAGCCTGGAGAACATGGATGGCAACAAACAGGACCTGAGGAAATGGCCACAAGTTGTATCAGATGAGGTTTAGACTGGACATAAGAAGAAACTTTTTCTCTCAGAGAGTGGTCAGGCACTGGAATGGCCTGCCCAGGGTGGTGGTGGAGTTGCCATCCCTGGCAGTGTTCAAGAAGCGTCTGGATAGGGAGCTAGGAGATATGGTTTAGGGGTTTTCTGTAGGTATGGTAAAGGGAGGACAGTTGGACTAGATGATCTTGTAGGTTCTTTCCAACCTTGTGATTCTATGATTCTACGATCTGAGAATACACCATGAGTTAAGGATTGAGTTGTTTTTTTTGTTTGTTTGTTTTTTTGTGCTTTTTAGAATGACTTTTCTGAGAGAGGAAAAAAAAATGCTAAGCAAAACAAAAAGTTCTTTCCAACAGGAAGGAGAAAGCAGGTTGATATTATTCAGTGTTTTCCTTTCCCTAATCATCTTTACAGAAGCCAGTTTTTCTCTTGGCAGGAGAAAGTTCAGATGTGAACATCTTGCTGTTCTAATCTCTCGCTGTACACAGCAGTACAGATCACAGCTCCAGAGACCAAGTTGTCTCCTGTCATTTCCTGATGTCAAGAGGGAAGTACAACTTGGGAAAATTATCTGCAGAAAATTTCTATCTACCTACTACTCGGATGGCATTTTGGTAAATCCCCAGAACCGAACGTGTTGTGATTAAGCAGTGATTTTGGGATGAACTACCAGTTGTTAGATGAGGACTGCTGATAATCCACTGCAGGAGAGAGGTTGTACATTATCTGAAGCAGCCACGTGTCAAAATTATGACCTTCCTTAAATCTGCATTACATGGTTTCAATATTATGATGACTAATCACTTGCTATAAAACCAGAGTGCTCAGAAAATAAAAATGCCTGAAGCTTCCATGTTGCAAAATGTCCTAATGCAAATCTTCAGGCAAGCTATTAAAGTAGAGCTTGACACTTCTGTGCATGAGGCAGCACACTGCAAACTGAACACTTCCAGAGGTCCTTGTATGTCTTACAGCATGAGCTAATGAATTGGACTTTGCATCTAGGACTGTGAATTTGAACAATTAAAGTTGTATAGAGACCCCAGAGGCTATCTGAGGACTTTTGGGCTACCCATACCATATCAGAATCACCTATACCTATCTCACCTTGATGGAAGTTTGTCTAACTTCTTTTACTAAAACACCAATCAAAAGACTACACAGCCTGTTCAGATTATGTGTTTCAGTGCCACATCATTAGAAAGCTTTACTATGGTTTCTTGCTGTAGAATGTCTTTTTGTATTTGTCATCAATATGCAGAACAAACTACGTTCATATTTTTTCCCTCCTGCCTTTCTTCAGGTCAGTGTTGTTCATCTAACTTGTTATTGAAGGTCCTGCTGTCTAGAATCCTTGTTCAACCTTGACTTGCACACTAACCATGCCTGAATAGTTATATTCCTCATAGCCTCATTTAAAGGAATGTGTTTTAGCAGTTGAGGCTCTAGCAGAATCTGGGCTCTATGTGATGTCCACGGACTAACGAGTTAGTCAGGCAGTGAAGCAGCTGGTGGTATAGGCTCCGTAAGCCTGAAATCACTAATACCAAGAAAAAAGGGGGGAAAAAAAAACAATTTAGAACTCAGAGAAATACTGCAGAATGATGATGATGTCCCATATAGGAATAACTGGAAGAACTTGACATGTAAGCAGATGTGCAAAATTGACTGTTTGATACCCATATAGCACCCATATGGTACTCCAACCTACAGAATGGTAAATGGCTAACCTTTCCTGTTGAAAGAAAGCCACTTATTTCTCACCACAAAGCAAAAGCGTCATGAAAATCGTGAAAAAATAGCAACAAAAAATCCCCCAAAGAAAAAAGAAGATAACCAGGCTGACAAAAAAAAATCAGAAAAACCCTGTTGTTTCTTACTGTTCATCTGAATTGGATGTACTTTTGTCTTCTCTGTGAGCAGTTACAAAACTTACATTTCCAATCACTAGTATTACTTCCCATAGCCTGCATGTCTTTAGTTCTAGTATGTCCTAAGAAACGTATGATAGCCTGTATTTTTAGATCAAACTTGATCTGTGTCTCTGCCTGTTATAGCAGAGATCTTCATGCAGATAAATACAAAATTCAGTGCATCACACTTGTCGTCAGGAAGAGATTCCCATGAGATCTACAACCAGATTCAGATTTCCAGCTACTTTTCTACCACTGTAAGTGGAAAGGGAATCCTGTTTTCTTTTAATTTCCCAGGCTAAATGCCTGCTCACTGCCTTTGGTAATTGCAGCACAGCAGGAAGCTGTTTATGGTAAGGTGGGTGGTATCAGGGAGTACTCTGACATGTCCCACAGCCAGAGGATCAGATGTGGTCCGCCTGACAAGAGACAGGAAAGGCAAGGCAGAAGCTGCAGGAAGCCTAACAAGTGACTCAGTAGGTGGCACTCTTCCCTCTGCATCAGCAGCAAGGTGAAGCAAAAGCTCAGCTCAGTGCTCAGCATCCATCTGCTGACACGCTAGTGCAGGATGCAGTGTGAAATCCAAAGCCCTGACCTCTTTTGATCACTTGTTTTTTTTATGGAGTTGGCTTTGACTCATGTGTAAAAATAGTTTACCAAAGGTTCTTGAAATTTCAGCTCAGATAATCTGCCTAATGAGATTTCTATCTATAGCTTTTGCTCTGTAAATTATTCTTCACTTCTTCAGGCAATGCAATCCTAATACAATTGTGCTTTGATGTCAGACACGACTGTCTTTCTAGACTAGTAGTGACTCTGGTCTGTACAGTCTGAGCGTTTTGAGATGCAAATCCCCATATTCTCAGACTGTTTGCTGATTGTATTGCTCAAGCTTTTCAGCCAGTCATTCAGTCTGCTCCGAGAATGAATTTTGTGAGAGCTTAGACAACCATCTTAAACATAACAGTGTGTGAATATATCCCTTCCTTTTTAATGAAGTCTGTTTTTATGGGGAACCTGTTTCGAGTGAGTAAGAATGTCTTGTTCACCCTGGTCCTTGTATTTGTGGTGACAGAAAATAAAGAAGTACGGAACTTATTATTCTCTGTCCTTCATAAGCAGTCAGCTGCCTGTCCACCTTGTATTATTGAAGATGTTCATTATATCAGCCAAAAGTGGGGTTCATCTACTAACTAGCTCTGTAATAGTCTTAACTGTTTCTTGCAAAGTGTATGGTAACCAGGTGCTGCTCTCTTCTGGCTTTGATGGAGGAGGACACCAAAGAACATGGCCTATATCAAACACAAGTTTGATTCCAGCAGTTTCATACATCTCTGAGGCAGCATTCAGCTGATGTGCCAGCAGAGCAGATGATTACATGCACAATGAGAGCAAAAATGTTGGTTTTGAGGAATTTGTATTGCTCATCTGCCATTCTTCTTATCTCTGGCCCAGAAGGCACAGGAGCACAGGAGTTGGTGATGTGTGCATCCTCAACAGCTGGATAGATGGCCAAGTGTGGAACACAGTCTATCTGTGGGACATTATATCTAAACATAGAAGTTGTATGGTTGAGTTTACTTTTGCCTATAATTTAAGGCATATCTGTTTCTCTATCTCCCAGGTACCAATGAAAACTTCAGATCTAATCTTTGCCCTTCAGGTTATTGTCTAAGAACATAACCACATTGTTACCTTTTTATTAAGCACTGTCAACTATTCGTATTTGCCTATTGTCCATTTGCAGAGCAATCTGCCCTTCAAGGAGTCACATTCCCATCTATTCAGTGGGTTAGTAACATTGGTAACTATAGCACTATAGCCAATAGTTAGCCAAGAGAGGCCTCCTTTTTTTTTTTTTTTTTTTTTCTTTTTATCTTTTCTTAAATGACTGCCCAGAGGAAGACTAAGTATCACTAAATAGTTATAAGGAGTTTTGATCCCCAGCTGTACGCATACCTAAGCATTAGGGACTTCCTGCCTGTTTTGAGATGAAAAGAGGTTGTGTTATGAGGGCAAATTTGTAGCTTCAGCAAGTACTTTGAATCTCTGTCTCACAGCAAGGATTCAACCTAGAGTCAGGACTGTCTGGTTCTGGCTTGATAGAAGTTTGCACAGTTATTGGCTTTACTTAATTGAGAAGCCTCCTTTTGTCATAATCTGCTTGGGAGCCTTTGATAGTGTGTGGCTGTGAGTCAATTACTGATGTTTCTCTCCAGAGGGAATTTTTTTTATCAAGTTCTGAATGAGTTGCTACCTTCTCTGCTAACCCCTAGTTTCTGTATGTACCTCTTTGAGATCACTTCTTAGAACATTTAGTCTGTATATGTTTATTGTGCTCAACTGAGTGGTCTGTCCTTTCATTTTGAGAGCCCCCGATCTTGGTGCTGAGCAGTACACTCCATGATGTGGAGTTCCAGCTGCTGTGAACTGACTGACATCTCTTCAGAAAGCAGCTCATGCTTCCTGGAGAGTCATAATGCTTCAATACTCCTCAAAGTCCTTGCTGGCATACAGCATACCTGCAGCCCACTTCCTCTAGGCTGTTCCACACCCTTACTGTCCTGCAGCCTCCATCCCTGGATGGCCTGGTGGGGTCCACACAGGTGATCTTAGAGGGGATGCTTCTTTTGTGTCTGTAGTAGAAGAGAGAGTAGTTTCAATCTTACTTGAAAAGTTAACATCCATCAAATGTGAGGTACAGTATCAGTGCAAGGTGAAGTTTTTTTTTCACTGTATCTGAGTTTCACAGTCAGTGGTAGAGATGAATTACATGGTCTAACCCATCATTTCAGACAAAACTAAAAGCCTGGTGTAAGGACTGGAAGAGATACAGTGTTCCTTGACAAGAGAATCCTCCAGGCCAGTCAGGGATGCAGATAGGAAATGCACATTCATGATAGCCGTGCCTCTATCAAACAAGCCTGTTGGAAGTGTTGTGAGGTAGATCAGTGCCATGTTTGCACTGTGACAGATATTTCATTTTCTTCCAGTAAGCTTCATGTAAGTATGCAGAAGAAAAACTACCGTGAGTGGGTCTCATGTAGCAATTCAAATTGGACAGTGCGTTTAGTCATTAGGATGACAGCAACTACGAGCATGGCATTTATCAACCTGGGAGTTTTTTTCCCCAGGATACATATTTCTCTAAGATATTAAAAACTATATTAAAAAGATCCCTCTAGCTCTGATATGAATTACTGGTATTAGACATTTTCCAGCTCTGAAGACATTGAGGTCATTATGTGAGAACAAACGTTATGTACCATATGGCAAGAGTAACATTTTCTGTAATTTGAAGAGTGTTTGCTGAAAACAAATTTCACAGCAAAGCAGGCTGTGCATTTACATAGCTTTAAAAAATGACTATGGAGAAAATAAGAGAACAAAACACTGAGATGTGTACCCTGACCTGCTTCCTCAGTGTGGGTTTATAAATAGATGATTATATTCTTGTCGTTAAATGAATACTTTCATTAGACCTTTTCCAACTACAAATTCTAATGGTAATTAACATTTTACCGTAAGGAACTGGAAGCATTCTGTAAACATGAATTAATTCACATACAGTGTTTCCTGATGGACCTGTTTCCTCTATAATAAAGATTTCAGCTGCCTCAAGAATTTTTGCATCCCTGCCCTTTGTGTCAGGAGGAAAAATGCCACATACAGAGAAAGAGGTGGATTGTAATATTAAGGCTTTCAGACTCAGGAAAGATGCTTCATGCATTTCCTATGAATATGTCTCATCCATTATCATCATTTCGCAGCTGGAAGTCAGAAGGGCAGAATGCAAGTGCTTGGCCACCAACCCTCATGAGATCTCTTGCAGTACTGTGACTGTCAGCCACACTGTTAGATCTTCAGTCCTGTGTCATCGATCACAGAATTGTCTTCCGCTCTGGGCAGAACTCTCCTGTATACTGCCATAGACAATTGCTTTGCTCCTTCCTACCTAGCCCATAATGTACAAAACACCAAGTTACCATCATTAGGGAGACTTAGGGAACTGGGTCTGTTTAGCCTTGAGAAAAGAAGGCTGAGAGGGGACTTGATCCACGTTTATAAATACCTGAAGTGTGGGAGCCATAGTGGCGAGGCTGGTCTGTTTTCAGTAGTGCGTGGGGACAGGACTAGGGGAAATGGGCTGAAACTCCAGCATAGGAAGTTCCGCACAAATGTGCGCAAGAACTTCTTTACAGTGAGGGTGACGGAGCACTGGAACAGGCTGCCCAGGGAGGTGGTGGAGTCTCCTTCTCTGGAGATATTCAAGACCTGCCTGGACGCCTACCTGTGCGACGTGGTGTAGGGAGCCTGCTTTGGCAGGGGGGTTGGACTTGATGATCTCTAGAGGTCCCTTCCAACCCCTATAATTCTGTGATTCTGTGATTCTTTGTAGTAACATTTACTCCTTTAAACTTACTATAGTGAGGCTAGTCCTGAATTCATCTGCTAGAGGCATGATACTGTTGACAATTCTTGTAAAATCCATGTAGTTGCATTTTTTAGTGAGTCCTCATCCCAATAACATGGCTGACATCTAATAACCTCCTGGTGTACATCCCTCTGCTTCCAAAGGCCTCATTAGCCAAGCAGGGGCTCTAGCATCCAAGTTCCTCATTCAGCTGGAGGATGTTTCTGAGGCTGTACAGGGTAACTGTTTCCCTGTTTTTTCTTAAAGATAATATTTGTGAGGGATTTCAGTGGTTCAAATGTTGAGGCATCCGTATTTTCATTGTATTTTGTCTGGCGGATCTCATTGCGTTGGATCAGCAGTTCATCTGCTGGAATTGCCTGTTCTTTTTTTTTTCTTTTTTTTAAAATTTATTTATTTACAATTATTTATTTATTTTGTTATTTTCATTCTCTGGAGAACTCAAGGAGTCTAAGGAAGGGAAAATGCTGAGCCTAAATGAGGCTGCTGGGACCTGCACGTTTAGTTGCACCAATCAGCCATCTGCTTTGCATGCCATACCTTCTCTCCTTGTTATACGCTTATTATGGGAATATTTATTCCGTCAGTGCGGAGCTGTTTGCTCTTAATATGCTTCCATCTGCATATAAATTTGTCAAACCACTCCCCTTAGGCTTATGAAAGTTTGGCTTACCCTTTAGGGTGGCTATAACTACACAGTTAAATTTACCATGTAACGATTGGGAAGTTCAGCTCTCACAGCCATGAGCATGTGGAAAATGGGCTGAGAAGAGCAGTTTCCATGACTTCACACAAGTGAGAAAGGCTGAGTTTCAGAGAAACAGCCTGTAGAGATGGAATGTCTGCAGGGATTTGGGAGCTCTTAGAAGGAGCAATATGGTTAAAATAATGGTGGAAGTGCGACAGTGGTGTAAGTAGGGACAGCGGATTGCTCCAAATGGTAAAAATGGGCTTGTTACAAGGTGTGCACCTCATGCCTGCCAGAGTTACCCTCATAGGAACTCACAGTGGATTCTGGGAAGCTGAGTGGGAAGACTCCTCATGGGGCTTCCTGCTGGGAAGGTCCTGAACAAGACTGAGCTGCAGCAGAGGATGAGAAAGACAGGCTCTGATTTCTGAATTATTCAAACTTTTCTGAGTTGTACAATTCATGCATAATGAATTGAGGAAAGAACCTAAAAGAGAAGAAAGGGCTTGGAATCTAGGGAGTTTTGTCAAGTATCTTCTTGCTTACTTTTGTTTTCCTCCCATAAACTGAATCAGAATCATGTATTCTTTCTCTCATTTTGCTCCCATTGCAGGCTAACAGAATCTTAAAACACGAGCCATGTCTACTAACAGCATCCATCTGAGCATGTGCTTCTCATGACTAGCTTGAACTTTCAGAAACCACGTGCTTTTGAAAATTAATTGGATCTTCCTTCTCTTTCTAATCAATATTGGTAACACATTCTCTACAAAATAATAAAGAAAAAAACTTTATTCCAGAAGCATGTATTTTTTAAGTACTTTTCAGAGACTGTTAGCTATTGCTGGGGAAATTATGTGTTCAGGCATATCTCGCTTGAAATAATTTTTAAAGTAAATACTTTATTTTCTATTTTCTCTGTTTGGCCCATGTTTTGCAAGGAACTCTTGTGGGATTGAGTACAACCTTAGCAAGTTTTCTGATGACAGGAGGGAAGTCAAATCTTTGAAAGGGTAGATAATAGCAGAACAAGGGAAATGGTTTTAAGTTGAAGGAGAGAAGATTTAGGTTGGATATCAGAGGGAAGTTCTTTACTGTGAGAGTAGTGAGGTGATGGCACAGGCTGCCCAGAGAGGCTGTAGATGCCCCATATCTGGAGGTGTTCAGGGCCAGGTTGGATGGGGCCCTGGGCAGCCTGGTCTGGTATTAAATGGGGTCTGATATTAAAGGGTTGGCTGCCCTGCCTATGGCAGGGGGTTGGACCTTCATAATCCTTGAGGTCCCTTCCAACCCAGGCCATTCTATGATTCTATGGTTCTGTGATTCTGTGACACCCAGTACAACCAAGGTGGTTTTGCATGGATTTGACAGAGCTTGGTTGTTCCCTCTCCACGTATGATGTGCTCATGTGCTCATGGCTCACCCATCTACATCATCTGTCCACAAACTCAGAATAAAAGAGTCCTTAACATTTCAACTGCCTTGCAAATGATTTAACAGACACAGAATCAGTTTACTCACAGTGAAAAATGATTTATTTATGTGTAGTTAATGTGCTATCTCAGGGAAAGGAAGAGATAATTGGAGAACAATTGGAAAAATTGCCAGCAGATGGGGGAAAATAAATAAATAAATAAAGTTAATTTGTGTAAAAATCAACAGTAAAAAGATAATTGAGGTAAACTGCATTTTCTTTGGATATGTGTGCCTCAACAGAAGAATTTCATTTATAACACTTGATATAAATAGTGTGATAACACTTCACAGAGGCTCCACTTATCAGGGGAATTCCAACTTCTTACAGAGTCTGAGGCATACTGGTTGTCATGCCATCCTTGTAAATATTTTATGTTGGCTTAAGACTCAAGGGCAGATATCTATTTTTACTTTGTTTTTGTGAAGAACTATGAACCTAAAAAGCTTCTGGTGTAAAACGTGTAGCGGTAGCAAAGCCAGTTCAAAGCTCTTAAGAAAAACAGAAATTGCCATGCATCTTTTTGTTTTGTTTTTGTATTATATTCAATGTTTGCTACACTTCTCAGATAAACATTTCTATAATAAAGCTTTTCCAGGCAACAGCATTGGCAAAGGTGCTTGGGAGTCAGTGTTAAGAACGCTTTGCTCCCGAAGCAACGCGCCTTGAATTGACATCTCTGGCATTAACTCACTTTCTTTTTCTTTCATTCTTTTTTTTTATTATTATTTTAAAGCAGCTACAGCCAAAAATCAGCCTTCCAAAATAATGAGACTTGCAGACTGGCAAAGACAGCTGGTTAATAATCTACATCCTACATTGTCTGGCGTCTCAGCGAACTTTCCTGGCTATCTACGTGTTTTTCAAAGAAATTACATAAAACTTGTATTTGGTTTATAATCTGAGATTCTTCAAATGACAGGGAAAAATTGTGTTGTGCTCTTCATTGTGATGAGAATCTTTGAGAAGCAAAGACTTTTACAGGAAGATCACAAATATAAGCATTGAGGTGCCTATGCCACTTTTACTACAAAGCTGTGTTCGCGTATCTTCCAACAGAGATATTCAGGCACTTGAAAAATGTTTAACTAGCATTTATAGTTATTTTAGAATTCAGATTTCAATAACTTTATGCTTTGTATATTTGCCCAGCTGACTTTTAACTTTCACTCAGATGGCCACCATGAGTGACTGTTCCTACTTGTTGGCGTCTGCTTGCACCAGCACGGCCCTTGGCTCTGCGCAGGTTTGAGAGGACTGTGTGTGACATCATTAGTAATTAAGTTTGAATACAGAGCTATGTTAGCTATATTTGAGAGCCAAAGGAAGTGCAGGAAGGAAGCTGAGTGTCAGTGAGTCATGTCATATGAATGCATGGCAAGCATGTATTGATAACATACAGCCAAACCACACTGTTGATTTTGGAAGATTTGGCATGGGAACTAAAAGCAGCATCCTGACCTCAGCTGTGGTTTGTTTGTATTTAGATTTCCAATAATGTCATTTCTTTCTTTTCTTTTCTTTTTTTTTTTTTTTTTTTTTTTTTTTTTTGAGTTATTGTTTCTTTTCAGATACTCTGCCTTTACTTATCTCACAGTTCTTGCTAGAGGAAAGACCCATGGGGACTTTAATGTTTAATCTGTGTGAACGAGGCATCAGCGTTTTTTTCCTGAGGACTGTCTCCCATTTTCTGTGTGAAGGAAAAATGTCTCTTTAGTGGCAGGCACCCTGCCTTGTAATTTCCGTTGTGTGAGCTTGGACATCTGTGCGATTATCCTCTGGGAACAGTTGCAGCTTGACACACATGCATCTAGTCTAGCTATTTTTAATCACTGCTTTTCAAGTGTCTGCAGTGAGGTTTGGTGACATGAATGGGAATAGTGTTTTCCAAATTTTAGTCCTCTGGAATTTGCTTTTTGCAGTCCCTCAACCCCACTAAAATCTCAAAATATCATAAAGGTTAATCGCTTCCAACTGTCCAGGAAACTTATTAGAAGGCCTGAAAATATTACAGGGCCCACAGAATTTGAATGTAAAGCTGAATTTGAAGATTATAAGGAATAATCTCTCTGTTAAGTATAGCCATGCATATACAAGAACATGCTGGGAGCCAGACAGTCCTTAAGCTTTTGAAAGTTACTTTGAAATGAAAATATAACGATGTATATACCTTGGCTTAATTTACAGGAAAGGTATTCTGTGCCAGCAACAGTTACTATGAGAATGGTTCATCTTGCCCAAGAATGATCCTGGTGCTTTTTTCATATCACATAACTGATCCCAAGTAACAATCTACCCATTTAAGTCACAGTTCAGGGACTGTACCGTTATCTTATTGTAAGGAACACTTCTGTGCCATGTCTCCCATTACCAATGTGTGAAGTAGTTGTAAAACAAGACATGAAGAGTGATGATCCATTTCAGGTCTCAGGTCTCTGACTCCTATTCCAATCAGTGTAAGACACTTGAAAAAGCACAGCACAGCAGTATTTTAAGCAAGGTCACAGTTGTAAAATTCAAGGATAGTGCAAATGTCTCATTTTATTTATCAACTCATGAGGAATACCTTATGTTACAGATTTATTTAAAGTTGGTTATGTGAAGGTTAATGGAATAAAACAGAAAAAAAAGGCATTAGCTGATCTCTGTAAAGTACGTACTTCATTTTTTTGGACACTGTGTAGGATCAGTTAGATCTGCCACTTCTAAGAAGTGTTTGCATACTCTGTTCTTGAAGACTTCTGATGATGAAGACACAACAGCCTCACTGTGCAACTGCTGCTTTGCTTAGCATTAGAAAGTTTACTTTAAAGCATGGGCGTCCAACCTTTTGGATTGTCTGGTCTGGACTGAGTGAAGAGGAACTGTTTTAAGCCAGATATGTATAGCTCACCCTGAAAGTAATACTTCCTTTTATGGGATCTGCAACAGATATAATTAACATAGCAACTGTGATTGAGCACATTCTCAGCTACAGAAATCTGTTTTTCAGGGTAGTCACTACCATTCGCTATGAACCAGCAATGAACAAGAGCCTGCATGTCATGCTTATCAAAACCTGCACCAGCAGAGATGACCCACAATCACTGTCACCACTGCTGAAAGACACCACACACCACCTCACTGTGCACACATTTACTCTTTGTTCTCCATAACTGTTCATGCAAGTGTCTATGAATGTCAGTGGGTGCCTTTTTTTCTGCACAGAGGAATTCATTGACATGCTTTTGCTTCACATGCACTTCCATGTCAGACGCCATTCTGTCAGACTGCCCCTCTGCTGGCTTCTGTCACACAGCAACAAAATGAGATGGTATATTACGGGAAGGTTCAACCTCTGCTGCCACACCGACATCTGTGTCTGAAGTCATGGGCCAGCATCATTCCTGCTTTAAGGTGTAATCTGAAGTTTACTTGCACATTAAATTCATTTCTCCTCCTCAAACCTGAGATAAATAAAATGTGAATGAAGTTCTCAAGAAGGATGGCCTTATGCAGAGCCTGCTGTCCATTGTGTGAGGAGCCAAACATTTTGGAGACAACTCCTCCATCCTCATGTATTTTTTCCAATCCACAGAATTGTGCTCTAATGGTATTTCCACAGGAGAGCAAGGTGAGCCAAGGCCTGGTCATTACAGATGTTTTTCCATGTAATTGAGTGGTTCGAGAGAACATTGTGAACAGTTATTTTGGCAACAGATGTAAATGTGAAGAGCAGCTGGAAATACCGTGAAGACCCTGCTCATTTATAAATTAATACACGTTGCTGGGGATACTGACAGTTTGTCTTGGAAGTGAGATGCTTGAGGTCTTGGCACTCCATCACCAAAAAGATATAACACTCATAAAGGCAGAACTGTATGACACAGTAGAGTGGTTAACTGGTTTGAGATATGTTTTTATGGATATGAGAACTAACACATAGTTCTGATGAGTGTATGTGTGTAAGAAAATGGAAACGCATCCCAACTGCAGGGAGAGAAAACTTCCTTTAGTATCTTACCAGCAGATTGTAGCTTTTACCGTAAGAGCTGAATAAAACTTCTCTGTGATTTTGTGGTGTGCTTCATTGTACAAATGGTTTTCTCACAGCCCTTCTCCTCCACCGTCTTAATTTTACAGCCTAATGAGAACAAGATGCAGCAAACTGTAACTGAGCTGGGATCAAAAGAACAGTTTTAGAGGGGTAATAGTTGAGTACATAGCTTAGCAGTTACATAGCTGGAAGGAAGGCCAGGAGACGTAGATGTTTCTCATTTATACGTGCATCTGTACATATGCATGTTGATATAAAGTAAATACGTTTGGTAAGCATGACATTGATAACAAATGCGTGTGAATAAAAAGATCAGATAATCGGACATACAAAAGACCTAATCCTATGTAGTTCAATTAAAAGTAGATCTGTTGGGAGCAGCTAGCGGGAGCTGAAAGTAAGCAGAGCTGAAATGCTGAAAATCCCTTCAGGTTTTTATTACGGGAAAGCCATGGTTGTTGTCACTGTTTTGTCTTTCCATGACTTTTGTCCTTTTAGGTTTTGCAATATATTTGTGTGTTTGTAAAAGCATTTTTGTTCTGTAAAGGCACATTTCTTTGTCCTGAGTGAAATAAGCAGCCTTTCCAAGCATTCAGCTTTGTACCTGAGAGAGGAACACCGAAGGGAGCACTATACTTTCAAGCAGATTCCTTTTTCCTATCCTGGATCCTATGCTGTGACTGTAGATCCAGGCTGTGATCCAGACTATGATTTTGAACTCTTCATTATCAAAAGCAGAGAAGCCCATCCCAGGACATGCACTGCAGCCTTGGGGAGATGGGGAAAGACAGCTTGGATTTCACTCTGTCTCTCCTCTGCCAGCTAGTGGCATTTCCAGCAGTCAGTCCGTTCTGTACCTGAGAGGAATATCTTCTATCTCTGCATCTGTTCTGCTGTGCAAATAGCCCGAGGCCTTTCTAGAATTACTGGAATCATTCTGTGAAAGCCTTCCCAAGGTCTTTTGGGACAGCATCCCAGGTCAAATTGATATTCTGCATCTGCCTATGCGGACCTATACAGCAATGCTGATGGATCGGACTGTATTTCATTACTTCACTTGCTTTAGCAAGCACTGGCTTAAGTGCTGATATACTGATGTGTACTGATGGATGCTGCCAAATGTGACTCACATTTTCTCTTAGTTTCCCCCTACATCAGCTTCTCCAATTGCTGCTGCAACTTCTCAGCATGAGGAGCAATCTTACTTCTTAGTAAACAAGCAAACAATTTGGCAAGAACTCCAGACATTTAGATGTTTTGGATAAAAGGCTATGCTCATTAGCATTTCTCCAGCAGAGAGTAGTAAATTCCCAAGCCATGCTGTCTGGGACAGAATTCTTACCCTATGAAACTGTATGGCTCTGGAGAAGATGGAAGAGATTACCTTTCAAAATATTAAAAGCTCCTTTTTGAGACTGGCCCTGCAGGCTGCCCTGGATGCACGCTGCACTGTAACACAGCAGTTTCATGCTTTCTTCTCTTCTAAGGAAAGACTGGAGTTTTACAAATGCACTGTGGGATTTAGTTTATCGTGAGTTATCTCAAGTGTGAGATGCACGCTTTTGTCTCCTGTAGAAGACTCCTTGAGAAGCTAAGAGAACCATCCTTGCCACAAACTCTTTACCCACATGTACAGCTCTTTGAAGGTGTGCTGGAAAGAAGAGTCTTTGCAGCATCCTTTTTCTTTCTCCACTTTTCCAGAGGGGCCAAACTGTCCAGTGTTGTGCTGCTTGAACAGACCAGATATCACATTATTCCAGAATTATGCAATTCTGTTAAGTCTCTGGCTTAAGTCTGTAATTCTGGGTTAAGTCTCTGCTTCATTTGCCAGTGAGGAGAGGAAAGGGGGCCCTGCTCAGTCCTCTTCAGACAGAGGCCTCAGGCAGGACAACCCTGAAGGGCTTCAGGACCCCTCACCACAGATTATACTGATCTGCTTAGAGGAAATATGTGTGCATCTGTGCAGTGGAAAGCTTTTCGGAGCACCTCCTCGTCTCTTTTTACCACAGTAAAGGTTCAAGCAATACTAGTGCAATTCCTCTATGTTTGGAAGTTGTATCCAACATGAGCTCCGTAATTCAGCACCACCTGCTTATCTCATGACAGATCTGAAAGTACAAGCTGGTAAACAAAGCTCTTTCAGACTTACTTATATAAATTATAAAATGGTTTGGGTTGGAAGGGACCTTTAAGATCGCCTAATTCCAGCCCCCTGCCATAGGCAGGGGCACCTCCCTCTAGACCAGGTTGTTCAAAGCCCCATCCAACCTGGGCTTGAACGCCTCCACAGTGGGGACATCCACAACCTCTCTGGGCAACCTGTTCCAGTGTTTCACCACCCTCACAGTCAAATAAAATCATCCTAATATCTAGTCTAAATCTATCCTCTTTTAGTTTAAAGCTATTATTTTCCATCATCCAGTCACTACATGCCCTAATAAAAAGTCCCTCCTTAGCTTCAGGTCCTTCAGGTATTGGAAAGTTGCTATAACATCCCCCCCTGGGACCTTCTCCAGGACCCAGTTCTCTCAGCCTGTCTCTGTCTCTCTCTCCAGCCTTCTCATCATCTTCATGGCCCTCCTCTGGACCCACTCCAACAGCTCCACGTCTTTCTTGGTTTTGGCGCTCCAGAACCAGGCACAGTACTCCAGGTGGGGTCCCATGAGAGCAGAGCAGAGAAGAGAAGAGGGTCAGAATCATCTCCCTTGACCTTCTGGTAACACTTCTCTTGATGCAACCCAGGATATGGTTGTCTTTCTGGGCTACATGCATACATTGCTGGCTGCTGTTGAGTCTTTCATCAGCCAGCATCCCCAAATCCTTCTCCTCAGGGCTGCTGTGAAGCTGTTCTCCACCCAACCTGTATTTGTGCTTGGGATTGCACCCAACCCAGGTGCAGCACCTTGTACTTGGCCTTGTTGAACTTCATGTGATTGGCATGAGCCCATCTCTCAAGCCTGTCTAGGTCCCTCTAGATGGCATCCCCTTCCCTATAGCATGTCAACTGCACCAATCATTTTGGTGCCATTTGTAAACTTGCTGAGGGTGCACTTGATCGCACTGTCCATGTTGCCAACAAAGATGTTAAATAGCACCAGTCCCAGCAATGATCCCTGAAGACCACTCATCACTGGTCTCAACTTGGACACCGAGCCATTGACTTCAGCTCTCTGAATGTGAACATCCAGCCAATTCCTTATTCAGTGAGTGGTCCATTCATCAAATCCATTTTTCTTCCATTTGGTGACCAGTATGTCATGCAGGATGGTGTTTAACACTTTGAAAGGACTTTGCACAAGTCCAAGTAGATGACACCAATTGCTCTTCCTTTGTCCACCGATGCTGTAACTCCATCATAAAAGGCCACCAAGTTTGTCAGGCACTATTTGCCCTTGGTGAAGCCGTGTTACTAATCTCATCTTTATTTTCCACGTGCCTTATTAGGGAGGAAGATCTGCTCCATTATTTTGCCAGTGGGACTGACTGGCCTCTGGTTTCCTGAATCTTTTTTGTTTGTTAGTTTTGTTCTGTTTTTGCAAGAGACTGGAGGAAGATCTAAGATGATATCCTGGGTTTGTTTTAAATCCATTAGAAATGGCAAGAAATAGCAACTCTTCTGGTCCAGAGACAGGCAGTTTGTGGGTACCCAGTTCCTTCTTTCTTCATCAGACCACCTCCCTCTGTAATCTTCTCAGAGACCTCAGAAAGCCCAAACAAAGTAATATGAATGTGATGCCTGACATAGTTCCATCACATACAGGTGGGCAGCCACATTCAAACTCTTACCCTCTGCATGCAATCTCCCAAGAACAGGAAGTAGCTTCAAAGAGAATTCTGGCATGGCTGTGCCTTGAGTTTTGAGTGGGGCCCATAAATCTAACATCACTTATTTCAACAGATTTTTTTAAATTTTCTTTTTTTTATCTTCTCTTTCCAGTTAAGTTTGTCTATGTGCCACTTTTTGCCCAGTATTCCATCCTTATTAGAGCTCTGATAGCTTTTTTGTTGTTGTTTAATGTTATACCCATTTCCCAAAATAAAAAAGGGAATAGGGGGATAAGTTTGAGGAAGAAAGCAATAATGCAGGCTCTAGCAACTTCAGTCTGTAGCTTGACTTTTTCACTGCTTATCCCAGAGCCTTCCATGAGGTGTGGCTGTAGGAATCTTATTCACTCCCAAACGGACCTGATAGCAGGTGTAAGAATGAGTTTGCAGGCTGGTGTGTTATTAGGCCCTGAGCTGATATCAGGTTGGCAAGTTTGCCCCTTTCTGCACTCAGTCTTGGCTCTGTTTCCATCCAAAAGCAATTCTAAACGTTCCTTCTCTGAGGTTGGCATGGCTGATACCTGAACAGGGGACTTTTTGTAGCACTTGGTTTGAGTTCTGTACTTAAGGTTGTTTTCTTTCCTCTCAAACGATTGAACTCAACTGCTGATAAAATGCCTTTTCCACAGTCTTTAATTAATGACTAACTTAGGCTGGGCTGGGCTGGGAAGTGGTAATTCAGAGCAAAGTGCCATGTTTTAATATGAAACAAGGTGAATCTATTTACACAAAATTATGTGAAAATACACTCCCGAGACACCATGTTCCTGAAATGTGAGATTCTGCTTCTATTAGTTTGATCTTCAGCCTTGGTAATTACAACTTCATGTTAATTTAAGATGACCCGCTTCTCAGCACACAGGCAGAAGTCCTGCATACGACACTGTCTGAATGCAAAGATCCATCCTTGGTGATGGGTCACCAGTGTTCTGTTACAGGCTTTCTCATAAGTTGCAGAAGCATGGCTTTATTTAGGCTGCTTTGAAGAGAAACCGTGTGTGAAGTAAAAGGTATAGAAATTGCATGGATGTTGCAAAAAAAAAAAGAAAAAAAAAAAGAAATTCATTAAAAGGAACAAGAAAAGTAGGTCAAATTTTAGTCTAACTGAGTTCAAGTTGTTCCTTTTAAATACAAAGAGAGAGAAAATAGGCAGATGGGAGAACAGAAAAGGGAAATAAGCCAAAGTGATTAGCCTGCTGACCTTGCCTTGTTTCTGCTGGGTTTTGCATGTATGTGCACTGTGCCATTGTTTTTGATGAATAAATTTAAGATATTCAGTTTCTTTCCTAAAAGAATCCTAAATCCAGTAATTTACTCACTGCTACAATTCCAATTTATGATGCGAGTTTTCCCTTTGGAAGATGTTGTACTCATTTTCTGTATTTTGCGTATTTATTTGTTCGTATCAAAGACACACGGCATGGAGAATAATAGTTTTTAGAATAGCATTAGGACTAATTAAGAGAAGAAAATAGCTCAGAACAATGGCATTCTCGTCAGTTTTTGTTCCTATGCCATTTTTAAACAATTGAACATTGAGCACTCAGTAACAGATTAGCTTATTCATCAGCTTTCTAAGAGCTACATTTCAATGGATTTCTCCCTTCCTTATATTCTTTCAAATGATTTATATAGAGGAAGGATTTCACTATATCACAGAAAGGGTTTCCCAAGAAGTTTCCAACTTATGCTTAGTGAAACAAATTGAGCAGAAATTTATACTGTAATTAGTTCGATGAGTGTTGCACAGCCCAGATTATATCTAGAGTTTTCCACTAATGGAAGCAAAGATGTGAAAAAATGGAAGTAAAAAATGGAAGGATCTTCATTCTCAACTATTCGTTACTTTAAAACATAATTACAAAGGTAACCAATATGTACTCTAATGTTCAGCTTAACTTGTCCCTGAATACTTGCTAGATGTTTAGAACTTACCATTTGGATGAGATACTCTATGTCATTTTTCAGAGTGACCAGAAACAGAAATTCCAAGGAATGGCACCACTTGCCTTACGTGATATAAGCTGTTGGTGGGTTAGGCCTCATCCTTCATCCAAAAAACTTGGCTTCTCTGTGGAAATAGGGTTGTTCATTTCAGAAATGCGCTATCTATCTTGAAAATTACAAGTATTTCTAATATCTAAGTAGCTTTTGCCTGTTGCTAAGCTCTTGATCGCAAAGCTTCCTGTGGAAACGTGCCATGGTATGTCCTGTATCATGAAAGAGCTGTTCCCTATTTCCATCTTTAAAATTCATTTTTTTGGATGTCCTTGTGGAGTTACAAATTAAGTAAGACAGGATTCCTTTATATACTTCTTATTCTTTCTATACTTCTGAACATCTCTTGTGCTGTCTCTTATTTCCTTCCAGACCATCCCTTTCTTTTCATGCTCTCCTCATGAAAACTCTCAGTGTTCTGAATCCTCTCCACGTCCATGGTTCTGCATTTAAGAGATCATCGTGGTTTCTATGTTGCACACTAATTCACAAAAGGATATACTTCATTAAGCGTCATGTTACTTTGCACTACAAGGCACCGCTTTGAATTGCCAAGAGTTTGATGTCATTTACCTGCTGAGATTTCAGCAAATACATTTTTAAGGACTAACGCTGCTGTAGAAATATAACCCTAATTTTCAGCTTGTTGGAAATACAAATATTTTCAAAAACTTACACAAACATCTTCTGTCTACTTGGAGGCACACATTTATTTTTACATTTACATTTACATTTACATTTATTTTTTATATTATACATTTACATTTACATTTATTTTTAATTGAGATGTATTTATTCTGAAGAAAGTAGATTGGCATCAGCATCTCTGTACCAAAACAATTTATTTCTCCTTCTCTCCTGTGGCATTAATACCATCTTCCAAAGTGTTGCTCCACCAGTACTGTCTTCATAGAACTTTTCCAGCAGAGAAAATTGATCCTGAAATGCTCCGTGTTGTTAGTTTACTAATTGTTTCCCTGCAAAACCATGAAGGTGGCTGTGCTTTTTATTGCAACCATGTCAGCTCATCAGAACAAACTGAGGAGACTCAGGGGTAAGATATTTAGCTGAATAACATAGGCTGTTAGATAAGAACAGCGATGAGGATAGTGCAGTTAAGTACCTACACTCTAATAAGGTTTTCTCTGCAAATATATGAAAATATATGAAAATATAAAAATAATTACAGTCATTACTAGGGGTTAAAGTTTCATGTTCTTTGTTATTACTGCTGAACAGGCTTTCTGTCAAAGGAAGACTCTTAAGCTCAGGCTTTCTCTGGTATGCTAGAAACAGCTTCAGAACAAACAACAGATAGGTCTGGTCAGGAAAAGACTTGCTTTCTAAATATACTTTTACCTCAAAACATATAAATCAGAACCACAGACTATATCCACTGCTGTAGCAATGCTTAGACACTGCACAGTATCTTCAGTATACCCTGCTCTCCAATTGAATGTTACACTTAGAGTATCTCTAAAGTAATAATGCTTAAAAATTACCTTTGCAAGCATATTTTAGGAAACCTTTTCAACTGTACTTACGTCTTAGAACAGTTGATGTTAAATTATCACCAAACTCACAACTCTTTCAAAGAAAAACACATGCATTTGTTACGGGGATGTCTGATCTTTCTTTATCATTCTATTGACAGTAACTCAGTCACATTGCTTTTATTAAATTATTCTGTATTTTTCACTCTCAAGCCCATGAACTGAAAACAGTGATCTGTGGCATAGCAATTATACACATCTTTCAGGTGGATAGAAGGGAAGTGTAGCTAGTTTCTGTTGTATTAATGTACTTAATCTTAGACTAGGCAACAACTACCCAGCTGAAAGCAATGGTAATCACTAATGGCACTGTTTAACATCTCCTGGCTGATACAGTCCTCCTATATTGACCTTTTCCTTTATGTTTCCTAATTTTTATTTGTGACGCCAGAAGAACAAGGTCTATAATTGTAATTAAATCAATCTGAGAACGAGTCACACTCCGGCAGCTAAAGAGGAGAAAAATAATGTAATCTTAAACATGAATGGTATTTGCTGGAGCGAAGGGAGGAAGGGAGGGTGTATGTAATTTTTTTTTAAAGGGGAATGTAAAACTTGTCAGGAATTCATTACATACTTCTGTTATTTTTTTTTTTTTTTTTATGACCTTTTTCATAATCTTTTATTTTATGACCTAAAATGGCTGCTGAAACAACCTGTCTTGGGAAATTAGTGCCATATTGAAATCATACATAAATACCTGTTTCCTTCTGCATGCAAAATAGCAGGTTTCAGTCTTTTACTTAAAGCTTTGATAAAGGCATAACAAATGTCAGGAAAAAGCGGCCTTTTTTTTTGTACCCATTATCTGTTGGCACCAGTTCAGAAATGTTAAGGGTCTGCAGTAGGCACACAGGCATCCTCTACAAGCAACATCTACAGTTCTTGGGAGCTATCTGTACAGCCTCTTTCCTGGAACAGGAACCTACAGCTTGCAGGTCTGAAATGCTGCTCACTGGGGACTACTCTGAGCTCCTCAGGCTCCTCAGCCTCTACACATTTTATTCTCCATCCATTTGAGATCCAAGCTTGGATTACCCTTTTGTGAGTGGGCACATAACAGAGCAGTGCTGTCCCCCTCACATTTACATATCAGAGCTTACCATCTCTGAAGCATCTAGAATGAAATATAGGCTCTAAGACCTTTGAGTCAAGGGTCAACTTTTCATCCTATACTTAGAAATGTTTTTTCACTCAGTTTGTCATATATATTAGTTCCCATACATAAGTGAACTCGGTCCTGGTTGCATCCTGAATTTACAATGTTTTGTAATGCAAGTAGTAAAAAATGATAACACTGTCTTAATGATAGGCTGCACCATTTTCATGTTGCAATCTTGAATTGGTTCTTTAAGCTTATACCAAAAAGAAGCTCTAAATGGACACTCAAAAATTCAATGACCACCAAAAGACTAGAAAGGACAAGCTAGCTGCAAAATTGTAACACAAGATCAAAAACTGGTGGAGATATGTGAGATGGGTGTGTTCTTGTACTGATATAAAATGACTCTCAAATCTCTTTATTTCCTCTAGAGCAGTTTAAGATGACAGACATCCTAGAATTGTCATCTGTCTGACTGTTTAGTTGCTAAAACCAAAGTGTTCTAACCAGAACACTATTCAGTATCCAATGAACTGTATTTAGAGTAGAACAAAGGTGAATATTTCAGTAACTGAGAAAATGCAAGATGTCAAACTGTTTTCTGTAAAGAGCCTTAATAATGTTCATTATGGAGATCTGAGGAACTCCAACCTGTATATCACAATGGTTTGTATGGCCAGTGTTTGGTCACTGGTTGGGCTTGCATAGCCATCCACTGAGACTAAAGAGTTACTAGGATTTTGAAATGTAAAAAACTAAGTGATATAATGATCATTCCTTAAACTCACAGTCAGACTAATTTATAGGTATAACCATTTCCACCCTAGTACCAGTATTATTATTCTCATTCTTTCATTGTACATACGATAAGGCAACTTGGCACGGTGCATAGTCATTATACATGATGAGGTAAAAGAAGCTGTTGTGAGGTGCATCGTTGTCTCTCATTTTTTTTGCTGTTGTATTTGGTTTAGTGGAAACACTTACCTAGTTAATCTTTTAATTGAACGTTTCTTCTTTTAATCAACAGTAAAGCATTACTAGGCATTTCTAGTGACAGATAAGTTTTAAATACTGCATAGAAATATCGGTGGGCCCGGAATGTGAGATTGCAACTGACTGTTGAGATAAATACTGCTGTTAATTGATTAAACATTTTAACTTAAATAATAAACCGGTCAAAATTGCAGACACTCTGTAATTAATTCTCAGCAGATCTCTAGTAGCTCATGGTAAGGTTTGACCCTTAAGATTATTTCTCTCTACTTCTCATGGGTGCAAGAGATCCTGAGTGGACTCAGGTCCTACCCTCCAGACTCAGTGTACTGTCCAAGGAGAAGGAGCTCAGGGCTTTTTCTTCAGAAGTCAAGTGGACAGTGGCAAAGGAGACTCTAGCCTCTGAAAATGTAATTGTATGAAGCTCCATGCTTCCATGGCTAAACAGATCCTGATAATTATTTAGAAGTCCCATCCTACTGCAGTTGCATATCCTCAGTGACATCTTGCTATGAACTGGAGTGCAGTAACAACACCTCTTTTTTCTTATCATGTCATTACCTTAAGAAGTACTAACGTGATTGCTTCAACTTTTGAGGCTTCTAGGAAAGACTTCTAGGAAGTCTTCCTAGGACAAAAATGTGCTCTGATAATCCACTGCTGATGCTTCTCTTGTCTGCTATTTTTGCTATCTGAGCTGTCCTCCAGGCCTTTACTTGGAAATACATTTACCTTTTGTACAAGAACAAATTGTATGACATTGTTATTCTTTCTTTTATTTGTTTCGTCTTTATACTCTTCTTTATTTTTGTATTCCAGAAACCCATGCAGAAGACGTAAGGAAAAGTGATTTCTTTCTTACATTAATTAGTAGGTTTTACCCACTGAGGGGACCTTCAAAAGCATTTTGCCTTTAATTAATTCTTCCTGAAAAATTAGAATGCACCAATTAGAAAGTGGTTTTAAAAAGAGCGATAGTCAGTTGTTGAGTTCAGATGTTGTGTTGTGAATTAGTATTTATGTCTTTTAGTTGTTACGGCTTTGTGAGTAAAATTATACACAGAGAGGATAGATACGGATCTGTAGGCACATCTTTTATTGTAAGGATTTTCCATTCTCAGCACTGAAAACATTAATTTTCATTTTAAAAGTTTGTCCTTGCTGGACCTGACTTTCAGTTTGTATAAATCAGACCTTCCTTGGTTTAAGATGGGCCAAAGCACTGTTGTGTTTTGTCAAACCACTGCTTCTCAAAAGACAAATAGTGCCTTAAATCTAACTGTAAAAACAAATTTCAAGCCCTCGTCATTCACTTGAATTATGAAACAGAAAACAGGGAAGGATATTTGTCTCCTAGTGATTAAGGACAAGCAGATTTGCAAGGTGTTGTAAAAGTACTCATCAATCTGTCAGTTATACACCATGATACGCATTAGCAATATAAGAATTATGCGACAAATGTTAGGCAACGGTTTGAAATATTTAATCTTTTTTTAATTGTCTTAAACCTACCTAATATCTCTTGCTTGGAATTTAATAATCTTAAATTCAGTTCAAAGATTATACTGAGCTACCCGGAATAGTAATGCTGTGAGAGGATTGTGAAGCTTTCCACTAAAGGATCCTTGAAGATTTTTAGGAAGGTCATGGTGCTTAGCTAAGAAAAAATAAGAAATGGAAGACAAATGAAATGTTTGCCTGCATTGCAGAGAAGCATAAAATCAGTTCATCGTATGGGAGCAAAAGGTACAGAGATAGTTTTGCAAGTATATTTGTTTTGGCTGATGGTGACAGCTGAGAAATAGTACACGCCAATTTTAAAACCTCCCTGTGGGATCATAATTATTTTATCCTATTTCAAGAAGTAAAGCATGTCCTTTTCGGTTTAAAATATCTCAAGTCAGTAGTATGTATATTTAAATGACTTTCAAGCTGCTTTAGGCTATGCAGGAATGCGTATGATGTGTGTGTATTTGTGTGAGTGAGAGATTTGGAGGGAATTGAAGCCAGTCCCTAACAAATCTCTGCTCTTCTGCTGAGAGCAAATGATGGAAGGATGCACACAGGACTTTGTGTGTCTCATTATGACTTTTGTTCATATTTTTTAAACATGGTGTAATGCAGAAATGTCAAAGTATTAATGCTTCCGTGCAGACATTTTATGATATCTGTACGACAAGGAAGGATACATGATGAGGTATGGTTATTATTGCAGATATCCCGGTATCTTGTACTTCTGGTTTGCAATTGGGCTTGGATGCAGAAGTTAGAGACCAAAGGGATTAAGCAGTAGTCCACACAAAGCTGTAGGAATGATGATGATGGCCAGCTGAAGAGCATCCATTCTTTCCTTCAATCAGTCAGTGCTGCCCTGACCTGCTGGAGGTCACCATTGGTAGTTGGGCACACAAATCTTTACTCTGTGAGAATCTCAGCAGTTTTGAAGGGAAAAACTTTGACAGGTGGGTGAGTCAAAGGCAGTCATATGGTGCAGGTAGTTATTTGGGGTGGAAGCATGGCGAGGTGGTAGCTTGTAGTTATGTGTGTGGTAGGGGGACTCCCGCCTACAGTCTCCCGCTTCTACTGAGCTGGGTAAAATATGGCTCAACATCACAATTTGCGTATAGAAATAATTGGTTTTCAGTGGGTGTAAGTGATAATGATGAAAATCCTTGGATTTGTACTTTCTGTGTTCAAGAATGGTCAACTTCTATCCATAAATTCTACACTAAATTCTGCTCAGATGTGGACAAAGGTCATGTCTCAGAAAAAGATTTAAGCACGTGCTTGGCATCAACCATGTCTAGTCTAAATCATTTCAAGCTATACCTGTGTTTGGGTCCTTTTTGCTGCATTGCAGCCCTCGTGCTCAGTTCACATGTGCAGAAGAGGTTCTTGACTCCTAATGCAGCATAAATTCACACAACTTTTCTCACCATAGTGTTGCTGTTCTGCATAATCTTAGCAGGAAGGACATAAGGTAAGGCATAATGTACTGCAGATGGCTGGGAACACAGAGTTCTGAAGTTGTTTAGATGTGTTAGTAATCTGAATTGCACTTGAGCATTTGCTGACAGCAAAAGAGACAGCAAGGGGAAACGTATACCTTTCTGTGGAAGTTGTAACTTACAGTTCAGTGAATTGTCTATAGAGGATGAAGAGTTAATTTTGAAAGTAAACAATGTGAGTTGACATCACAGTTAAGGGTTCGTTTTCTTGTAGACTGCAGCTTACACAGTGGTGGCTTCTGAAATCTCATGTGAGTTTAGCCTGGAGGTGTAAGATGCTGCAGTAGGTGGCATCACTTTACCTGCTGCTGGTGATGCTGACAGACATGCAATTTTTTCTTAGGAAAGGAGAGCTATGAAGCCCCCTGTGGGGAAAGCACGCCGTTTGTTTAAATCTGGCATAAAAGCAAACTGATGTACAGAAAATATACAAAGATGTAAGTAAGTAAATAGGGAAGGAGTGAGGTAGATAGATCGATAGGCTGATGGATAGATAGACAGACAGACAGACAGACAGACAGACAGATAGATAGATAGATAGATAGATAGATAGATAGATAGATAGATAGATAGATAGATAGATAGATAGACAGATAGATAGATAACTAGGTAGATAGACAGATCAGACCTTAGAAGATATTTGCAGCAGATTTCCAGTACAAAAATGTCATATAGAATCTGAAATTGTAGATAAAGTACTTACAAAATCATCAGTTACAAAGCAACTGGTATCTCTGCCTCTCCTTGGGACATCAGCCTTTGCTGTCACACCAGAACTTCTCCCCATGCATGCTCTCAGGAGTGCCAATAAACAATTTCTGTAATAGTCAATGACTTTTTTCAAACTCCATTCTTCAGTTTGCCCCGGTTTTGTTTGCTTGCTTGTTTTACTGAAAGCTGAGCACTGAACCTATTTTAGTTTTGCTTTTCCTCACAAGGCATAAGACGTTGAGCAAGATTTTTACTAATTGCTATTATATCAGTTTACTAGGAAAAGAGCATTTTTAGGTAAGGCTGTATTACAATGATACATTTTATTGACTGCCAGAAAGAATAGCTGATATCCAGTTAGAGTTCAGCATCGTAAACCACGTCTGTGGACACTTGATAGTAAATACACGCAAATGCTGCTGATGGCAGTCTGAAGCTCATTCCCTGCCATGTACTGCTCTGGAGCAAGCTAAAATAACCACACAGCTCTAGCCAGAGCTGCAAGGATTGGTTTTCATTTTGTGCTGTGGATCACTGCTTGCCACTGTTTGCTTTAATAGTCATTAATTTCCCACAGCAGGATGGCAGGATCCCCAGATTTCATTCCTCTCTTTGTTCTTTGGTGACCTCTTGTAACGTTTCCACTTCATTTTATCTTTAAAATAGATACAGCACTTCTTCCTACTTGAGAGGGTAAAAATGATAGCAGTGAGTGAGTCACCGCATTGTTCCAGGACTGTTAAATAAATAGAGACTGTTCTCACTTCTCACTTTTGTCCACCTATTCTTGGCAGTCATTGCTCTCCTTTTTGTCTTTCTTCCTCCCACCTCTGCCCCATCCCATTTCCACCTGACCCCCAGGCATGCACTATGACAACTGGAAACGTTATCTCCAGTTTCTGCTTCTGCCTTTGTTTATACAGACGCATACCTGATTATTTTAGCAAAGGACTGAGCATTAATTGATATTTGAACAGTTCTGAGCATGTTGATGTTACTCCTGCTGCAGAGTCAAGAGCTCAGAATAGCTAATTGCTCCTGGGATTTGCCAAAGTTAAAAACATAAATAGGACTTCTTTTTTTCTGCATTTTCATTGGAACCGAATTTGCTGAAACAAGGCACAACTGTGTCCTGTAAGGAAGTGATTGCAGAGGGTGGGTTTTGGGAACAAGAGAGGATGAGCTGAACGGTCAGACCAAACTGATACATTTCTTCAAAACTGCCTGCTTCTCATGCAAGATGTGCAAGAACACAACACCAAGCTTTCATATTAGATTTTAATTAGATTTTAAGATATCAAATTCCATAAAAGCCTATTTCAAAGAAAAGGAAAAAAAGACAAAAAGAAAAGGAAAAGGAAAAGGAAAAGAAAAGTAGAAAGTGTTGCAAAGACCCTGAGCAATTAACCAAGGGGCATGTGGCCACATGGTGTTGGTTGGCAGCATCCTGGTTTGCTGCTCTGATCACCTTCAGGGCACAAGGGGCATCTATTTCTGTGGTGGGTCATCTGTGTTCTTGTTTCAAGGGTGGCTCCAGCTGGTCACAGCATGCACATTAACAACAACAGATAAGCTTGCACCTGGGTCATAGCAATCTCCACTATCAGTGCAAGATGAGAGTTGTAAGGATAGACCAGAGCCCTGCTGAAAAAGGCCTGGGTGTATAGGTGGATGGCAAGCTGGACATGAGCCAGCAGTGTGCCCTCACAGCCCAGAAAGCCAACTGTATCCTGGGCTGCATCCAAAGCTGCCTGGCCAGCAAGGCAAGGGAGTGATCCTGCCCCTCTGCTCTGTGTTGGTGAGGCCTTATCTGGGATACTGCATCCAGATGTGGAGTCCTCTGGAGAGACGTGGGGCTGTTGGAGTGCATCCAGAGGAGGGCCAGAAAATTATCCAAGGGATGGAACAGCTCTCCTATGAGGACAAGCTGAGAGAGCTGGGGCTGTTTGGCCTGGAGAAAAGAAGGCTCCAAGGAGACTGAACTTCAGATTGTTATTCCTGTGCATTTCTCCATAACAAAGATCAAATGCATTTACCTGTTCTCTCAGTCTGTATAATTACAGGAGATACTGTATTGCATTTGGAAACTGTGCTGTGCTTTTTCTGCTTCTCTACACATTTAATTATTTCATGCATTTAGTACTTTCATGCATAGTTCTATGTGACAGCTTCCTGTATTTTAGGATTGATGAGCACTGAACTCTTAGGCTGCCCCCCACTATTAACACTTTGTTTCTTCCCAAACTAATCTACTCTTCAGCTCTTCAAGAAACAGAATCTTGCACCCAGAATTTCTTTAAGAGTTTCTCATAAGTGAATCATAGAATCATGTTGTTGGAAGAGACCCTTATGGGCCATCTGGTCCAACTCCCCTGCAATGGGCAGAGACATCTACTCCTCAATCAAAGTGATGGGTGTTCAATCCAGTCTGACTTCAGACATCTCCAAGAATGGGGCATTTCTCTGAGGAACTCATTCCAGTGCCTCACCACCCTTATTGTAAAAAACATCTCCCTTATATGCAATCTAAACCTCCTATTTAGGTCTGAAACTTATTTTCTTGCTTTGAGACATAAGGACCTTGAAGTCCTTAAGCTTAGCATATCAGTCTCCTACTCAGTATAAGTTCTGGGCAGCCTTCACATTACTCATCTTCATTTTACTTCCCACAGAAGCTACAGATATTCTCCATATCTAATTTTACTGCCTTTTTACTCTTAGCTGACTTTGCCTTATGGAACTTTCCTACATCTCTGGCTATTTATCAGCATTGTAATTATAATGACAACTCAACGTAGGAGAAGTGGCCACTAAAATTCAGACTGGGATAGTAATTTCAGGTTTGTTGTCTAGAATTTTAAAGGCCTTTTGCACTCTACTGCTTAATCTTCCAGCTTTTCATTTACACATACAAAACTAGGAAGCCACAATGTCCTGTTCCATTTGTTTCCTGCTATGGGTAATCTCTTACAGTGCATTTATTTCAGTTACCGCGGTATGTCTGGTTTAGATAAGTAATACTTCAACTTTGAAATAATCTCCTGCTCCTATCTGTTCTACTAATTAATTTTGTAATGGAGCCCTGTTTACCTTCTTTAAGAAACACTGAGGTGATCAATCTAGTGGATGTGTTTAGTGGGCCACTGAATTCCTGCATTCAACTTTATAAGGTTTTTAATATTCTTAACAATATGATGTTTTTTGGACTCCAGATTCTAAACCATAAACTATTCCAGTCGTTAACAAAAAAAAAAATGTTGCTTTCCGTATGATGAAAAAGGCATGCAAGAAAAGAAAAGGTCTCTAAGGAGACACTCAAGAAGTGAGAAAATGCTATTTGCTTTATTTGTTAACCTTGAGCAGCAGTACATTTTCAGCTGTGAAAACCAGACAAACATAAATCAGTTCACAGAGCTCAGAAGGCATAAGGTGAAAGTGTCAAGAAAATAGCTGGTGAAAACTGTGAAATTATAGAAAAAGCCTTTGTAGAGAAATATGGCAACTGAAATTTCCAGTGTGTTTGTGTACAGAAAGATAAGCATGGGGTCAGTTGGCGTTAGTTCATCTGGGAAGATTTTTCTTACCTTTTTGGATTTGCTTTGAGTAGGATTTCAGAATCTAATATTCAGTTGCTAACTCAGATGTGGGTTGTCCCATCTAGAAGCAGTCAAGATAAAAGAGTTTTTAATTTCAGGCGAACTATTCTGAAATCTGAAATGAAGGTGAAATCACAACTCAGTTGGCTAAAATCAAACTGAAGTTAATTAATTGTGGCCTGTAGCTTGGCAGTATGAGATGAAATTAGCTTAGTCACGATGATTGGATTATTATTGGATATTGGTGGTAGGCAAATGGTTGGACTAAATGGTTGTTGAGGTCTTTTCCAAGCTCAGTGATTCCATGATTATTAAGGTAACATGAGTTCCTTCATCTGTTTTTGGATCCATGCTTTTTTGATTAGCACTGTCATGACTGTCTATTTTCTGACTGTGGTAAAAAACTTATGGCTCTATGGCCTTCCCTGGGACCAGAAGAGGGAGAAATGTGCATGGGAAAAACAGCAACTCTAATTGCCTTGTCAGTAACAAAGAAACTTTTTCTCCCTTCCCTTCCCTTCCCTTCCCTTCCCTTCCCTTCCCTTCCCTTCCCTTCCCTTCCCTTCCCTTCCCTTCCCTTCCCTTCCCTTCCCTTCCCTTCCCTTCCCTTCCCTTCCCTTCCCTTCCCTTCCCTTCCCTTCGTGCCTTCCTTTTTGCTGTCGCAAGATAAATAGTCACAGCCGAATGAGTCAAGAGGTGCAACAGGCCTTCTAATCTGGTGGCAAACTCAGCAATTAGGCTGATTTAATACTGTAAAAAATCCTGTAAAACCACCCACCCCCTCTAACACTCACTGCAGGCAGTGCTCCTGTGTGTTGGAGGTGAACCACCCTCACTAAAATCTAGGTGTTACCAGCAGTGCTGCAGGGGTGTGACAGTTTGAATTCATAGTACCAGCTTCTGGAAGTAAAAATACCTCTTTACTATTAATACAACACACTTTCAAAGTATGATAAGTTATTGTTAATAAAATCGACATTTACAGTTTTTCATCTTTTTAGAGTATAAAATATACCTCAGTATATTAAGCCTAAGGTTTTCAAAAGACATTTCAGTGTCCTTTGAGTTCTTTGGGATTCTGGATGCTTAAATCCCTCAGGCTCATTTAAAAAATATCATCATGTAATATTTCAGCTCAATTTTCTTTGCACATGATTAAAAGATTCTGTATGCTAGATCCTCAGGAAAAAAAAAAGTGGGAAAAGGACCATTTGTATAATTTTACCAATTCAAGGCAAATAAATGAGTTAGAATTTCAAAATGAGACTCTATTTTATTTACGTTCTTTTCTTGACAGCCACATGAAACTTTAAATGCTCCAAAGGAAAACAAGATGAAGTGACAGAGGTTTAAGATGTCTGTGAAAACAGCGTGTCTGCAATTCTGAAGAACCTGACTCATTTCTGAATGGCTAGGTTCATTTTTGATAGCATACTGCAGTGCAGGTAGGCTGCGTTTAGATAGCAAGCCACCTTAGAAATCCCTTCAAGGTACAGCAAGTTCTATAAGTGTTTGTTCTTAACACCGGTAGATAAGAGGCCAAATCTATGGTTTGCTGGGGCACACGTACCCATTAATTTCAAGTAAGCAAGCTGATAACATATTTGGACTACACGTGTATTTTTGTAGTAACAGGAACACATCATTTTCCATATTGCACAGCTTCAAAAACATATGATAGCCTTATATTGGAGGTTTCCTGAAGTAGCCTATGACAGCTGTGCCATAAGATAACATAGAGAAAATGCTTTTCATCTCATCATGGTTGTTGGAGATAGGCCCTGCAGAGCAGACTGTGTGTGTCCATGTCATGCAGTACTTGGCTCAGGGCCTCCTGTGTCCTCTCTGTGTTCTCTGAGCTCCCAGGGCCTGGTGCTCATAAATGCACCGAGGTCTTCAGCTCAGTGAGAACACTGTGCAGCTCAGTACTGAGCAGTTCCACAGGTACTGGCTATCATGCAAGGACCCAGAATGCCTTGATTGGTTCTGTGCATCTTCGCTATGTTACCATGACAGTAACATCCTCAGAACACGGTTTTCTTAACAATGTTTTCTTGTTCTAAATACTTAAGAGTCTAGAAAGTGGATCTGGACCCATGTTTTTCCACTTGTGAATAAACAAGTGGACTGGCTTGATTAGGGACTGAGGAGCCATTTTCTCTGCTTTCTTTCACCCCTTGACTCGAACAATTTTCAGGGCAATAGCTCAGCTTCAGTTTCCCATTCCCCCTTCTTTCTAATCTGGTGAGGAACTGATAATTTTTCTGAAAGGGCTAATAAAACCGTTAAGCCGATGATTGAGTTTTGCATGGAAATTTCTGGTTTAATTCTTTGCAACTGCCTATATGTAACGGAAGCTCAGCAGATTATCATCCTGGTAGCATTCAAGAGCATGGAAGTGATTGTTCCCCTGTAGCCAGCACTGGTGAGGCCACATCTTGAGTACTATGTCCAGTTTTGGGCCCCTCACTGCAAGAAAGACATTGAGGCCCTGGGGCATGTTCAAAGAAGGTCAGAAAAGCTGGTGAGGTGACTAGTGGGGCCGGGGGATTTCACAAAACCCACGCCTCCGGAGAAGGGAAACGGGACCCCGAAATAATTAGGAAAAAAAACGCGGCAACGATCTGAGTAGAAACAAACTAATTTTACTAAATATGGTATCGGAATGCAAAATAATTAGAGCTGAAGCCAATAATCAGGTATAATGACAGAGTATCTGAAAGCTATAGGCCTTACAGTAATTGAGCAGTCAGGACAAGCAGCAGTGAAAGAAAAGCGGCGAAGAGCAAAGCCGAAGGGAAGCAAGGGAGAGTCAGATGACCCAACACCATCTTATATGTGTTCCCCCTGTGCAGGGATGATATCAGCACAGCAGTCTTCTGGGGAACATAGTTTCTTTTCTTTGCTGTGTGGACCTGGGGCATTATCGCTTTACTCCCCAGTAGACTACATGATGTGATGATGTGGAATACTGATGATCATAAAACCATGACACATTAGGAAATACTACTTCTCTGAAGGAGTGGTCAGAGAGTGGAATGGGCTGCCCAGGGAGGTGGTGGAGTCACCCTTGGCAGGTGTTCAAGGAACATTTGGATGTTGTGTTGAAGGACATGGTTCAGTGAGAACCATTGGTGATGGGTGGATGGTTGGACTGGATGATCTTGTAGGTCTTTTCCAACCTTGGTGATTCGGTGATTCTGTAATTCTGTGATCAAAAACCAGCAAGATTTCTGATCTTTGCTCTTTTCAGGACTTTTTCTAGCTCAAAGTGCTTTCCTTCTCCATCATTTTGTTGGTAAGAAGCCACACAGATTTGTCATTTTTCTTCTCTGAAGGCAGTGGTGTGTCTCAGGGTTGTGCTGCTGTCTTTTTTTTACTGCTGAGCATAACCTAACAAAACCAAAAGTCTCTTTTATTAGCAGCAGATGTCAAGCAGTCCTGTCAAAATGGCAGGGTTTATTTGATAGTGATAGTTTTGATACCATACCTACCTGGAATAAATCTGGCTTTTTGTTAAGCATCCAGAAGTGTTATTTGCATGCTGGAGAAATGTGATTTGCTGAGAGTGGATGATGACATTTTAATGGGTACCCTGAAATCAACCAGTGGCAGATCTGGGCATGTTTGAAATGTTTATATTTAGAGCATTAAATAGCTAATAATTAGTAAGCGTTGATGGGGAAGAAAGAAGTAAAAGGCTTGGATACAAAGTTATTCTTTTTGGAAATGGTGTGTGATGTTGTGGGGTTGGCTGGCATTGCAGAATCCCTGTGCCATTGCAAATTAAAATGGTTTTGAAGTTGTTCAAGTCAACCATTCCATATTCATCTTCTGTGTCAGAAAAAGGCTTTTAATGTGACAATCAGCTTACTGGGACATTATTAAATCATTTAATCCAGTTGTTTGCTGAGTTCCATGCCCTGATCTCTTATAACCATGGAAGATTATGTATACATCAGAGAAACAATTTTTTGGTGAGCATGTTTGTTTTGCTCGTAGAGCTTATAATGCTCATGTTGTGCTTCTACCTTCACTTCCACTTAATCCAAAGAGTTCATTTGAGTAATTTGTTTCTACATGGGTGGCCTTTCAGGTGAGTCTTTCAGGTCCTTCCTGAGCACCCTGCATGCTCCCTCCTCCCCCAGGTAGATCTGCAGCCTTCCTCCACTCCTCACCTCTGTGCCCTGAACACGCTTCTTCACATGTGTGGCTCTGTAGGAGAAAAGTGGCTTTAGTAGGATTGTTCACACAAAGCTGCGCCTGTTTTTAAGTATCTGTTGAACCATGAAAGTGCAGATTCAGGTAACAAAATTCTGAGTCCATCTCGGTGATCTCTATGGGGCTCATGCCTGTAATAGCAGAAGTTGTGAGGCAGTGTTCACAGGGCACTAAAAATGAGGGCTGTGGAGCAGTGCCTAGCCCAAGGCCAAGCCTCCCCTGAGCCTTCCTCATGTCCCTTTTCTCTCCGGACTCAAGATCTGTCAAATGCATTTCTGCTTTCTTTGTGCTGGTTTACATGCTTTAGCAAATAAAACATGGTTGTATCAGCACAGTGTATCCGTTTTTGGCTTCTGTTTGACATTTCCACTTGCAAAATTGCTACAGCTGGAGTTGTGAGCAAATGATTTCTTTATTATTCATAAGCAGCAGGTGCTGCAACAGCCTTTTGGCTAGAGTTGTACTCTCTTGGTCCATAGTTTCTATATATTTGATTAGATGGTGTCGTGCTGCTCAGATGGGATGCTAGTACTTCAATAAACGTATTTTGTTACACAATCGGCTATATAGTGCATTATCATTATTATTTCCGTAAATCACTTTTAGTTGACAGCTTTCTGTTGCCACTTGGGATTTTTCCAGCAATAATTTGCATCTTTTTTTGGTATGGCGTCTTAAAAATATTTGGAAGTTAATATAGCGTGGACTTGATTGTATAATAACTGGTGCCCTTGTGGTTTTGCTGGAGCACATCAAGCAGCTATCCAAGCAGGACTGACATATTTATCTTGATTCATATATCATTTATGTCTTCTTCAAGAAATCTTCCCAAGATCCAGTATAGCAGTTTTAGCACCAAAATCAGGTGCCTGTCCCCAGCAGGATGGTGGAGTGCAGTGCATCTCCTTGCATGGTGGAAGGGTCAAATGATGTTTCTGTGAAGGGTGGCCCCTAGCACACATGTGGGGCACTTCCTTCTATCTTGCCAGTCAGCCCAGCATGTGTCCAAATTGCATCCTACTCTAGGGAACCTGCCTTAGCGGAAGGTGGGCCTAGATGATCTCCAGAGGTCCTTTCCAACCACTATGTTCTGTTAATTCCCACTCCTCTAAGAAAGTGAGTTGCTTCTGCCAGAGCCTCTACTGAGGGCTTGGCACTCACATTCATTTGCAATTCTGCTAGAGGAAATGTTGGCTTGTAGTGCTGTAGTACTGCTTCAGCTCTGCAGAAAGGGCCAGTGCAGAGGCAAGTTGAGCCAGAAAGCCATTCATCCTTTCTGATCTATAGAACATCTAGGGGAAGAGGAATCTGAAAAGAAGCCTGGGTCGGACTCAGCTACTGCTTATTTCTGGCCTGGATGCGACCACCTCACATGGCCCCTGTAGGCTAAAGGCAAACCAACTTCAGCTGTGGCTCCAGCTGACCTTCATACTGAGTAAGGGGCTTGTTTTACAGTGGAGTTGCCTTGCAGAAAGGACAACAACTATAGCCTGCTCTACCTAGCCCAGCTGTGCTTTCCTTGTTACTTAACAGAGTTGCTCAAGCAGTTTTCTTCTGTGCTCAGAGAAGGAATTTTCCACTATCTCTAAAATTTTTCACTAAATAAAAGGTAAACAAAAAGCACGTTTGTATGGATAGATATTTACTGTACGGATAACAGAGCACTCAGTGCATCTGACAGATACACGCAGATGGCTGTCCATATGGGGACAAGCCTATAGCAGGCACTGGCAGCATGTCATTGCAGGCAGAGGAGCAGCTGCTGTTTTGGCTGGTGGCAGGCAGGGCAGGTCCCACCTTTGAGCTCACTGCTATCTGGAAGAATCAGCTCGGCCTTTGCTTTGATTTAAAAAACAAAGGTTGGGCTCAGTTTCATACACTGTACTAGTTTCATTTGCAGGCTGCGTTGCTCAGAGTTGTTAGAACTGTAGCATGGAGGAGAATGGGTGATGCACATTTAATTGCTGGCTTAAAGTGAGAATAACCTCCTGAACTGAGCATGGAAGAGAAAAGTAATGGACCAAGAGGTGCATCCAAGGATGATGTTAATAGGACTGCTTCCATTTACATGGTGTATTGTACCCAGAGCAGGGTAATGAAAAATATGAAGAATACAGTTTTGAAAGTCATTTTGTCCCCATCCTTCAGACAAAGGCACCTGGATGGTCAGGAGATGAGCAGGCAGGCATTGGTGTGCTGAGCCTTGTGTCTTCCTGTTCTGCATGCTCTGCTTGTGTGAAGCACAGCTCTGAACTCACCACCTTCATGCTAGCAGTCCAGCTTGGGATGGGCACCAGGCTGTCCTTAGCTAGTCGGCTTAGATGTTCCCTGTGACTTTTTGTGATGAGCTCTGGATCTGAAGGTGGTGACAGTTCTTAAGACCTGCATGTATTGTCATCCTGAAACATGCAACCTGTTTGAAGGAAATTATTAAACGAAAAATACCTTTGTCTTGCAGGTGCTGTTTCAGAAGCTGTCTAAGGAGAAAGCAGGTAAGACACAGCATTACTTCTTCAGTGTTACTTGTGACTCATGCAGTTGTATGCATTGATGGAGAACCTACAAGAATTGCTGATATCCAAGTTTTATTTATCTCGTGCGCTTGCTGTGATTACTTTCATGCCCTCAGTCATGAAGCAGAAGACTTATTTAGTTCTTAGGAAAGATGATAATTCGGCAACCTTGAGTTTATACCTTGAAATATCAGCTCTGTGATAACAAGGGTAACACAAAGTGTTTGTTGTCAGTGTCAGGGAGGAGCAAGAGGGCTCGCCATGGCACTGAAAGGCTTGTGGTATGCTGATGTATGAGAGTGGATCCTCTTGTGAAGAGGCTGGTGGCAGATTCCCTCTGCAAAATCATATAAAATGTAAATGTAAATAATATAAGCACTGTCCTGGCCTTGCCCCCAGCGGTAGAGTCGTGATGCATCCATCATTCACCAGCATGAGCTCACTCACAGTCAGTGGGGTTGGCAATATTAACAGCACTGGAGTGTTTGACTGATGTGGGAAAATGATTTATCTACAGCTGACATCCTGCAGGGCACGGGGATCAGAGCAATTGGCAGAGTTATATAAATGGATATGCAGACCTCCACTTCTGTTAGCAGGCCAGGAGCTAAGGAAAGGTTTAGGTAGGCTGCAGTGCTCACAGAGGTCCTGATTCAGCAAGCTACTTAACACGCAATTAAACCTGCATTTGACAAATCCAATTCATTGCAAGGCAGAGTAAGCAACTGCTTGAATGATTTGCTCAATTGAGGGTAAATGTCCTTATTATTAAATTGTCATAAGCACAATTAGGAACTATAGAGAAAAGAAAATGCGTCCCAGAATGTGAGATTACTGAAAGTTAATAACAGCCCCACAGCTCTGCAAGAAGAAATGTCCCCAATGTCTAAGGAAATCCTCATTCCCACAGAAGCTTTTGCCAGCTAGCACTACTTAAATAAATCACAAAACAGCTGACCTCTGTAGCTCCCCATTTCCTACTGCTTTTTCTGTCTCATTAGTCAACGCTTATATAGTGTGTGTCAATTAAAATGAAAGCAATTGGACATCTTTGTTGTAATTATCCATCTGTCCCCAGATGACTTAGCAAAGCCAGTTTGCTAACTCAGTGATTTCTCCTTGCTCAAAGCAGCACTTGCCTCTGCTCCGAATGGCACCCTCAGCTCTTTCCAAGGCCAGCACAGCCCTGTTAGGAGCAGAGCCCCTTTGCAGCCAGCATCGCTGATGCAGGATCTGAGCTACTGGGAGTCCTGGCCTAGAAACTGAGCAAAAACAAGGGCAGCACTGTGTTCAGGTACCTCATATGGGTCAACACATACATGGAGGCTGCTGAACATAGTATAGGGTGAAGTATTTCCATCCAAGTGCTGTTCACTGTTATTTTTTTCTGCTTCATAGGGTGTATGAGTGTTTATTCCACGATGACATTTGCCAATGGAAAATGTGCCTGTGCTTTTCCAAAGCTAAGCAAATTCTGTCAATTTTGAGATTGATTTAGCAATTTTCGATTCTTTGCACTACCTGGATCAGAACCTCTTTGCGACGAAGAAAGATGGTTTTGTTAACAGCACTCCTGCTTTTGACTGTGATAAGTATTCGAATTGTTTTGTGATAACATAAATTTGGTCACCGAAGAAGAGATGAATTTTAGCACACATTCAGCAGTTAGAAGACAATGGCTGAAAAATGTGATAGAAACTGTGGCTCACTTGATGCTAAATTGTTATTCTGACCACTGTCACATACTTGCTGTCACTGAGGAGTGTTGCCCTTCATAGGACTGCCCCGTTTCCATCGCTGTGCAGTATAGCACTCTGTCCCAGCTGTCATTGCCAGTGGTTTTCTTCTTCCAGGTCCTTCACCACTGTCCCCTGGCCCCATTCTACATCTGTTTCTCAGGTGCTTTAGTTGCCTGCTGCAGTGCTGTGGAGAGCACCTCAGTTTGCTGCTCCTCTTGCCATCAGATTGTTGAGGAAATGTTGTTTGTAGCCTATGCTAGTCACTGTTAAGACCTGACTGGCTGACGGTCTGCATTCCTACCATCTCCTGTTATATCTCTTAGCAAAAATTATTCAGCTTCAACATTCTGGCTGCCTGGTGCATATGAAAGTTAGCGCCGCATAGCTCAAGATGACCAACACGGAGCACACTTCATCACTGGTAGATAGGGAAAATGAGCTTTTACTTTGCTAACAAAAATTTGAAGTTAGATTAAAAGCTGACACATGCTGTACTTTAGTGATATGTATGAAGCACTAAATATAGCAGCGTGCTGGTGGATTTGCTGATGCATGGTAATGTAGTCTCTAGCAGAGCAGCAATGGGCTGGCAGGGAAGATGGTGCACTGCAGTAATATGATAAAGTCCTCAGGTGACCTTGGCCCCTGGGTATCCTTGACTGATGTGTTATGAAATTCGGATGGAGGCAGATGTGGTTCCAAGGCTTAACAGATAGCGTGATCCTGCGTTATTTGTTCAGGCACAGTGCTAATTGACTTCAAGAAGAGATCTCCTTTACTTGAGAAACTAGAACTGACCTATATGGCAGCTGAATGACCACTGCCCACAAAAAGCCTGATTCTAGGAACTGAGAGGAAACTGCAACTCCATCTGATCTTTGCTAGATGCTGCATGTCTCTCCAGGTCAAACCCATACAATATTTCTGACTGACTACATATTTTTTGTTTCCTTAGTCATATAAATGCTTACATTTATATTTTACCCATTCTACATTTCCTGGACAGGAAATACAGGTTGACTGCAGCATGAACAGGAAAATGGATATGGCTCACAGAACCATCTTATGCTGTGGCAATGGAGAAAGTAGTTGGTCTCTTTGGTAGCCTTTTATGTGACATGGAAGCCCTCATCTGCTGGAGATGGAGCTGAGGTTTATATCCATGAGCTTTCCTGTTCTACCCTCTGCACAAGAGGTTGGACACTGCAGTCTCTCCTAGGCTTGAGACGGTATTTGTGACCCATGCTACTGTTATTCCAGCTACACAAGTTTACCCAAGATGAAATTCTGGCCTTATAAACCAGAAGAAATAAAACCTTATCATCCAAAGCTCCTGTGCATTTTCTAGAAAGGTGAATGGGGTCAGTTGGATGTGTTTCCAACATAAGGACGAGATGCTTACTTTGGCCTGAAAAATGATCAGGCTCTTCTCCCCATAGTAGTATAGTGAAAATAAACTAGTGAATAGGCCACCAGGTGTTTGGTGGCCTTGGCCTGTTGAACAGTTACACTCTGTATGGTTCAATTTAGAAGCAAGTACACTTGGTCCTTCTTCTGTAGCCAGTGCATTAGAGAGTCCTTTCCTTTGGCTTCTGTTCAACTGCTGTGCTTCTGTTCCATCTGGCTCCTGATGTTAGGTGGTGAGATTTGCTCTTCCTGCCTTTATGTTCCTTTTGTAATCAATAGTGACAGAACAAAGTCCTTGCTTCTTCTGAATAGGAAAATCTTTCCAGCTCCTCCTGTTGTACTGGGGCACTGAAGGCAAACTGTGGTCTTCAGCTCTTGCAATGGAAATGAGTAAAATAAGAACCCTCTATACATATTTCAGGATACTACTGTTTCTAAAAAGATAGTAGAACATGTATGTTTACTGTTCTACTATGGGAGCTTTACATGAAAGCTTGAACTATTAAGAAGTACTTTGAATCTTACATCGGAAACCTCACCAACATAACAACAAAAAAGTAACATATAGACATTTTATACACGATACTCAGTGTCCTTCTAAATGACTTCCTCCATTTCCCTATTCAACATCTCTTACTGTCACTTAGATTTTTTGTCAATATTTGTAATTAAAAACAAAGGAAAATATTTGAAAGGCCAGAACTGGTAAATCTTAAAAATACTATGTCTTCTATGATTGAAAATGTGTAGTGAAATACACTTAATAAGTGCAAAAAGTGGTTGGTGTCAGGATGAAGATATTATTAACAGCTTTCCTACTTCAACTCATTTTTCTTTACACCTTGGACTGCAGAAGAGTTGAACAGTAAGCTGATAGAAGGATTCGGGTTTGTATCTTCTCTTCAGACTTAGACATTTCTGATGGTATCCTTGCTGTAAATGATCTCATGTAATTGATAAATTGCTCCAAAGTTTGGCCTTTTGTCAGGTGAGAGAGTACTGCTCCCAGCAGCTGGGGTCAGTCAGTGGGCTGTAGGCTTCTCGAGTCAAACGGCCATATTCAGCTGCACTGCATCCGAGCAACCAACTCTCTTTAAACAATTCAGGTTTCCCAAGAGGCATGGAGGAGGGCACATTTTGGTTTTTAATATCTATTCCAATTGTAACAAAAGTATCTGAAAACATTTTCGTTGTATAATAATATATATATATATCATAGATGTGTTTTCTGTTCCAAGTAGACCTTTCCCTCAGACCTCTGTGATAACTGCAGCATAAGCTGTGTACTTATACTTTATTTCCTGGGGAAGGTATGGCTTTAAAACTGCGAAGGTTAAACATTTCAAAGTATGCAGGGTACAAAATAAATGATTGATGTTTTCTAGTGCTGACTGAGCATTACATCTCTGGGAGAGATGTGTTGAAGAATCAGCTGTGTAGGATGAGTTCCTTCCTCACACAGGAAGCCGTCCCAATAGGCCTTGTGCTCCAGTGGGCCCAGTGTTCCTTGCCAGACAGCATCACTGTCATCTAACAGTTCTCTAGGTTCAGTTCTTGTTATCTATTAGCATCAATTCCTAAGGAGTAGCTCATGGGGCTTTGTGCTACATGAGGGTGATTTGTAGCTCCTGAATAGCTTAGGAAAACAAGGTCTGGTTTCTTTGTTTGCACACCAGGCAGAGAAAGCCAAATTAATGCCTCTGTGGCTCATGGTGACAGTGATATCACTTTCCACTTTCACAAAAATAAGAGTTATGAACTGCATTACTGCTTCTGGTGTTACTTGCACCTGGGATCTCCAGGTGTGAGCCTCAGCACTTTGGCACTTAAGTAATAACCTCATTAACTCATGGCAAGCAATGACTGCAGGAGCCTCTTCCTAACTATGGTGGGACCACTAGAGGAGGACAAAGAACCATGCAATGTTAACAGCTTCCTGGACACCTTTCTAAGAATCCACAGAGTTGCTTTTGCAAGCTTTTCAACTGAAATTCACCCACTTTGTGTCCTTCCTGTTTTCTGTATTAGATTCCATCCAGGCCAGCAAGTAGCTAAGACAGAAGTGCTCATACAGATGCTGGTACTTACTGAGCACTCAGCACAAGGAAAACTTCCACCATGGTGTCAAGCCACAGCTGAAGTGCAGTGTTAGGAGGAGGCAGGAGCTGCAAACAAACACAACAGTCATGCCAAAGCCACCCTATGCATCATTCCATATGAAGGTAGAGCAGTAAGAAAGGCAGGTTCCAGGAAGCAGGTAGGAAAGAGGTTGCTCTCTGTGTGGGTTCTGTTAAATGGCTCTTCTGGTCTTGGTGCAGCGCTGGCTTTGACGTGGGGGCTAGGAAGGTAATAGCTTTAGTCTTTTATTTGGAATTTGTTTATACTAGGTACATACACACCTTGGAATACTTCTTCATTTCCAAGGACTCGACTCTAGAAGGCCACTGTGTATGTCAGGAAAAACATTTTAAGGTAAATGTACAAAATTTTCCTTGGTGAAATTCTTGTGAAAACGAATGGTTTTATACCATGTTGACTCAAGAACCAATTCAGTCCAGGTACAAAATCAAGCAAGATGATTAAATAGTTGAACAGCTGCCCAGCACACTCTGTGCCAGGAACAGTTCTGCCTGATTGCTGAGAAGGTTTTTAGTATCAGCTGCAAATTGATGAATAAGAGGGACCAGCTACAAAGTGCACATTGTTTGGAATTCAGATTGGGTGACTTCTGTGTGGAAATTTGAAAACAAATGCTGAATTTATTGTTAAGCAATGTCAATTAAAAAATAATTTATTCCATGAAACAGAATTGGTAGTATTTTTGTAATTACTCAGACAGTTACAGTTGTCATTGTATGAGGGTTACTCCAAATGTTTGTTTTATTCTCTTGGTCCACGACATCAAGAGGTGGATGTTGGTGGTACAGCAGTAGAGGTTGAACCTTCTCACCAATATTCCATCACATTTTGTTGCTGTGTGACAGATGGAAGCAGAGGGGCAGTCTGATAGAATGGAATCTGACTTGGCACGTGGAGCAATGGTGTGCATTGAGCACCTCTGTGTGGAAAAAAAGGCACCCACTGACATTCACTGACATGTTGAATGTTTATAGAGAGCAAACGGGATGTGAGCACAGTGAGGCAGTGGTGGTGCGTTTCAGCAGTGGTGACAACAACAGTGGTCACCTCCCCTAGTGCAGATTTTTACCAGTGTGGAATACGGGCTCTTGTTCAGGCAAAAACACATAGTTCATGGCGGTGACTCTACTGAAAAATAATGCTTTGTAGCTGTGAATTTGCTCCATCAAACAGTGTCATTATGTTCTTTGCATCTGTTGTTCTTTCCATGGCAATAAATATGAGACATTACTTTCAGAGCAACCTATTGCTTAGTAGTAACATACTACTAAGAAGTCTACAGCTTCTAGGGGCTGTAAGGATTTCTCCTTTAAATTCAGTTCTTCCTGTAATATGTTTGTGGTATGGAATTAGCCCTAAGATAACACTTGCTAGTGATAAATTCTTGCTTTAAAAGACAGAAAAATGGCCATCTATACATCTCACTTAAATTATATGGTTTGTTTTGGAAAGGACCTTAAAGATCATCTAGCTCCAGCTGACTGCCACAGGCAGGGAAACCTTCCAGTCCCAATTGATAATTATAAAATTCTTTTAACATTGCCTTAATTCTGTCAAACAGTTCTAGTATAGAACCTAGCAGTGTTTTCCTGTAGCGTTTTAAGGATTCTGTATTTGAAGAACCTGATTCTGTGCTGATTGCAGTAACTGGCAATTTGGAGAGGGTAGGATTAGTCTCTTAGTGATACATTTGCAGGTGTATAGAAAACAAATCATATTTGTAAAGATGTAAAAGGATACATGATGCAGCATTTCTGCCTCGTGTAATTCCACTGATCTGAGAAAATGGAAAGCTGAGGAACATTAGGTTTCATGAAATATGTATTGTTTCTTTTAGCTAAGTCTTAAAGCTACAACTTAGTTGGACTGATAACTAAGTTGTTTTGAGGCATGTTGGCAGCCCATCCATCACAAACATCACAGCTTTACATTACTGATCATTTTCTTCTTATAAGAACATGAAGGTTTAAACATTTACATTGAAGTCACCGTTCAAATCATTCGTGAAGAGATTATTTTCTTGCACTTTGGTTCATGGGCCAAGTGGTACCCTGGTTGCGATCCCCATCCTGCCAGGAGTCCTTTGCTGCTTGTTTTGATTTCCAGTGTCTTTTCATAGGTAAAGTAGACGCATAGCACAGTTTGACATCACTAGCAGAGTGCCAATGTTGGCATTTTATGTATTGCAAATATATTTTGCAAAATGTTTGCCATGCTTTTTGTCTCCTTTTCTTCTTGTCTGCTGACCAAAGCATTTACATCTGTCTGGACTCTTAGCAAAAATGTAAGGTGAATTTCCACAGTTAAACTCAGATTTCTCCTCTTGTGTATTTTCACCTACTTATAAGGCAGAATGGATGCACTACACTCGGTGGCTGGCTGATATACTGGAGAACTCAAAATACTCAGTAGCATTTTAAAGCACACCTTTTCATTTGCTGCTTTTGTTGTGCTTTTTCTTGTTGTTGGCCTTGCTAGGGTGGTATGAGGAACACTGATGTAAGTACAGTACATGCTGTGCTTCCGTAGGTATTGATAGACTTTGTGTCTTATGATCACTTACCATAGAATCACAGAATGGACTGCGATGGAAGGGACCTCAATGATCATGAAGCTCCAACACCCCCGCCACAGGCAGGGCCACCAACCTCCCCATTTAGTACTAGACCAGGCTGCCTGCGGCCCCATCCAACCTGGCCTTGAACACCTCCAGGCATCCACAGCCTCTCTGGGCAGCCTGTGCCAGCGTCTCACCACTCTCACAGTAAAGAACCTCCCCCTGATATCCAACCTAAATCTTCCCTCCTTCAACTTAAAACCATTTCCCCTTGTTCTGCTGTTATCTACCCTTTCAAAGAGTTGGCTCCCCTCCTATTGTAGTCTCCCTTTAGGTACTGGAAGGCTGCAATGAGGTCACCCCACAGCCTTCTTTTCTCCAGGCTGAACAAGCCCAGCTCCCTCAGCCTGTCTTTGTAGGGGAGGTGTTCCAGCCCTCTGATCATCTTTGTGGCCCTCCTCTGGACCTCTTGATCAGCTAGGGAGCTAATATTTTGTACATCTTATATTGAGGCCCCAGACCTGGACACAGCACTCCAGATGGGGCCTCACGAAGGCAGAGTAGAGAGGGACAGTCACCTCTCTGTCCCTGCTGGCCACCCTTCTTCTGATGGAGCCCAGGGTATCATTTGCTTTCCGAGCTGCAAGATCACACTGCTGGCTCATGTTAAGTTTTTCATCCACCATGACCCCCAGGTCCTTCTCTGCAGGGCTGCTCTCAAGGAGCTCCTCCAATCTGTATAAATACCTGGATTCCTCCAGCCCTAGTGCAAACCTTGCACTTTGCTGTGTTGAACCTCATTAGATTCATACGGGTGTACCTTTCGAGTCTGTAATGATTATGAGCATGGGGAGGAAATACTGTCTTCAAGTGCTGGTGTGTAATGGCTACTCATTATTCCTAGATAATTCAATTTGTATGCACAATGAGTATTCCTCTCGGGCAGTCTTGTGCCCCTGGGTTTGATGTCCCTTTTACTGAGGCCTGTGGCAAACCATCACTGACAACATTATCAGAGCCCAAGGCAATGAAGCCTTGAGGCTCTTTTATTCTCTTTGCCTCCTCTCTTGTCCCTAAAAGTGAGGAAAAACTTTGCCAAGAAAACACATTTGTTTGGGCCATAGACAGAGGCAACCGATACTCAGTTGTAGTTTGGATTGCAAAGCTGGTAACGGCAGAGGGAGCAGATAATGTTGAGATTTCCTCTGAATTCCTGCTCTGTTTTCCTCCTATGATTACAGGCAGCTAGTGTGACTGCTCTCAGCCAGCATTTCCCACAGTCCATAAGACTTATCTGACAGCTGAGTTCGTGTCAGCTGTCCAAAACTAACTGGGAGATATCTTCCTTTTGCCACTCCTGTGCTGTTAGTGCTTATCAGTGACACTCTCCAACTTAAATGGCTGGTTAATTTACAGACGTACTGAGACAACTTCACTTCTACTGCAGCTCCACTGTGTTCAGAGAGTTTGCACAGGGAAGGAGTTTGGCCGAGGTGTCTGAAAAGTGTAAGCAGTAAGAACATGATACGAGCAGAATCAAGAGCTGTGCCACAGTCAAAGCAAAAAGGAAGCCGAGAGCTTTGGCAAGACTCCCACTTCAGATTTCTGGGGTGTGATTCAACAAGGTGTTCATGTTTTACAGCTGGTGCTACAAGAGAAAAGATGTTATTTTACAGGAAAACAGTTCCAGTGTTTCCACATCAAAACGTGCCTGTGTTAGAAAAGAACAAAAGGAGAAATAACTCACGGGATCTCAGAACACAAATTCTATTGAGAATCATGACCACTTTCAAATCCGTTAGAGACTTTCAAAAATACAAATGAAACTGAGATTTTCATACTCAAGCTGAGCGCAATGAGCATATAATGGCTAGATACTGAAATCCCACTGAAAGTGTCCCCCAAGCCCCTTTTCTGTCAGTGGGAGGAGAGAGGCACTCTCAGAATGTAAAATCTTTTCCAGCTGGAGCAAGTCTTCCTCCACAGATCTCCTCCAGCAGCGCATCCAGGCAGCCGTTCTTGGGTGGGATGTTATAGGACAGCCTTCTCCCTCCATCTCCCCACCTCTTTTAGTTCTCTTTTAACGATGGGTTCCTAATATTAGGGCGTATGAATCTCATATCTATTACTTTTGACATTTTCTTAGATTTTTTGACTAACAGATTGTTAGAAAGACTGAAGTGTAAAAATGATCATTTTAAAATAGTTTAACTCATTTAATTCAGTTAGCCTGAACTATCAGCACACACAGTGCTGTAATCAGAGCACATTGCTCGTTGCTTTGCAGGCTTCTCTACACCATGCATATTGCCTGTCTACTATGTTTGTTTCATATAATCCTCTGGGCTCTTTTATCTGAGCTCATTCTCTTTATATCCTTCTTTGCAAAGTCCAGTTTTAGTTTCTCCTGTCTTACCACTTCCATTGACTATTCTGTTTCCTCTTAAATGTAGAGTTGCTTCTCAATCTGCTTACTCTCCTGCTCATCATGCCTTACACTATAGTAGTCTTCTCTCTCTTGGCTTCACCCCAAACCTCTGTGTCCTCCAGAGCTCCAAAGTCCTCTATGGCGCTCAGTGAAATGGGCAATGGGCTGTGCAAGCTCTAAAGCCACATGTAACACTCCTCTCCCTAACCTTGCTATCAAAACATTTCTCGTTTTTCCTCTAGCTGGTCAATTATCCTATTATGATCTACCATTACATCAGATATGAATATGGGTGACTTAAAACTATGGCTTTTTTGTGCCGGGGTAGGGTATTTCTAGACTAAATGCCCAAACATAAGCATATCCAAAACACAGCAAAGGAAGCTATAATACACCCAGTCAGAATACAGAGGTAAGATCCATAGTGACTTTCTAAAAGAAAAGAGAAAGCATTTTCATGGGAAAACGGGAAGAGATAAAACTTATCTGGGCTTTCCAAGCTGGTATTCCAGAGATCTTCAAAACAGATAGGAATCAACCTGAGAAGTGAAAGTGTGTGAAGGAAATATTTGTCCTTGAACAAAAACTCTATGAAAGATCATAAACAGCCACACTAAACTGGTTTGTCTTTAGAAAGAAGAGAGTCTAATAATAGGTCGCCTATAAGACTTTTACGAGGAAAAGTATTATTTAAAGCTTCCATGTCTTGACAGGTGAGTGAACAGACAGCAAAACTCAAGATTTCCTTGGGTGGTGAGAATCAAATTCAGATCACCAAAGCAAGGTGATTTGACAGCTTCAAAGCAAATGGGATTCCATATCTAAGTGTGAGTTAATGCTGGGAATGATTGAAGCATGCACTGATATCACATTCTTGATGAAGTGTTACCAGTTCAGAAAAACACCTAAGCAACATCATCGACAGCTTAATAAAAACAGCCCAGTAAAAGCAGCTGGTCAATTTACAGCACTCATCACAAAAGCAAATAAAATGCCAATTTATGTGAACCATACAGAACAGTGTTGATTGTGCTGTAATCATAGAATTGGGGATCTATAGCACAGTCATTTCAGCATTGCCAACATGGCAAAAGAGAAGGCCGTAAAGAATGATATGCATAGAAAATATGATCATTTTACTTAAAGAACTAAGAAGAAATCATACTGCAGTAATAAATTTCTACTCATGTTTAAGCTAGGGAATATCCTTTGAGCAGAACAAGTAGCACTCCAAATTGCTGGAACCTGTTTTCCCAATGATAAGGACCATTCTATGATTCTATAATTCTATGATTCTAAGATTAGGTCAGTCTTTGTAGGAAGGGAGCCTGTCCCTGGTGATGTTAGAGAACACCTTGAGTTTCATCAGCTGTGCACTAAAAGGTAATTCCTATCTGTACAAAGTAGAGTTAGGTGCTACTGTGACTTTCTAGCATCGTATACTACCCACTTTGCATTTACCCTGCTCAGTTATAAAAGATGAGCTATAGGACAGAGTGAAGGAGGGAGGAGAATAATCCAAGCCTGCGTAAGTCCAAAAGGAGGACAATGTTTTCCAGATGAAATTTTATTCTTTATGACTTGACTGACAGCAATGAGCTTCTTTACATCCCTGCGAAACCATTTAGCAACATTTCAGAATAGAAATGGGGAATAGCCAATGACTCTGTCAGTCCAGTCCCACTGCGGTACAGTGCAGCAGGTGATGGGAACACTTCTTCTAGCTCTGCCTTTGGCACACTGGGCAGTGACAGAACAGTCCCTGCTGTTTCCTTTCTTGGGAATTAAGCTGCTTTAAAGGAACAACTTTCCATCCCAAGAGAGAAAATAAGAGTATCTTAATATTTTCTAGCTTTCTCCCATGGTGTTTGATGTTTCTATTTACGTAATGGTAATTTTGTATCATGCTAAAATGCTGTTAAAAGCAAACAAGTAAATAGCATAGATTTTTTTTTTTTGCCTTTTACATGGAGAAGTTGGGCTCTATCTGGAAGATCACGATAATTTTTGCTCTAAGTGGTGGGGACTATTTCATTTTCACAGTGGGATTCTTTCATAGAGACTATGATTACACAGCAGCACATCACTGCTGCCTGAAATTCTGCTGCCCACATGTATGTAGTATTGTCCATATAAAGATATAATACGGCTTTGTTTCTGAGATACTGTATATTGACTGAAATTAAGCTGTTTTGTGAACCCACTCAACTACATGCAGAAGGTAAGAATAGCGTAAGCAAAATAAACATGAAGAAGATAAAGATTTGGTGTCAAAAATCAGTTTTAGACTTCCAGTTCGCAGTTATATGAAGCCATTACTGAGCCAATATCAGGCATCCTTTGATAACTTTCGTCCCTCCTGCTGTTTTGAGCAGTGTCAAGGGCAGTACTATGGGCCTGTTTGTGTTTCAACCAAAGAAAGGAAAGCCCTCAGCAACTCACGGTAAACTGCTCTCAGCTTGGCTCTAAAATCTGAAACTGCAGTTGTTACTGCTGATTTGTTAATCTAACACAGACATCGACATTTCCTGGTTACTGTAAACAATGAAATGCTTTTGGAGTTAATGGAATACAGGTGCTGCCTGACATTACCAAAATGTTCTCACAGAAACAGAGACATTTTTGGATAGAAAGAGCTGTAGAACCACCTAGGCCAGCCCCTTCTTCACAGTGTGAACATCCTGCTTCTCAGTGGGAATGCCCACATTTGTTAAATGTCATGAAACAAGCATTCTTCCTGAGCTTAAGTTCCTTAACACCAGCAGGAATCAGGGTACCACTGTGCTGCTGGAACACAGACCAGTGTAAAGCCAGAACTGGGTGATGGAGAGGGCTTAGGTGGGCCAGGGAAACCTTCCCCGTGGGGCTTTGGGAAAGGATGCTCAATGGTAACCGGACTTCGCCTCACGTAAGACCCAGACAATGCTGCGACCAGCTGGCCAGTCTATTGGGGTAGCAAAAAGAAATTTAAAATCAGCCTTACTTTAAAGTAATGAGACTGAAGACCTCAAATAGTTATTTAGGTTAATAGGGGTTAACTTGGGCCTCAACCAGATCGTGACTTTGGTCATTAGAATTTGCCTACCTGAAATCCTATCCCCTATTGCAACTGGACACGACGATCTTTATTTCCTGTAAAAAGCTGTTAGTGGCATTGCTTTGCTGTTACACAGCTGCTATGCACAATTCTTTAAATGGCTGCATTTCAATTCCATTCCATATTCTCAAAAATCTGCTAAATAAGTTAAATAGTAGATGTGCAACAAGTAGCGAAGGAAGCTCTGTAAAAATGCACAGCTTACAACATATAGTTGTTGGCAATATCCTCCCATCAGTCAGTAGCTTGAAGTCTGGGAAAGTGTGTGCGCACATGAGCTGTTGCGTAGCTGAAGTTCTTATAAGTAAGTTGGTCTTGGCAACAACTCCACTGCTTTGTTGTTAGAACCTGTTGTCAAAACTGATCAAGTTTGACCACGTAATCCAGGAGAGCTATACAAAAACAAAAAGAACAAGCTCTCAGGTCTCTGAACCAATCTCCAGATACGCTATGCGCTGAATTGCTACTGACTACTGCAAGACTTTCTTACACAAATGTTCCAGTTACTTCAATTGTGATGATAACAACAGCTGGAAACTTGAACTAACATTTTTAAGAAGTCCTGGTTTATACAAGGTCCCAATACAATATTAAGGAAATGAGCACTTTGAGAGCAAAGAAAAATGTAATTTAGAATAGTATATTTTTGTCAAGCAACTAAGAAGTGGGGGAAAAGAAAGCAGATCCCAGAAGCTAGAATGAGAAGAATGGGGGCAATATTCTGTGCTGAGGCATTTCTTGTTTCAACATATCTGTGCATTTTTTCAGGGACATTAATCATCTCAAAGTGTCAAGCTCTAAAAAATACTGTATTTAGACACATAAAACGTATTCCACATTCACAGTTGCTTAATCTTTGAAGAACTGTCTGTTTCTAGTGACCAGCTTTGTCCAGCCTAGGCTTTTGTATCTGCAATATGCTGTATTTTAAAGATGTCCACAGAGCATCTTATGAAAGGAAGCGAAAGTTTATTGGCACTTGGTTCATTTTGGCTGTTCTTCTCTGCCGAGAGATAGGCAAGGACTTTTGTGGCTGCAGCTCACAGAGAATTTCAGTTTAAGTTTTTTCTTCTGCTAGAGGTGGGCACGAGAGGTGCTCTTTTTATTTAGACAGCTGCCACCTATGCCACAGTTACCTCCTTTTTTCACCACTCACAGAACTTTTAGCTCTCACACAGGGCCTTCCCTGATGTGAGAGGTGGAGAGAAGTTAAGGTTGGCTCACATGTGAAAATCTCACTCCACTGTAAAATTGGGAAAATGGCAGTTATTTTCTATAGGAAGGAAGGAAGGAAGGAAGGAAAGAAGGAAGGAAGGAAGGAAGGAAGGAAGGAAGGAAGGAAGGAAGGAAGGAAGGAAGGAAGGAAGGAAGGAAGGAAGGAAGGAAGGAAGGAAGGAAGGAAGGAAGGAAGGAAGGAAGGAAGGAAGGAAGGAAGGAAGGAAGGAAGGAAGGAAGGAAGGAAGGAAGGAAGGAAGGAAGGAAGGAAGGAAGGAAGGAAGGAAGGAAGGAAGGAAGGAAGGAAGGAAGGAAGGAAGGGAAAATGTTCTCTAACTTCTGTGAGAAATTAATCAAATTAATGTCAGAAGGATCTTGCTGGGTGAAAATCATGGTTGCTGTAGAAAACCTTCTATCCCTTGTGTGCCATCTCATCTCTTTCTCATTTACTCTGCCTTGATAGACACGGCCTGGTCTACTGCAGTGCATCCCAAAGGCAAATACCCTGGCTGTGCCCTGCATTCACTGTTCATTGCAGCTCACCTGCCTTTACGTTGCATCCAGTGGAGGTCACTTGGCTGAAGGCTGTAGGCCTTCCCCCATCTATCATATGCTTGATATTAAAAGCTTGATTCCCACAGTCTGTCTGCACAGGATGCCAGCTTTCATTGTCTACTCATTACATTTTCATTATACTGGCATGCTTTCTCCAAAATTGCCCCTCATGTTTGGCAGTTGGTCCTCTGAATATATTAAGATATCACATTAACCTCCCTTGAGACCGCCTTGTAAATTGCTTTGTGTCAGTGCCTCCAAACTTAACTCTAGTGTGCGAACACCAGTAGTTATTAAACTGGCCAGCATTGTTTTATTGTCCTCTTGCACGCTACCCGTCCTACCCCAATTAACTCCTCTCTCCACTGGAGTCTTGATTTATATTTAGTTCGCAGTCTCCTGAGGGCAAAGATTGTATTTTTGCTCCATCCGGATTCTGCTTCTAGGTGCTTTGATAGTACAGTTTATTATTAATAATAAATTACCATCTGTCATAAGAGCAGAAGAAAAGCTTGATTTCCCCCCACACCCACCCCCTCCATGCCAGTCTGAGCAAGGGAGGTGGAGCACAGTCGAACAGCAGATACTTTGTTACTAGGGTCTATATCTGAGCCTGGAGCCTCTGCACATTGAATTCTGCAAGAAGTCTGTATTCTTTGAGCATTAATCACTGCGAACAAAAGTGAAAGAATCTGGCCCTGACTAATGAAAGCCAGCAGTGCTCTGCTGCTGGCAAAATGAGGGGTGATCCTTTCCCAGGGCCTCGGAAAGCTGAAGTGGGGAGGGATGAACAGACAGGTGCCAATCTCTCCATAAGGAGAGAAGCTGCTTTACAACTGATCCCCATTAAAGCTACCTTGAAATGATGATCATTTGCATACAGGAATAACAAGCAAGGAGAGCGTGCCAGGGAACCAGCTGGAACATTCTGTCCTTATTCACACTGATTCTTATTTTTCTCTCTCCAAAATGTTTGTTTGTTTACTTAAATGTAAAAGAGGACACCTACTCCTCTGCCCTTGGTACTGTTCACATAATTTCGACCACAGCACTAGCATGTAATTCACTGCAGTCTGCTATTGGCGCAACAAGTACTGGGAAACCTCAAATCTTTTCTGCCCCTCCAGTGGTTACCCAGACTTGCAACATCGGTCTCAGGACATTTGGCCTGTGACAGAAAACAAATTCCAGAGCTGTAGGACCCCCAAAGAGATAAAGATCATTGCCAAAGTTATAAATATCACTCGCTGTGTTTATATCGAGACCGAGCGACTGTTTGAAGACGTAAAAGCACAGCAACACCACTTGGTTGTACGATAGATTTCAAGAAGCTGCATTTACTTACAGCCAGTTCCTGAGATGTATTTTAAAGTTTGGTATTACAGTGATGAACATGAGATTGCGTCAGTGATCCCATAATACTAATTGATTTCTTTTGTTTTGCTATCTCTTTTTAAGAGATACAAGTTGAGGGGCTTGTGTCCACTAAACTAATTCTGACTGGCCATAGCTGAGCTCTAGAGGACAAAAAGAAGTTGCACTCGTACTGTAGTCTTTCAGTGGTCAACACATGACAAACCAGCATGTTGTCATCCTTCGGCCCAATTCTGTGCTTACCAAATACATGGGAGTTTTTATAGCGACTTTATTAAAACTGAATCGGGATGCATTACAGAATCTGCAACAAATTACAAACGCATTGCTAATGAGAGGGCAGATAATATGTAGTATCAATTAACTTGACATTTAATTACCACAGTGATTGGGAGGAAACATAGGTTGCTAAATACGAAATTAGAACATCAGACTTTGGTGCCACAGTGGCATCAGAGCACGGGTCTAATCAGGTTAGATTTGCTCCCAGCATCGTACATGGGTGCAAGACCTCCGGAGACAAACACTGCCAACATTCTATTGTCAATTAGAAAAGACAGACATCACGGTTAACTTATTTTAGGGCAGCTGGGAATTTTCTCCTTTTCTCTTCATCAAACACCATGTTTTTATGGCAGTTGATCTCAACAAAACCACTTTGGCATGACTGAATGAAGCAGGAAATCTGCTCTTTCTGTGGAAAATCCATCTTGTTCAGGATATCAAAATCCTGCAGACAGGAACACTGGTCAGTTGGTTACTTAAGCCCTTACCCAAAAGGTGTGTGTGAAGGAGGTCTAGAAGGTCACCTCTCAATCACTATCTAACATCCTAAAGAAGAAGTGGAACATCTTTGACCTGAGAATGATCCCCAGCACATACCTTCCTTCCTGCAGGTTTTGTAGCATTGCTCGGACTGCAACTGCTGCTTTCAGGTGCAATGCATCAGAAGTACCCAGGCTGGTAACTTGATTTATGAACAACTGACTATGATTAAAGGCATAAAGTGGGAACGGGTCAGTTGCTGCATGAGGCATTTTCTCATTACTCAGTAGCAATGTTTTCTTTGGGGAGAAAAGTACAGTATCTGATTGTGCTGCTGGATTTAATTTTCCACAATAATGTACCTGAAATTAGAAAGATTTTTGTCAGTGCCAGCCACAGAATCAGTTGAGGCTTGCTAGTTCTGTTCTGCTGCTGATTATGAAGTACAGCCGTATCGCTGGGGTTTATCTCAGTAACCTGCAGTGAGATAACACGGCATTAGCACTTTTTAGTAACTCAGTGCTAATTGGCCTTTCTCAGTAAACCGAGACATCTAAGAACATTTTTGATAAAGCAGCATCTTCCAAGTGGTACAAAAAGGAAGAGAATATTTATTAAAGTGTTCTGGCCATGACAGACAGCAGCAGGAGAAATGAAGACCATCTTCCAGACAGGTTGGATGTGGCAAGAGGACACCTGCAAGCATGGCCACCAGGGCACTGCTGAGGTCACATTGCCGAGTGACACAGACCAGGACCTGTGGGCAGTGACACGATGTTGTGGTACAAAATCTTTAAAACTGAAGTTACGGCTTCATAGATAGGTTGTGTCACAGCTGATCTTTATATGGTTGCTGAGCAAGGTATCAGAAATGAACCACTAGGATGAGAGTTTGTGACCTTAAGTTGAGCCAGAGGAGGTTCAGGGTGGATATTAGGTAACGTTTCTTGTCTGAAAGAGTTCACTGTGGAGGTGTTCATGAAAGGTGGAGATGTGACACAGGGGGACCTGGTTAGTGGGCATGGTGGGGATGGGTAGGTGATTGGACTAGGTGATCTCAGGGGTCTTTTCCAACCTGAATGATTCTTTGATTCTATTATGCAGTGCTTATCTCTGCCTGGTTCCCAGCTGATGGGATCCCATGGCAGAGAAGGAGCACTGAGAGACTTACTGGCATTGTCTGTGTTTGAGAGTAATTAAATCAAGTGAGGCAGAGGTCAGAAGCCAATTTACAAAGTGGAGGAGCTGATTGTAGGAGCTGTAATCCTCTCTCCTCCCATTAACATCAGCAGTGTGTGGGGGTATTTACGTGGCTATGCTGTCCCCCATCCAGATGTTGGGGGCATATGGCCCTGTAGGACTTTGTCCAGTCAGATGGAGGGAGGATGCTGTAACTGGAACTGCAGAAGGATGAGCAACATACATCTTCACAAGTTCTGTAAATTACATCATGTCTGCCATATCAAATAAAATAGAGCAGCTTAAGGGCTGTAAGCATTTTAAGAATGACAACATCAGCAAGTAGGCAAAGGACATTAGTGTAATTAAGTGCTAATGTGGAATACGGTTGTGTGTTTGCCTTTAGTTTGCATGGGTACTGCCGACATGGCAGCGACAATTTTAATTTAAACAAGATGGGGATATCTGTTATGTTTGACATGATCGCTCCACCAGGGTATATTCTGCTGCTGCAGTGCACGGCACTCATATCAGCCTCTTCGTTGCACATCATGGACACTCCACAAAAATAGAAAGCAATAAAGAACGGTTTGTAACCCTATGAAATTAAGCCCCTATTGTCCTTCCTTGCTATCACTCTTCTGCCAGTAATGCTGGGAACCATCCGTTCTGTGGGCGGCCAGGATAGAGAAAGGGCAGTCATTACTACAATATTTCCCAGATCCCAAAGGAAGGAGAGGCCCCAGTTGGGCTTCCCAAATGGGGTAGGGGCATGATGTTGCTCTCTGGCTCGTCTAGGGATGGAGGAATCGGGATTCCTTTCTGTCTGCCAATGTGTGCCAGAGGTGACTGCCAGAGTTCAGTTGTGAACACTTTCAGGAGCTTGTTAGAGAGAAAGAGATAATATAAAGGGGGAATGGGAGGAATGAAGCAGGGGGAGGGAAGCGGAAGATCAATGGGTGGCACACAGAGAAAGTGGTAAAGAAATAGGAGCTACGTGGTTGAGAGGAGAGCGAGCTGAACTCTGGCGGGCAGTTGATAAGCAGAGACCTCAGAAAGACAGTCTTCTTCTGGCAAAAGTGGTGGCGGGGTGAAGTGGCCATTAGTACTTCCTGAGGAAAAGATAACCCCCTGCAGCCAGCTGTGCTGTCACCTCACTGCCTCCTCAGCCAGCACAGTGGAATGGGGCAGTGGGTGCTGTGGGCCCGAGCGGGTCAGGCTGCCCCGAGTTGGACACTGGGGGGGTTCTGTGTGCCAGCCTGGGCCTTTGCACGGGCTGCAAGGCAGCGGGACTGTGAGATGGGACAGAGCTCAGATGGAGGCTCCCAAAACACAAGCGGGGTCATGAAATTTAGGAGCTGGGTCACAGGTGATGCACAGAGCACCAAGGCGCTGAGGTGCCTGAGCCCGAGGGGAGCGGGATCAGCGGGCGCCCGGCCAGCAGCGGCCATCCCGCGCAGCCGGCCCCTCACGGAGGGGGCGACCCCCGGGCTCTTCGACGGGGCCGCCTCCCGCCCCTAGCACGCCGCCTCGCAGCGGGGCCGGACCCCGGGGAGCCTTCCCCGTCCCACGGAGAAGGAGTGAAGGCGACGAGCCGCCGGGGTCGGGGCGCTGGGGGAGGCCGGCGGACGAGCGGCGGCCCCGGGGCGGAGGCGGGCGGCGCTCAGGTGCAGGGGCCGCCCGCCCGGAGCGGCTGTGACGCGGCTGCGGCGGGGCTGCCCCGCGGCCCCATGCGGCCGGCGGCGCGGAGCGGGGCTGCCCGGAGCGGCATGCGGAGCCTCCGAGGATGAGCGGCCAGCGCCTCCCGGCCAAGGCGCAGCTGCGGCGGTCGCTGAGCGAGCAGCTGCGGGACTCCACCGCCAAAGCCTGGGACTTGCTGTGGAAGAACGTCAGAGAGCGGCGGCTCGCAGGTCAGTCCCGCCGGGGCGCTGGGAAGCACCTGCATCGGGGCGCCGGAGCGCGGGGACTCGAGCGGCACGAGCGGCGGGGCAGGGCGGGAGTCGCGGTACCGGCGGCACCTGCCCGGATCCCGGCGGTCGCGGTCCTGCCCCGGGCTCGCTGCGGGCACCGTCTGAGCAGCACGGAGCCCCGAGCGCTGGCTGCGCCTCCGGGAATCGGGATCACCTGCTGTCAGATCGCGTTCCTCGGGGGGGATTGCGTGCGGAGAGGACCGTAAGTCCCAGAGAAAAACGGACAGCTTCGTTTCAGGCGCTGCCGTGGCTTCTGGAGCGCCTCGCTGCTCCCGGGGCATCCCCGGGTGAGAGCAGCGGGACAGCGCGGGGCAGGGGATGCGGGACGTCGGGTCACGCCTGCAGCACCGCGCCGTAACGACACATGCACTTGGACAGTGCAAACATAGGGCGGGTTTGAGTTTGTGAAATGCTTCGTGAAGTCAAAGATTGAGAGTGTCCGCGGAGTGCGAGGCAGAGTTATTGCACTGCAAAGCTGTACATCAAGATTTATGAGCAGCGCTGTGTGTAATGAAGGCTAATTGGTAAAGATGGATTTCTCTGCCACATCCCATGCAGCATTAGGAGCTTGGTGACCTTGCCCCGGGCACCCCGACATGCTGGTGGTGTATAAATGGAAGTAAAGTGTGTGATATAGGCATCAGCGTTGTCTCTACGGCATGTTGGTTCATCTGCACAAACAAATTAATGGATGGAAGTGGCAGGGTAAGTTTTGCAGAGCAAATCTGAAGCAGATAGTTTCAATAATGAATTAGTAAACCATCCAGTTCTATAGCTTTACGGTTACCCAAAATATGAATGTCTTTGGGTGCAATCTGCTTGTTCCTGTGCTGGAAACTAATGCCAGCAGACACTCAGCCATGACACTGTCTGCTATTTCTTTTTCTTTTTTGGTCAAAGACAAATATTGCTTGATTGAGCAAAGGACCTGGGCAGGCTGCCACGAAGCCGTAGCCAACTTCTTAAATCCACTGTGTATTAAAATTGATGGAGTCAGTCTTCATGGTAAGGGTGGATAAAACGCTAATGTCCTGGGTTTATGCATTGCCATAATTTAAGTGCTGTTCATAATACACTGGTGAGACGTGAATACACGTGCCCTTTAATCAAATGAATTATCTGACAGCATAACAAAATGTGTACAAATAACATCTGTTGATTCCAAGTATGTTCTGCTGTTGAGATGCTTTTATGTCTGGAGGATTTTTGTCTTTGTTTCTATATTTATTTGTCCCTCAGGCCCCTGTAGTTGTAACACATATTGCTATGCCTCTTCCAACTTTTGTTAATGGGAAGTTGGGAATTTAGGCTGGTCTGAATGTGTCATTACTTGCTGGTTGCCAGAGCAGCTTCTTCTCCACTGCATTAGACCCGACTCCACTCAGGTGGGCAATGTACAAGTTCCTTCTTTCTCCCCAAATATACACCCATGGTTCAGCCCTGACAGTCAGCGACAAAACTGGTGGCCAGATCAAGGACCAAAACAAAAAGCAGTTTTACCCATTAGTCTGTTGTCATAGGCCAACCATCAAGACAAAGAAAGGCTTGCAGTAAAGTCATCATTTTAGTAACACCTTTGTTGGCACTCATGTAATTACTCTTATGGTCTACTTTACTTTTTTTTTTCCAATCTGTTGAAGTTTCAGATGCCAACAAATTAAAGCAAACAAGGCAAGCACAAGATGGCTACTTCTTTTTTTCACACAAACCATATCCTCGTGCAGGTTGGAAGAGGCCCAGGAGGCCTGCAATGCTCCAGATGGGCACAGCATTGGGAGCAGGGCGGGCTGTTCAGGGCTTTCTCCAGAGCTCATAGGGAAGATGCTCTGCAGCTACATTCTGTGCCAAAGCAGAGGGCAGCACACAGCTGGGCAGTGGAGCAAAAAGCACAGCCTTGACTGGAGCAGGAAGAGAGCTGAGCCTTGGCTCTACTGCTCTCAGATGCTCAGCATGGCTGGGCTGCTGTGGGAAGAAAGCTGTGTATGAAAAAGCTGTGTATGAAAAAGCTGTGCAATACTCTTCCCTCCTCCCTGCATCCCTTTGCCCTGCTGCAGAGGTGAGGAGCAAGTGGTCCCTGGGAATGCCCCATGCTGTCTCCTATTGGGGCTGGAGCTGTGCTGCCCAGCAGCTCCCGGCCGCTCATTCTGATTCACTGACCTGGATTTGTTTTTTGAACAATGAGCCAGCTTTAGGTTTTTTCTGCTTTTTCTACTTTTTGCAGAGGTAGGTCACACGCTGGTTATGTCCTGCTATGCTTACACTGTGAGTTAGGATTCACAAGCTCCTTCCTTGCTTTTACGTCAGTTCAAGATGGGAAAAATGAATTAAGCTGTTAAAAGGTATCTAGTACACTAATTCTAGTGTTTGCTACTTTTCAAAGGGTGTGCAGTGAAATGAATTTCTGTGCTTTTGGCCTCTAGCAGAACAGAGCTGCTTAGGCCATCATGAAGCACACACCCTCTGTCCACTGATAAGGAAATGAGCAAGGATTTAACTCCCTTGTTGGAGTGGGGCCTGAAAAGTTATATTAGATACTGCTGGTTTAATGTTAGGGTAATTCTGAACCACTGTGCCATTATGGAAAGCTATCACTTTAGGAATTTAAGGTAAGTATTAACAGACTATGTGAAAGTGATGAGAGCTCTACTCAAACCATGATCACTCACTACAGCAAAACACAACAAGCCATAGTTATTTTGTTGATTGTTTGTGGCTGAAAAGTGCCCCCTTTTATCTGGCATTCTGTTAACATTCACTAAAAAGTTCAGAACAAATATATTAAATTTGGAAGTTCAGAACCTCACGGTCAGAAAGCCCCAGAGGTAAGGCTCCCTTGTTGATAGTCTCCTTGGGGTATCTTTTGATTATCATAGAATTATAGAATGGCCTGGGTTGAAAAGGACCACAATGGTCGTCTTGTTTCAACCCCCCCGCTATGTGCAGGGTTGCCAACCACCAGAACAGGCTGCCCAAAGCCATGATGTCGTGATTGCAACCCTCATTTTTGCACAGAGCTTTTCCACCTCATTCAAGGCACAGGATCCCCACTGCCAAGGGGAACCCTCCCTTAAGCGTAACGCAAAGTACGGATTTCCTCACTGAGTCTTGCGTACTTCACACCATTCACATTTTAACTGTGTTCCTTGAAGTTGCCAGGTGATCTTCTCATTTTACAGACAGGAGACGGAGGCACAATGAGGTTAAACTCCACAGTGTCAAGATCTCTGAGTGTTAGAACTTGAGGTTTTTTCCTCGTACAATACTTTACTACTCAAATTATGGCCTTCACTGACTCCTACTGTGCAGCACTTGTGCAGCTTCCAGGAACCAATTGTGCTACACCAGGGAATGAATAAGTTGCAGTTCCTTCCCATCTGGAGAAATGTTTCAAGCAGCTCACTGCCAGTCAGACAGACACAGACTCTCAGGAGCGCCATTTACTTGGTGTGGTCTTAAGAAACTCAGTTTTTTTCCTTCTTGTTGTCTCCCACCCTTTCCTGCATGCCTTCCAGCATCAACAAGAAGAGTAGCGGTCCTGCAGCAGTTGCTTTAACTGGTGGCAAGACACCGCTAAATGGCCAGATCATTGTCCATCAGATCATGAGTGTGACGGTGCGGCAGAGATGTTGTCATGGCGAGTTGAGGGTTGAGTTGGGATTAAATGAGTGACTTTTATTCTGAGACTTTCTGGTGTTGGAACGCTTGATTTAGTTACTGCAACATTCTTTTAATAATAGGAAGTTTTTTAATAATAGGAAGTCTCTCATTTCCTAGGTCTGGCTTTCTGCCTCCTCTGTGACTGCAGTACATATACACCCTCAGCCTTTTTGCCAGGTCTCTTCTCATTTGGACTTCTTGTCCCAGCATACTTTCTATGTTCTGTCTTCTCAAAGAAATGAATGATGCCCCATTTGATCTCCTACAGCTCCTTCCTGAGAGCTGGCGGTAGCACAGGACCAAATATCCCTTTCAGCTCTCTGATGACACTGCCTGGTGTGATTTTGGGCAAAGATCTCAGCTCATCCTCCCCATTTTGAAGGTGGCCATTCCCTGTGCAAATGAAAACCAGGACAAGTTTTCCACAAGTCTTGAGTGGTTTGTTCAGACTGATATTTCAAAGTTTTATAAATCATCCAGGTTTGGACAGAGCTTTCAGAGAATCATACTAGAATGACTTTTTGAGCCTTCGCTGTGATGGATGAAACACTGGTTTCTTAGTCAAGTATCCTGAAAATGTACAGTGAGTCAACATAGGATTGTCTTATAAATATCTAAAGTGAAGTGGATGGGGCTGGGCTCTTTTAAGTGGTGTGCAGTGATAGAACAAGGGGCAATGGCTAAAACTGAAACATGGGAAATTCAATACAAACATGAGGAAGAAATTATTTTACTGACAGAGTTGACAGAGCACTGGAACAGGCTGCCCAGAGAGGTGGTGGAATCTCCTTCTCTGGAGATCACTAAACACCCATCTGGATGCTTTCCTGCTCAGCCTACTGTAGGGCACCTGCTTTAGCAGGAGATTTGACTTGCTCTTCAGAGGTCACTGCCAACCCCTACAATTATGTGATTTTGTGTGATTCTGTGACTGGCACCATCAACAATTGTAACAGGAGCATGAAGTAGGCTTATGACTTAAAACAAGCATAAATTAAGATCTTTACATTGAGGGGTTTAGAAAGCCTACACCTTGGGCATCCGTAAGTATTCAGGAAGAACTTACTCACTGATTTGCAGCTACAGGAATCTTTTGAAAGGAGACCGAAATGCATTTATGTCAGAGGGGAAAACGAACATTTGAAGTAGGATAGAAAATGGAGAATAGTTTGCCCAGCTGAAAATGCAGGAGGGCATGGTTAAACAGAAGTTAAATTCCACATCCAGAATGTGGATTCAGCATCAAGACAGTGTCCCTTCTGCTCTACGAAGTATCTTACAATTGGGTTTTGGGTCATTGGGTTTTTGTTGGGTGCAGACGATCAGACCTGAGTTGTGCTTGCACATCTGGCAGCACGGTGCTCCCTGGCGCCAGCCAACCTGTTGGTCCTGGGATCTGAGGAGGGAAGATTGGCTCTGGAAATAATGGTGGCCACATCCAGTGCTACATGAATTTCAGCACAGATTTCTGTCATGCCAGTGTGGAGCCAAGAGCAGCCACGCTTCTGAAGCCTGATTAGAGGAGCGTCAAATCTATCCATGTCTCATAACTTCTAGCTTTTAGTTAGCATGAAATGTTTTGAACAACTCCAGGAGGCAATTCGCCTTTGCAAGTTTGCACCTGGGAAGCAGATCTAATATAGTAGATCTATTATTATTATGATAGCAGCACTATTTCTGCTGTGGTGCACCCTGAGATCAGTGCAAGAAAAGCCTGGCGGGAACACATGTACCAAGCTGCCAGGCCTCAGAGACCCCTGATCCCTGCTGTGGGGCCAGCCTTAAGTCTATCGCATCTTAACAGTGTTGTACTATTGCTGTTTCTTCTTGCTGTAGCCCTTTGGGTACAGTGCAAATGCAGCAAGTTAATCTAATAAAAGCAGTTTGATTAAAATAGTGGTGTGTTTTTTTTTTAATAACTCAGGAGAGTTTTCACTGGGGGGAGGGGGGGAGTGAAGGAGGTGTGTATGGGCATCTGTTGGGACCAGTTTTTGTGTGCCATTTTGCAGGCTGTTTTGGAAGGCAGAGCAGGGATGTTGCAGTCTGCTTCTCTGGCAGCACACTGGGGAGCACCAGATGCCGATTCTCATGGATGTTGATAAGATGTAGATATGTACCTCCCCCATAACCCTCCCCATCAGTGGGAAGAGGCTGTCCTTTGTCAAAGAGAAAAGTTCTGAAAGATATTTCTTATTGGAGATGCAGTGCTTTGGGGAAGAAAGAAAATGACTTATTCGCAATGCATTTGGCTTGGCATTCCAGGTAATATTCTGTGGTTGTATCAGCCCCCCCCCAAAAAAATAGTCAAAGAAGTAGTCGTTGATCTCATCAATTATATTAATTGATGCATTTGCAGTATTAATGGTAGCAGTGTGCTTTAGGTGAATTTCTGAAAATATGTAGATGCTCTTCTGTGCATGTGTGCGTGCTGTGTCGCTGCTCTGTAATGCCCCTGTCCTTCCTGGGTGCTCCATGAAGAGCCGTGGCTTGGATCAGAGAGGGGGCAGTGGTGGCAGAATACAGCCATTGTCACTACGGCCGCCCTCCCATGACCTGCGGGAGCCACAAGTTAGTGCCAGAAATACAATTACAAAAGTACCAGTATGCTTAACAAGCCAAGTATTTCTCTATCAGCAGGAGACTGCGGTGGGGGCTGACTGAGGGCTCCTCACTGTCTCAACATTGAGAGAAAGATGTGGCTTTTGTTGTGTCCACTCCTGTGGCTCTGCTGCCACTCACCGCATGAGATCATCACGTGAGATTTGGAGGAACAGCGAGGATCTAGGAATGACAAGAAAATCAATCTCCTGGTTTTACGTATAATACATAAATTCTGTATTTGAACGAGTCCTGCCTCTGTATCGGAGATTATTGTCCTAAGAGAAATTCAGTTTTGATTACTTAATTTCCGAATGTTATGAAGTAACATTCTCTGCTGATGAAATGGAGCAGTGCTGCTGATGACAGGGATGGATACCATCTGAGGCAACTGGCCTTGATAAATAGCACTCTGTCTGGAGCTCGGGTGTTCGCTGATTTTAATGGCATCAATTTGTAGAACATATCACTTTTTTCCTAGAGTGGTACAAGGTTCTGTTCGTAGTACAACTTCTTTATGTTTATTTTTGCTGTTGACTTTTGCCACCAGGTTCTTCCAGTAAACAAATATTTGTCAGTATTTCTCTGCACTTACACAACGTGTGGCTCATTCCAGCTGCAGATGATGGCTCATTCCACGTATGTGAGCAGAATAAAGCTGATAACTGCTCATCGTGGTGTATCATAGTTCTATGAAGGATTCCTGTTGTCATTAAAGTATTGCTGCTGACTGCTGACTGTTACTTGAAACAAATCAGAGTACTGATTTTCCAGAAGACTGTGTAGCACCTATTAAGATTCTATGTGCTTAGATAGGAACTTAACATCGGATGTACTTAATGGTATTCCTATATTTTTATGATACATGGAAGCTCATGTAGATTGGTGTGAATATTTAACTTGTCTGACATAGAACTGTAATGACATTTCTCCATCCCAAGATTCTTTCTTAATCCCAGTCACAGCATACTAAATTAGGTGTCTTAGTTATTTCCTATGAGGTGTGCTGTATTTATTGGTATGAACATATTTCTACAGATCACTTTCAGCATCCGTGCACAAGTGACTTTATTTACAATAAGAACTGTGCCAGACTGTACAGAACATATATACAACAGTGAACTTCTAGCAGCTATGTGAGCACCATAGTAGTTTGCATCAGTGCAGCCTTGCTGCTTGCTGTCTGGCCAGCAAATCCCCAACATGGGGAACTCCTGGGCTCAGCAGGGCTCTGCCAATGGGATTCCCACTCTACTGCTTTCCAACCACATCCACAGCAGGATGAGATTTTCAGGTTTAGGAATTAGCACAAAGTCATTTCTGATGGGAGTTCTGTGTCATCGCTTTCTGTCTGAGTGATGAAACCACTGCAAAATAGGTCCCCGGTTTTGATGTTTGTAGAAATAGTTGTAAGGGTTCTGAGAAGTTGGATGACTTCACAGTTTGTAATAGTTGCCAGCAGTACTGGCATGGCCTTACAGCAGAGCAGTTGTTTGATTTATGTTTGGCTTTCCATATTCTATTTTTCTCACAGTTCTTGAGAGACAGATGTGCTGTCTTGTTCTTTTATTCTCCTGTCACAGCATGGCCAGTTCCTGCAATGGTATATATCATAATTCCTTTAGAACATTATCAGCTTGAGTCACAACTCATTGAGAGACCCAGCTTTCATATGAAAGTATATTTTGCTTTCAATAAATGTGAAGTTTGTTTTAACTGCAAGTTTGAAAAGGAAAGCTTGAAAATGTGATCTTCAGCCTGGGGAGAAGAAAACCAACAAAAGTATTTTGTAAAACATCACGCTTTTAAGTCAGCCTTATGATTTTAGAGAAGTTGCACCTCTCTTATGATTCCTAAAAGATTAGTTTGGGGAATGTTATTTTCAATTATTTTCAGTTTGGGTGATGGTTTCATTGTTACAGGCTTAAAAGTAAGACAGTGTAAGAGGGTTCTTGACTGCATCAGCAAGATGCACTTCAGTGGTTCCTTGGCGTGTCTGTTTACAGATCCAAAAACTCAAATATTTTGGCAATCTCACCATCCTGGTGCAGCATATCCAGCAAACAAGCAGAAATGCAATATATGCAGAAATGCAAACTGCACTTGGTACAAAATGGGACTGAGAACATCTGCAATTAAGTGTATTTGGTTCTAAAAACCGCAAAACTCCAAAAATCCATCAAATTAATTGAGGCAATAATCAATTTATTGTGAAATATTCTGGTAGTCGTTCCAGTAGAGGGCAGTAATTTACATTCAGTAATATCAAGGAGTATGTGTGTACTGTACGCAATGACAAGTACTAAGCACAATAGCTGTTTTTTTGGACAAAAGAAAGTACTGTTTTTTGGGGTCTACCTGACTGCAGAAAAGGAGGGCAGGACTTAGAGGCATCCTTAGCTTTACCTATGAAAGTAAGCAGGCTTTGTCGAAGGTGCAGCTTTGTGAATCCCGTTCACTTACAGGACTCCCAGACTGACATGGCACAGCAGAAACAAGAACTGTATTGTTGGTTCTATTGTAGAAGGAACTTAAAGGGAACATACCTTCAGCACAGAGTTCCAGCAGAACCCCTATCATATGTAGATCTGTCTGAATCTGAGCTTCAAATGGTTTTATTTGGTCTTCTGTGGTTTTGCAAGAAGTTCTTGGGAGTGCCAGCTCCAAGAATGGAGCTCGTGGGGCCCCATCTGTAGTACTGTGTCCAGGTCTGGGATCCCCAGTACAGGAAAGATGTGAAGCTGTTGGAGAGGGCCCAGAGGTGGGCCATAAAGATTATCCAGGGGCTGAAACACCTCCTCTACAAAGACATGCTGAGGGAGCTGGGCTTCCTCAGCCTGGAGAAGGCTGAAAGGAGACCTCATAGCAGCCTTCCAGTATTTAAAAGGGAACTATAAAAAGGAGGGGAATCAACTTTTTACTTGAGTAGATAGTGATAGGACAAGGGGGAATGATTTTAAGCTTAGGAAGGGAAGGTTTAGATTATATGTCAGGGGGAAGTTCTGTACTATGAGAGTGGTGAGGTGCTGGCACAGGCTGCCCAAAGAGGCTGTGGATGCCCCGTCGCTGGAGGTGTTCAAGGCCAGGTTGGATGGGGCCCTGGGCAGCCTGGTCTAGTACCAGATCTGGAGGTTTGTGGCCCTGCCTGTGGCACAAGGGTTGGAACTTAATAATCTTTGGGGTCCCTTCCAACCCAAGCCATTCTGTGATCCTAAGGGGGCAGTGTGAGGGAGTGTTGGGGGAGAGAGGTTCAAACACTGCTCTTTCTATCAGAATAGTGAATGATTATACCTAGCACTGGTAAATAAGGGTTTCTAAAGGAATTCCTAAAGATTGAGGATCACCTGATACTTTGGTGTTCCCCAAAGTGTGTAGCATACATCTTTATTTTGGATTCTCTGCATGGTGGAGTGAGACCTGAACGTTCACCTCAGCACACTGTGTTTAGGTTATTTTCAACATGAGTCCCATTCCTCCCATAAATACATCTCTCTGCCGTACCACCCCCACCCATCCTGAGCTGAATGACATGCTATTTAATAGCTTATCCAGAATAATGCTGTAGTAAATTACTTGAGACTGTGAGTCCTTTATGAGTCGTTTTACTGCTGAAAGAATATGCTATCGGCATCTCATGGTTTCACTCATTTTAAGAGGTCTCTTTAACATAAGGACAGATTTCATTGAAATGAAACAATTTTATACAGGGAGATTTCGGCCGCTGGATTTGTAGTAAGAAAGAACTTTTTATTTATGACATTGGAGAGACCACAGCTGGGAATGCACCCATTAATAGACACAAACAGATGGATTCTGACAAGTCTGTGAACTATTCATACTCTTTTCTTGTAAATATTTTGCAGCGATCCCAACTTGCAAATGCAATTTCAGGAGCAAATATGGAATTATCTGTCTCATGGTGCAAAACAAAAGAGCGGCAAGTGACTTTAAATACGATTATTATTACAATTTTGATTGAATAAGCGTGTGATATTCGCATGAAACTTGGGGAGGGATGCTTTTAATAGACAGTAGTTATGCTTTGGTGTAGTACATGTTTTTAATGGTAAGTAAAAGTAATAGAAGGTGAGTGTTTTCATAGGTATAATGAAGTCAGGATTTGCAGCAAAGCTTGGCACCTGTTTATTCTTTGGAAAAGAAATGCTTTTCAATTTGATGACGTCGCTGTCTGAGGTAGAGAAAATGCATATCTTCAGAGTAACAGAAATAGAGGAAAATGATACAGCATGGGCAACTGAAGGAGTTGGGAGCTGAGAGAAAGCTGATGGGAAGAGGAGCAGCAGTGTAGCTAGTGACTCGGATCACATACTTTCAAGTGAAAGCAGTGCATGGCACACATCTTTCCTCTTCAATTTTTAAACTTTAATTTGTAGTTCTAATGCTTTATTGAATATCTCATGGGAAAGTAAAAATGATTCTTCTTTTCTCTACTACTTATTGCTTCATCCACCTTTACCATATCTTCTGTTACTTTTCTCAGCTGAGATTTTCAAAGCTCCGTATTACCCTTGAACCCATCAGCTATCTTTGAACAGACTAGGAAGTTACATAGCCAAAAAGACACGGCTAGCTTTCAAAATGTCAGTAATCTCCATTAACGTGCATAATCAGACACATGTAATCTGAACTTCTCTACCTGCCACAGGGTGACATGTTTGGGTTTCTGCCAGTTTCCTCCCTTGGAAGATCTCCTACAGCTTCATTATCAGTTAAAGATTTGAACTTTTTCTTTCCTTCTGCCACTTGTACTGACAAAAATGCAGAGCAAGTTCTCTCAAAGCAGCAGAAATGCTCTGGGTTCTGACTAAGGATGGCTTTTATCACCATGGCTTGATATACTCTGTCACTCCTGAAAGCATTGGTTCCTAGAGAGCCAGAAACATGTAGCTTTACATCAGCTTGGCAAATGTGTATTTTGGTAACTACAGTTGCTCTCTGCATATGTCCCTAGAAGTTCCAAGTGCTTTTATTTCAAAACAAACCTGATAATTAGATTATGGCCTTAATTCGGCAGAGCAACTACTATGCAGCTATGTAAACTTAATCACAGCGCTAAGTGTTCACTTCTCTGGGCTCATCTGTTTTGTTCCATTTATCCTCTAAGCTAATAGCATCTTCTTTTAAACAATACTATGTGTGAAATCAGTGTAGTAGGATGCGTAAGAGTTCATTAGAAGCTGGAAGGTGCCACGCATCTACCGTGCTGATGTTTAATGAAGTAGAGGCTACTGCATCTAATCTTCAAATGGAGACCAAATAAATCTCCGAATCTAGGTTACAAAAGACACAAGCAAATAGAATTGACTGTGAAACATCTGTTTTATTTTATACAAAACCATAAAGATATGTAATTACAAAACTGCCTGAGCTGTTTCTGTTGAAACAGGGACAACAGGACAAGTATTACCAAGCCGAGGCATATACATTAATTGTGGCATAGCAGCATTTCAGAGAAGCAGTTTCATAGGGATTATAAAACAGATGGGTTGAATTGTAGGTAGGAACACCAGGATGCACGGAGCTGTTGTAAATCTCTGGGGTTTAGGTCATGGCGGAGGCTGCAAAACACAACACTTACTCCTTGCTGCCTTCTCTTAAGGAAGGATCATGACTTTTAGAGTGCTGGAACGATTCTCTCCTCTTATATGGAGAGGATCAGTTGGTGCAGTTGCCAGGGATCTTGAAGCTGGGAAGGATTTTATTGCTGTGACAGATCAGGCAACATATGGAAGGAAACAAGACGTTCTCCAGAGACAGATTAAGTTTTTGCCAAGGCATTTTATTGAAATTTTGGAAAATAAACAGATCATTAATTGGGTCCAGATTTAGCTACTGCAAATAGTGCAAAGATGTTGCAAACCAGATGCTTTCCCCTTTTTGTTTTTACAGCCCTTTCTATTTGTGGATGCTCTTATTTAACAACTTACTCCTTTAACAGAGAGCATTGTTTTACACCGGACATCTTGTCTCTTAATTATTTTTTCCAGTAGATGCCTGAGTAATACATACATGTCCACATGGCTTCAAGGGAAGAAACAGTAATAACACAATAAGTAGGAAATAATCAGGGGGAAGCTGTCGAATACTTTAGTTTTTATGAAATGAGTACTGGATTCTTTTCTGTATTCCTTAGCATGTAGCAGTTGTGAGTCTTTGCTTATGCAACCCATGCTACTGCAATAGCAGAAACAAAGATGCCTGTCTGACTGGAAGGCAGACCCAAGAGAGGCCGTTGTGCTTCCTCTTCCACTTATGTATTGTTTTGTCCCTGGAGGGGAGGTTTTCTGTTGCGATCTATCCACACAGCCCCGTGTTGTGTTACAAATAATGTATGGGATGGGAATCATCTGCCCTGACTTGATGCAGTGATCATGGTGGGGATGCCTTCTGCAAGGTCATGCTGAGTCCTTTATAGAAAAGATAGAAACAGGGACCTCTGCAGGCAGGACATGTCATCCTGAAAAGGGTGTTGGAGATGGAGGCAGCAAACTGCCCTTGGTGCTGCTTGTTGCCCTCCAGGGTCGTGGCCAAGTGATATCACCAAAGATGTGTCTGCAGCAGCTACAAGTGGGAGAAGGGCAACTCAGCTGCCACCTTTGATGAGGTAATGGGTGATACATGAACACTGCAGAAGTGTAGCCAGGTGTCCTGGTTTTCACAGACGCTGCTAGTGGGCTCTTCTAGAGTGAGGCCATGACAAGTTTATGGCATGAGCTCCTAGCTTGCAGGTTTCAGAAAATAGTTCTCTGCTGATGTTGTTAACGAGGCTGCCAATTAGGAACAAAGTCAGAGGGAGGTTTATGATGTGACTGAGCACTTCCTAGCTGAGCTGCACCTACACTGTGGGACACAGAGCCTGTTTCCTGTTCGCAGTCTTTTGGGAACGTGTAATCCTTCACATCACAATTGCTATTTTTACAAATAATTTCCCAGTCATTCACAGGTGCCTCCCTGTCACATGGACTTTCACTAGACAGAGCAAAGTAGGAACAAAGTTTATTTTTAAAGCAATGTGGGTTTTATTAGTGACTTGAACGCAAAGTGTTCAGAATGCCGTTTGGTTTTCCTTTATTGTACAACCTATTCTGTTTGGTAACGTATTTATGAAAAAGTGAGTGCATTATTTGTCATAAGTTCCACAGGGTATAAGAGGGGGAACAATAAAGCCTGAAGTCGGGGAATCGCTGGTTCAGTCTTTTGCAATCTGTGTATATCATACATAGACAGCTTCAGGCGCAGTTCTGATTTACATCAGCGCTAATCCTGATGACTGTCAAATGATCGGTGACTTCTGGTTTGGTGTAAATGACTTCCACAGAGGAATGGCCTTTCAGGTTCCAGTTCTGAATAGTTTCACGTCCTTATAGAGGAGTACAGCACTTACCTGTCAAGATCTAATTAAGCAAATGCAAACAGGACCAACCTTTTTCAAAGGTCAGGTGCAACTTCAGTTCTGCAATTTCTGGTTGCCCAATTTGAGGTACTTCAAAGAGGGCTTATATTCACACGGAGGAAACCAACGCTCCCAGAAAGCCAAAGCTTTGCAAGTGTCATGGAAAATCGACCCAAGATGAGTAGTTCCTTTTGAAGGTTTTGGCCGAGGAATTTTTCCAGTAAAACTACATTCCATAAACATGGAGCAACACCTTAAGTAGACAACAACAAATGAGGAACACGTTGGGGTTGATTCGAAAGAGAGCTGTATGTTCAGAAAGTGGGACAGGGAGGAAGCCTGGGAGAGGGACTTGATATGGTGCCAGCATAAACTGAGGGCAGACAGCAAGATTTTCATCACACTGGAATCAAGACAGTAAAGAGAAATTCAGTGCTGGTATGGAGCTTATCAACCACCTCCCCTGGTCTGCCTATTTCGAGCAGTGGGGGAATCAGCAGAGGAGAGGCTTTGGTGAGTTGTTGCTGGAGGGGGGATGTGCAGCGGGCGTAGGGTTGGGGGAGAGGTGGAGAAGGGAATGTGCTCCAAGGCAGCACGGCTGACACCGACGGGTTGAGGGGGAGATGAGGGAACGTCTGCTGGAGGGCAATTTGTGTGATTTGCATTGCTGCAGTGTGTCGGGTTCTGGGCTCCCTCCCATCCTTCCCACTCACCAAAAGCATTTCCCAAAGGCAGGCGGGGAAGGAGGAGAGCAGGCTACGTGCTCACTCTCAGGAGAAGCAGTGTGGTGGCTGGCAAGGGAGCTGGGCAAAGCCCTTTCCTCTTCATGGCTCCAGCTACTTGGCAGGCTCCCACCCTGGAAATAAAAAAACAACACCTGCAGCTTGTTGGCCAGGATGACTCTATCCAGCTAGATAAATGAGCTCTGCGGTGTCTATATAGTGCACTGCAAACTGCTGGTGGGAAAAAAAAACGTGCAAGGAAGAAGTACAGGTTCCAAGAGTGGAAACCTTGAGTTGTGCACAGTGCAGTTGGCTGCAGGGAGAGAGAAAATCCTGAGCAGTTCACTTGTGCAATTCATGAATGTCTGTTTATGTTGTAAGCTGTTCCACTGCTGGCTTATTGGGGAAAGGATGCCAGGGATTACTTTTCTTATTAGCAAAAAAAAACCCAAAACTAAGCCAACAATCAAACCCACAACCTTATAACTGTTTGATACTCGTGAGCTTCTGATATTAAACAATAATGATTTGAGATTAATAGCCAAAAGAAGCATGGTTTCTGTTACAGACATACAGGACAACTAATATACAGCAGAGATGTAGATGATGCTAATTTCTGTCTTTGGGCGAGGGATAAGAGATACATGCATGCCCCATATTTATCCTACCTCTTGTATTTGTGAAGATACTGTATGGGCACCAGGATGGCAAAAAACCTGCAGCCAGCAGTTATTGTGTGCTTTGGTCACAGTTGCAGCATCATAATTGGGACTAATGACCAAATTCACTGCTCATCCTTGTAATTTTCTGTGGAAGACCTTTCCACTCATCAGGCAATCTGCAGTTTTCCTGGGTCTCCACAGAAGCAACCATCAAAGCAATGGCTTTACTGTGCTTCATGACTCTTGGCCATGATGGTTTAGGGGCTGCAGGAAAAAAAGGAGCTGTTTTAACTGGTCTAACAGCATGCTTTATGTGCATTCTGCAGAGCCACCTCAGTGGGTGCATGGCAGTAGAGCCAGGACCCGAACCTTTGGGTTCGTGTTTGCTTTGTAGAGCCACATGTACAAACACAACATCTTTGTTATGCAGGGTTTGTAATAGCTGATAGCGTGTCTTTAAACGTGTATTGGGAAATCCTGGTCCAGGTTTAGGCAATAAGCGTCTCGTCTCAAGGCACCCATTTTTATTGCTTGTAAGAAAAATGAAACTGCTTGCAAGCTTGTATTTCCTTTTTTTTTTTTTTTTTTTTTTTTTTTTTAACATATAATACCATAATTACTGTTATCCATTAGGAAATTGGTGCAGAGACAGGCTATGCGACTACCCTCACAACAGACCATAGCCAGGCAGCCCTGGCTTTTGCCCTCAGGTCAGCCTTCCTCATTGGACCCGAGAGTGAAGTCACGTAATAAATATTCAGCACTTCTGGACAGAATAACCTTCATGTTCCCATGCAGCAGTCCCACGCTGCTGTGTTTGAAGTAGCATTGCCAGGTGCTATTTTGTTACGCTTCGTGTTTTTAGGTTCTGTTGCATTGTTGGTTTTCTGGGGGTCAAAATTTAACTTGGGCATTTCCTCTCCAACGCAGACCAAAAAAAATTCATTCTCAAGACTAGTTCAAAATGTGCAGCTTCTCTCTTTTGTCACCCCGTGATCGTGGACTCCTGTTGAAAGGAAAAACAAATATTGGAGGCCTCCCATGAAGTTGACGCAGGCATGAGCATTGTGCGGCCATAGGAGTGTTTGCCCACCATTCAGTGACACCAGCAGTAGGGCTGTGTAGGGATTTGCAGTGTATTTGGATAACATATGAAACTAAGTTTATCTAAACACTTCCCTACCTTATCACTGTGTTATCCAAACACTTTGTTAGTGAGCTGGGAAGATGGGATGTGCGCTGGCCCACCGCTGCTTAAATACCTTCACACTGTTCCTGTGGGTTTGGTTTTAGGAATTAGTCTTGTGTATAGGTCTAGCAGATGGAATTACACTGGGGGTGCAGAAACTACTTCTAGCTCATTCCCCTGACAATGCTATCCAAATGCATTTGAATAAGCCTGTCACCTGACTTATCTTCCTCTTTCTTGACCTTTCTTTTGAATTCTCTTTATTATCCAGCCTTTTTTTAATTTTTTAATTTACTGTTGAAAAACACCATTTCTGGGGACCTTGCACTGCAGGATGGTGGCTATTCTTGGTTTGATTCAGACCTCAGGTGGGCACATGAAGAGTTCAGCTAAGGCCAGTGAACCTGTATTCGTAGACTGGTGTGGTTTGACAGAATAAAAATAGGATGTTTAAAAGTGAATAGGATTGAAACCATAGTGCCTAAATTAGCAGCCAGACATGGACAAACAACTACTTGCTTGTATGAACCCAGGAGCACCTCATGCCCTCCAGCCCCTTGGGAGAGCCAAGGGAACAGGGAGGTCACATCCCTGAGACTGCACAGTGTCCACCAGGCATGGCAGAGGGATGCTGACGGGCATGGTACAAGGAGACCAAATGGTGTAGCACAAGGACATCAGGCAACAAGGCACAGGGACACCAAGTGGGACAGCACAAGGACACTGATGGGCATGGCACAGGGACACCCAGCGATGTGGCACAAGGACACCAAGAGGCATGGCACAAGCAGATGGGACAAGAGGGCTTATGGCAGTGATGAGCCTCCAGCTGGAGTTCTGTGTGGAACAGCCCCTGTTGGCTTCTTGCATTACCTGATCTCTTTTTGAAGTCCTCCATCTTCTGGCAGCTGTAGCATTCTCTCGCAATGACTTTCAGAGTTCAGCTTTGCATAAAATAAAGAAATATTAAAGAATAATTTTTCAGCTGAAGAAATTCTGTTCCTTCGCTTTGAATCCGCCCCACGATCATTTTGCTTTATGTTTCCTGCTTCATTCACTACAAGAGGAGCCCACAGAATCGCCAAGCTGTGGGCAGACCTTTATAATAGTGTAATGACAGTTATTGTTTTGCTCTCAATTACTTTTCTAAAACTCTTAAAATCCTCTTTGCTTTTTTACTTCCTGCTGAGCACTTGTATTGGATTTTCATAAACCTTTCCAAAATCTATTTCCTCATGATAATAGCTCTGTTAAATCCGATCATTACGTGCTGTGCATTGTGTACCTGTAGGGTGTTTTTCCCTGGTACATTTATCAACACTTAAAAGCTGCAGTTTTAATGCCTTCTTAATCAATATCATAAGAATTCAGTGCTTCCTACTAGTTTCTGCTTTGACTTTCAGATTGATTGAGCATTTTGCCACCTCCCAACTTTGGAAGTTCCTGTATGGATGTGTGAATAATGAATGTGTGGATAATGGATGCATGGATGGGGGATGTATGGATGGGGGATGTATGGATATTGGACAGACTTCGTTCCAGTGCAGTGCAGTTTCTAAAGGAGTCTGCTGGAATGCAGCAATGCTGTACTAAGACATATTTATTGCCACCTCTGTTTCCTGTCTTTAAGCAGCCATTGAGACACAAGTGGCTGTTTCCTTTCTGTCCCTGACCACTGAGCTTCTTTGTGATCTCTTCTTACCGGTTTCTCCTCTTGGAGCCTTTTTCAAAATCAAAAGCCAGGAGAACAACCATATAATTGCTTTAAAATCTCTCCGCAGATTTTGGCCTTGACTTAACGCTACAAAAAGTGCTGAATTTTCCTCCTTGTATCAAATTATTGGCAGTTAGTAATTCTGTTATTTCTACAGTTTCTTCAAGTTCCCCCACCCCAGATTCCCAGGGTGGCCCTTTGTGAAAACCATATCACTAATTTCCACTCCTCTGATGAGGGAGCTGGACCTCAGGGTGACAGCACGATCATTTTACATTTGAGCTCCTTTAGGACCCTGGTGCAGCCTGCTCCAGAGACAGCTCTCTGCTGCAGTGCTTTCTCCATCCCACTTTTCAGGCATGTGGAAACCACCTGAGCTCTTTTCTTTTAGCCCCAGTTCAGCTGGTGGCAGCCCCGTATGCTGCGAGGGTGTGGGAAAGCAGCTGGAGTACCCTTGGGACTGGTTGAGCTTTCAGTCATACATCTGCATTCAAACATAAAACATTAATACATTTACACCCTGAAGTTCTGCTTTTAAATGTCTTGCTCTCCATGACAGGATTCAAAACACAGGAAAGACCTGAAACCCTCATCATAAACACAGCTTTGGGCTCCCCGGATAGGACTCCTCCCAGATCTGATGAGGAATAATCTGCTTTTAATGCCTTAGCAGCTGTGCAGGCATCTGTAAATGCAGATATAAGCAAGAAATCATGTAGGATATTCATGTTTTTAGCCAAAACCCAGCAACTGAGATTGTCTTCTGCCTACAAAATTATGGAAGGAGCTTCAGAAATCAGCACATTATCAACAGACACTTCATTATTTTTGTTCTGTGACTTGAAAACAAGAGTTTCTGGCTTCTTATAACACCGAGTAATTAATGTTAATAACACCTGTGATACACTAGGGTTGGGAAGCAGTGCTGTTCTCATAGCATTCGTGCATTCAATTGAAGAGAAACCATCTCGTTGCTATTTAATTTTAGATGTGCTATAGCCAGATAAGTATAACTAACAATAAAGGGGAAATGGATCTCGGCAGCCAGATCAAGTGACTGATTACTGTGTGAGAACGGCAGATTTAACCCATGCCCAAGGAACTCCGTGTCTGTGGGACATCGTGGAGCTGTCTCATGCTTCCCCTCCAGCCTTGGTAAACCGTGCACAGATGCTTTCATCTATTTATGCTTTTATGGGAGATGCATTAGCATGAAGTTCAGTGTTCCTCTATTAAATATTCCAGAAGCAGCCTGTAAATTGAAACTGAAATATTCATTAGCTCTCTTATATAAGCCTTAACAGTTTATGCTTCACTAATACTTTTCATCGGACAGACTGATGTCCAGAGGTGTTTTCTCATTTGAATGACATGTTTATGCAGTCTTGAAAATATGTGGTGAGTGACCAGATAGTCACCAAGCAAGGAGATGGGATTGTTTTAAGTGAAATGGGAACCGTGTTTTCCCTCCACTGTGCCCAGACTCAATCACAAGAGCTTTCAAATGAGTGTTCCAAGAGCAGATAGCTCTTGTTGCTTCTTGTTTTACGTGCCTACTATGTAAGGGCTGGATTGTGGCCAAAGAATTCAGCCCCAGAGGAGGGAGCAGTGCCTGCAGCAGCCCTGCAGCTCTGATGCTGGGGTTTGACCCTTGTGTGTGTGGGAAGGAGCAAAATTCATGGCCCTGTCTCTTGTTCTGCCCTCTTGAGATGAGAGGTGCTGCTCAGGGCTGCCCTGCATCACGCATGGAAAAGGGCACTGGGTGCATCGCTGTCTCATGTCCTAATATAGCATATAGCTGGGCTCTTGGGGTTCAGCCCTTGATGAACCTGTTCCCCAGTCAGTGCCATACTCTTATTCTTGCTTTGGCTTTTTTTTCCCTTGGCCTGGTTTTTGAAGCATTAAATCCCCATTAAACTGGTTACGACTTTCTGGAAATATTGCGGGTAACAAAGTCTGTGCGTTTTCCGGGAGAAAAAGAGTCCCTATGAAAATTTAAACAGAGCACTATGAAATGTTAATAATTGCTTTCCAGCAATAGCATTTCATAAGCAAAATTAGATCAGAGGACTGTAGATTAATCAAATAAGATTTTCCCCACATAGTGACAGTGACTCTTTGGATAAATACTGTGCATATCATTGTCATTCAGGAGTCCCTGGGATATTTGCTCTATAGAACACAGTAGAAGGGCTGGGTGGGAGTAGTGACCATCTCTGCTCTGCTGGTACCAGAATAACTCTCCTGCCTCTCCAGCTGGCGGACCTCGCTCTGTGGCTCCTGGCAGCAGCCTGCTGGGGATGGCGACCTGCATTCCAATGTGCCTTAAGTTTGAAGTCATCCTCTCGAGTCTCAGAGAGACTCAGAGCCACATCTGGAACTGGAGACAACAGCTACAGGACTTGCAGGTGGCTGTGAATGGTAAAAACTGCTCCTGGAGTCTTTCAGTCTATAGCATTCATATTGAATGTCTGGCACTCATGATTATAGTTCTCCATTTTATTGCATGGCAAAAGCCCCATGTTGACAAAGAGCAAAATTCATAACATGCAAAGAAAACAGACTGCATGTCAGCAAACTCCTGCCATAAGTTTTTTTGAACATAGCTATATTTTAATGAATAATTGAGAATGAACCAACTGTCCTACATTGTTTCATTCCTATCTCCTGTTAGGGTTGGGTGATGGCAAGGTGAGAAGGTGACACATGGGTTATGCCAATGGCCACACTACTGAACCCAACTACCCCAGAACTTCCCAGCAGTGTCACCCCACAGCCCTGCCCTACCTGAGGTGTGTGCAGGGACATCATGATGTCTTGTGGCCCTCACAGCAGGGCAGAGGGAGGCAGTGTCATGCAATTAGGGGCGTGAACTCTATGCCCAGGGCTGTGACACGGTTTCTCATCTGCCTGTAGTGCTCATTACGGGCACTATCCCCGCCACAGGGTATGCTGGCAGATCCGTGAGAGATTAGCTGAGTCTGGGTGCTCACTGAGCCAAAACACTGGTAGTCTGAAATATGATGGAAAATTAATTGCTGGACATAGTAGTAGGGCATTTTTGGCATTACTCTGTGTGTTTTTACTCAGGTTGACTACCTGCGTTTTGCAAGCTCTGTGGTTGATACGTAGGACTGAATGGAAACAGATGCCCCTCTGTTAAAAAACAGCGTTACACCGAGGAGCCAAAATAACCAAGCTTCTCTCCCTCCTTCCTTTTTGCTTCTCGGTAGCACTGATATTGGTAATTTTAGGGTTTGTTTACCAACTCTGAGCGCCTGCTGCCATGGATTTCTGTTGTTTTGCTCTGCTTGTTTGTTTTTTCAGTTGGAAAGGCTTCATTTGTTCCAGTGCTCCTTGTACTGTGTGGTTTAGGGGACTTAGAGAGCCCAGCCCTAAGCTGACTTTTTCCTTGGCAAACGCTGGTGTGATTTTTATAAAATGAGTAAGGGCATCATCATTGCAGGAGATGACTCGCCAGCTGTGCGGCGAGGAGGAGGAAAAGGTTTCCCACAGCCCTGCATAATAAGGCGTTTTGCAGGCTAAAATAGGTATTCCCAAATGCCTCGAGCCTTTTTAAATTGGTTTCCTGAAGCCACCCTGTGCGGCTCTGCCACGCTTTGCAGTGCAGAAGCCCGCTGTAGCCGGCAGGACGGCATGGGGCCGTAAGTGCAGGACAGCAAGTCAGCCCTGCACTTCCCTGGGCTGCTCTCGGAGCGATTGGCCCTCGCAGATCATGTGGGAGAAGCAGGAATCCTGAGTTGTAGCTTTTGGCACTCCTTTCTCCTATAAAGCGCTTGCTCTTTTCAGCTCCCAAGGGCTTGTTACCTCCCTCCTTTCATTACCCTGATTAGAATCTGGAGTAGCCATAGGAAAGCGAAAGAGGGATTTTAAAGGCGCGGAGATGTTGAAGCAGGTGCCCAGGACGTCAGGCACGGGCTGCTACTACCTAAACTCAGTGTCACCCGAGGGCCAGGAGATGTACCTGTGGTTTGACCAGACTGCGAGACGCCCTCCCTACAGGACAAGCAGGATTCTTGCACGTCAGCAGCTCCTGACCAAGATCCAGCAAGGTGAGTGAGTGCCTGGCAGGAGCCCTCCCCAGGTCCTGCTTTCGTAATAGAAGGTGTTTTCATGCCACAGATTTTCCTGCCTCTTTTCCTCTCTCTGCTCTTAACTAATCTGGCTTGGGTCAGAGTTTAAGGTAGTCATTCATAACTAGTTTTTCCTACACTCTGCACGTATGCACATAGGCGGGCAGAGAGACAAATGCTAATGCCTGTTTAGCTATTTAACTATGCTATCTTTTTAATCATAAACTATGAGAGAGTTTTAGGTGCTGAAGTTCATCTTTTCCAACTGGCACAGCAGTCCCCAGCATTGGTACCTCGGCTACAAGAGCTGCAGGTAAAACCCACCTGCTGTAATGCACAGACAGCATAGCTGATCAGTCAGGTAGAAACATAGCAGGGCAGCTGGGGGAGAGGAGCTGGGATAACCCCCTCTGGATACAAGCATGTGTAGCTGTCAGAGGATTAGGAAACTTGTCACATGTCCTTAAAAATAATCGCTGACTTGGCTTGCTGTGATTGCATTTAACTGGATGGTCATTGCAGAGTATTGATTTTTTCTGAGTATCTACAGCACTGAAGCTAAATGCAGACTGGCCTCAAGACAAATCCTTTGGCCTGAATGTGCAATTTAAATTATCTTCTAAATGTTTAAAGATAAAAAAAAAAACAAAAAAAAAACAACTGAGCTAGTTGTTCCAGATTAAAAAATCATTATCTAGGAGCATCTTATTTGAAGAATACCATTTTCCAAGGTAAGATTTGATCCAACATATAGAACAGAGTATGCCATGTGTTTGCCATCACAAAAATAAAACCCTGGAGATAATGGTTTCTCAAGTAGTTTCTTGACAATCCATAAAAATGGATAACTAGGGACAACCAGAGAGTTAATATCATTGTCTATATCTGGGAAATATTAAAGGAATTGGCGTGAGCTTCTGAGATGCAGCAGTCACATAGAGTGGCTATTTCTGAGTGTTGCTTTCAAGTAACATTGTGTGTAGCTGTGGCTGTCAAACCCTGGCAGAAGTACAGGGATATAGTGATGAAACCTTTATTGTGTTTATAGAGAAAACAATATGTATTTCTTTGGCCAGCTTTTAGAAAAAGATGAAGAAGATAGTTTCTGTGGCAATTAGGAAAACGCAGTTGTTTGCAGCGCGATCTCAGGAACTGGTCCTGTTTGAAGGATCCTGGTCCTTACTGCAGCTCTGATTTCAGGAAGGATATTATGTCATTCTGTGTACATAGTGTACAGCTGGGATTGAATGGAAAGGAAGGGTAATTTATTTCTCCTCAAATTCATTGGGAAGTGTTTTAGGCATGGTATTAGAGCCAACCTAATTTTCAAGAAGCAGCTCCTGATGAAATAGTTCAATGTGCCTCCTCTGCCCGCTGTGCCCTACAGCTTTCCCCCCTGGATCCTGCAGGACCGTTTGGATGACCAGAGCCATTCCACAGTGCAGGTCTTCTCAAAAGCCAGTGCTGTGTGACAGACTGGAAAGGCTGGAGTTGATATTGTACTTGAAGCATTATGTGCATGTTCTCTAAAAATTAAGTCATTTAAAGCAGTCTTGGCTACGTGGTGCAGTAGCAGAGGCAGCTGGATCCTGTAGTTAGTATTGAATATGATGGCAGTAAGTACTGCTGTGGCTCAAGATGCAGCATGGTGAGACAGAGAGGAATTCCTGAGTTGTAGCTTTTCTGCCTGCAGTTTGTTGTATGATTGCTCAGCATGTGGTGAATCTGCCACAACTTTCCATAATGTCCTGTACAGAGCTGTAGGAAATTACATGTGAGGGAATGTTATTACCACTTAGTAAATATCTAATGGGCAAGGCTCTTTAGGGATGGGGACAGGTTCACACTTCAGAGGTGCCCAGCAACAGGGCTGAGGGCAATGGGCACAACTTGGAACACAGGAAGTTCCACCTGAATGTGAGAAAAAAGGTATTTACTTTGATGGTGACAGAGCACTGAACAGGCTGCCCAGAGATGTGGTGGAGCCTCCTTCTCTGGAGATAGTCAAAACCCACCCAAACACTTCCCTGTGTAACCTACTGTAGGGAACCAGCTGTAGCAGTGGGGTTGGACCCTCCCACCCCCTACAACTCTGTGATCCTGTAGTTTGTATCGTGCCTTGATGATGTAATCTATTTTGCAGTTTAGCGTGTACCCACACAAAAGAAATGTATGTATTAGATTCTAAAGAACGCACTTCTTTTATTGATAATAAGCTGGAGACAGTCTGCTGTTGGTTGTGCCAGTTCATTAGCAGTAATGATATTGAATGTGCAGATAGGTGCTGATGTGTGTGTATGTGCCCACATGCAGGAATAGACAGGCCTGGTGGAAAATCATATGCAAGGTACACAGTGCCCCCAGGTAATGAATAATAATTTTGGTAAAAATAGCTGTGTTAACAACACTGAAGAAAGCTAAGTCTAACTGTTAGAACTCAGTCCCAACCCCCCTGTTTACACAGGATAAAATCCAAGATCCAAGTCACCAATCCTAGCCAAAGCACTGACAGGCCCCTCACAAGGCCTCCCTGGGTCAGCCTGTCCCGCTCTGGGCTTCTTCCTTTAGGCCTAAGCACGCTGGGGCTGCTCCTGGTGGAACTGGCACTATGTGCAGTTCTTCAGGCCTTCATAAGTCAGTGGAAGAGCTGCTATGTGGGGAGAGCAGGGCTGTGATGAACTCTCAGCTTGTCCCTTCAGAGAACAGTGAGTTTGACAAATTGACAAGTGCAGCTAGTTAGTAACGTAGTGCCAAGAGCAATGGAACAGGAATATGTTGAAAACTCAATCAGGAGATGCAACGTGAAAACCCAAACCAACTCTCGGTAGCCTCATTCAGTAAAACACATAAATCAGTCTTCCACATCATCCCTGCATTCATATCTCACTGCACCCATTTTTTAAGGCCAGATGATACCATCAATAGAATGTGTCTGAGCCCTGCTACCTTAATTCTTGTGCTAGCACCTCCCCAGTCTAATCACTGTTTGAAGTAGAGCATATGTTTAGAAAAACATCCAGTCTTCATTTTAATATCATTGGAATGGTGAGCCTTGCATGCTTAATTGCTTTGCTGGAAAGAGACTTGCCACGTAGTTAAGAGCTAAGCTGCCTTGGGGCTTGTTTGAATACCTGCTCTCTGCTTCTTGTGCAGTGATTTCTTGTTTGCTGGATTTCAATTCAGAGGCACCCACAACAGCAAACACTGAAGTTCTTACATCAGGGATAATTTTCCTTAGTGAAAGGAGTAATTTATAAAGCAATGCACAGGGCAGTCAGAGCTTCCATCAGGGATATGAACCTGCTTCACTAATGCAGAACAGTACCAAGTGTTCTGTGCACTTGTAGCTTTTCTGTCATTAGTGGCATGTGCTGTTCTAAATGTTGCTAAATTACTCTATCGTATTGTGAAATGAAGCTTTTGTTCCTTCTTAAAAAGAAAAATGAAGAGGCTTTCATTTGTCTTTTCTGTTGGTGTTTGTTAGAAATAAATGGAACGTTGTTATGTAATCATTTCCAAAAAAAAATCCACCATAAGAGAAATAAAATAAATTAGACTGTTCCTTCAGTCATATCATGCTTTGAAAGTCCTTAATATTTGGTTTGTGTTCACTCTGACTCCGCGAGGCAGAATTATGTGGTGGTCTATGAATGTGAGCAGCAATTATCTGTCTGATATTAAATAGGTATTTTCAAAATGTGATCTTTTGATGATTCTCTTTCCCCCCCCCTAAGCCCGTTAGTTTCCATGCTGAAGGGGACACATGCCTCAGCGTAAAGGAACAGGGTGTAGCATGCTTGGTCTGAGGTATTTATTCAAACTCTGTATGGAGTAGTTGTATGAGAATTCATTAGTGATTACTCATGCTTGCTTTAAATAAATAAGGTGGTGACTTTCAAGAATTCATGTTACATGAGTCAAAAAGTTGTAATTTCTTTCAGAGCGTAAGGCTAAATACAGACTAGAACAGAAAATATGAAGTAGTTGTGGGTGAAAAGCAATGAAGAATTAAGGCCATAATCTGAAAATACTGTATTGAAAGCAGGGGCTGTGCAGCTCAAGTACAGCGTACGTCCAGGTGAAGGAAGCCATGTTATGCCCCAGCTCATCCAGGCATTGCTGTTAAAGAAAGTTCTCAGTTTATCTACAGGGGATTTTGTTAGACTGCACTTCTAGTAAAAAAATAATGCAAAGACAAAAAAAAAGATGAATCTCACTTCTCAGTGAGTAAATTCCTGCCCGCAGTGAGTAATGCTCTGTTATTTGTCTCAGTTCATGTCCACAGGCAAGAGAAGTTTAAGAGGATCTTTTGATGGAACAATCTCAAAGCATATTATAACATATTCAAGGCAAACTCTCTGTTCATCACTCAGCAGATGTTTTATACCCTTGTATGTTTTAAGTTCAGTTTTGAACTTCTGTGAGTGCAGTAACTGTATGTCACCTGTGCTTGTCTGCTTTGGGTAAGCATTGGCAGTACAAACAAGCATGCTTTTCCCTATATTTTGTCTATATTCTTCCCTTTGGACTTCAGCATATTTAACTCTTCCCCTTTCTAAGCATGAGTAGTGTCCAGTTTGTGAAAGGTGTTACACAGGGATATGAGTGAGATGTGTGTTTTAGGTGACTTTATATTTTGTCTGTCAATGTAAACACTATCGGCAATAGATGACTGTAATACTTTCCTGTAGAATGCTCATAATGAAAACTTGAAGTCACTGCCACACCTGAAAATGTTGTAGGCTGTGTTTAAAAAGTCCTGGATCACATTCTGGGTATGTGTACAGGTATGGAGCACCTGTCCATCGCATGAGATTGGAAGCAGGATACGATTGTGTAATTAAAGACTGTGGTTTTGTTCAAATATACAAAGAGGCCAAAATGTGCTTGTTCAGGCAACCTCAACCATAGCTTTCTGCACGTTCTGGATGCTGGCCACTTAACCTCTGCATCTGTTAACCAAGCTGTCTGAACCCAAGAAACCAAAAGATGGAGCAACAAGATTCAACATGATTACAATGATTTGAACCCCCTCCACTTGGGTTGTCTCTGACCTATGGCAGTGACCTCCTTCTGCCTTTTGAACTCCTGAGATAACACACAACAGAAGCCATGGGTGAACTGCTCCTCAGAGGTGCAGCAGGAGAGAGTAGAAGGCAGGAAAGGACTTTTCTGTCCTAACCTACCAGAAGTATTCTCAGCTGTGGAGCTGCATTGCAGACTTCAGCTGGGGCATGGTCCTGCCCATTAAGACCAGTGTGTGAGGTGGGTGCAAGTTCACATCTCAGGCAGTATTTAGGGCAGTAGACTTGTCTTCAGAATGGTCTTACCTAAGTCCGTAGCAGTTTTTCTTTTTACACTGTCTCAAACTCCATTAAAAATGGAGGCCCTACACTTCATGGAATCTCTTCACTATCATCCTTCCTTCCTTAAACACTTACTTTCCTCAAGTCCTCACCCTGAACTGTAGATAAACAGGAGCTTTTCAATGAAATTGTAGGATTTCTTCATTTTTTTCTCTCTGAATCCGTACTCTGAAATGGCTGGAGTATCTGCGCTGAGTCTTTCACACAAAACGTGTAAACATCCCAAGGGATATTTATAAATTTAAAGTGTGTTTATAAAAATATGTTTATAAATAGTAGAGAGAAAGACTGCAGTCCAGCTAATTGAGGTACTACAAGATTATACTTCACAGGAGAAAGGACGTGTGAAAGGGAAGGTTACAGAAGCCTTCACTGGAGCCACTACCTGATGGATAGGTTCAAAACTGTTGATTTATACCAAAGTTAGAACAAATTGGAAGTTCATGCACTTGTTGAATAATCAGCTTAATGCACCAATTACTGCCAAAAATCCTGAGGCCGATGGGATACAGGAGATCAAACTGAGCTATAACGATTCCTTCTGGCCTTACCCAGCAGAAGGCAACTCTGCAGAAAGGGACCTAGGGATCCGAAGTTGAACTGGAACCATCAGCGTGCCCTTGACACAAAGAAGGATGATGGTAAAGTGTTGCTAACAGGTCCGTGGAGGTGGTACTTGACCTTTGCTCAGCACTGGTGAGGCCTCACATCCACTGTGGGGTCTTGTTCTGGGCTCCCCAGTACAAGAGGGACCTGGGCATAGTGGAGAGAGTCCAACAAAGGACTATGAAAACGATGGAGGGCCTGAAACACCATTCCTGAAGGTGTGAAGGTGAGAAGGCTGAAAGATCTGGGGCTCTTCCATGTGGAGAAGAGGAGGCTTAGGGTGATCTCATTGGTGTCCATGAATACCTGGAAGGAGGGTGCTAAGGGGCCAGAGCTGGGCTGTGCTCAGTGGTGACCACTGCCAGGACCAGAGGCATCGGGCACAAACTGCAGCACATGAGGTTTCCTTTGAGCACCAGGAGCACTTCTCTGCTATGGGTCCCTGCTGGAGCAGAGTTGGGCAAGGTGGCCTCTGGAAGTCCCTGCCCACCTCAGCCATTCGGTGATGCTGCATGGCACAAATCTACAGCCACAGAGTGGCCGGGCAAGTTGTGCTGACACAATCAGTTTAAACAGAGAAGGAGATGTTGGCTCATCTTTTGAGCTGGGGGACTTTTGCTCTTGATTTCACTGAAAGCTGGATTTCTGCCTAAGTGAAATCTAAATGAAACATTTTTGTTTTGAAATTGCTCGTGATGAAATGAGCAGCTGTATGTGCTGCTCTGTGTCTCCTGTATTGATCACTGAAGAGATTTTTAATTTTCATTTTATCCCTGTTGTGTAATTGGAGCCAGTAATGTTAAAAGACATTTAACATGGGGCGGGGGGGGGGTTATTGGTTTGGTTTGGTTCAACTATTAATACTATGAAGTTGTTGATAACATCTTAGCCATAGTCATTGTTTTTATCTTACCTGTATCATACATTATTCTCAGACTTTTAGTTGCACTTAAACAATTATATGAGCTGTTTCATATCAGACGTACTGTGTGTTTAGATTAGAGCCTAAGCCACTAATTGAAGGGACTTAAAAGACAGCACCCTTGTAATTTGGTTATTAAACAATTGTAGTTTTGTTCCACTTTGTAACAGCTGCTTTCAAAGTCAGGATACTAAAGTCTATGACGTGCATGATCCAGTATATGCTAGTTATGTCATTTCTTATTTATTCTTATTAGGCAAGCATTTGAATGTGGGCAAGTCAGTAAAACCTCATCTTCGTGCACCGATTACTGGATAAAATCCTGAGGCCTGTGGGATACAGGAATCAAACTAAGCTGTAGTAATGGTTCCTTTCTTCTCATGCATACATTTTTTGCTTAAAAACCTTTTGAGTTTCCCACTTAAGGTTCAGTTCCACAGATCAGCTGATCTGACCAGAGCCAGGCTTCACACTGCAGCATCCCAGGGGGACAGCAGGGCCGGAGCACCTTGAGCAGGGTGTTCAGAAACCATGGAGCACAGACGGCATGATTCAGAGAATTTGGGAGCTTAGCTGAAAAGTATTTGCATGACTCAGTCTGGAAACACGTTGCGGTTTTCCCTTCTGATCTATTACTGAGGAGGTTAATTCTACTGGGAGAAGAAAATTGCTCCGTAACACTTCAGGTTACTGGGGAGTTGCTAACATTAACCCTCAGACGAGCACAAGTTTCTGTCCTTGTGATAAGTTAGGTGAACTCAGAGAAATAACTTAGTTTAAAATATGGGCTGTGCAGTATGTCTTAAGTAAATACCATCTGCCAGGCGTGGAAGCTGCCTTGCTGGAGCATACCAGACACTTTGCTTTCCACTTGATGTCCTTTGCCAAAGAAGGACTCAGCTCTACAGTGTACTCAGATGAATCTTTTTCTGTACTAAAGGAGCAAAGTAATAAATCCTAATAATGTCAACCGGTATTGTTTTAATGAGCTAGATATTGCAGGCCTTTGGCAATAATTGTGCTCTCTTCTAACAGGATTGTGGTTGGAGAAAGGTCTGTTTGTTTGAGCCAAGGTTGCAGGATTTGACAGCAAAGTCTGTATGTTTGTTGTTGCCTCTCATTCAGTCCAAACAACCTAAAGGATATTCTGACTTTTTTCCCCTTAATGAGTTATTGGTGTTTCTCAGGTTTGTTTATCAGTTGTGCTGTGTTTGTTTATAGATCTGTCACTGGAGTAATAGGGGACTATGGGAAAAAAACAGTGAGTGAATGTGGAATCCTTAGATTGAATTACCCTCTTTATTCCCTACCCTACCACCAGCATCCTCCCTTTCTCTCCCAAATCCACCATCTTTCTGTGAGATTTCTCAGCTTCTTTCTCGAAGTCACATCCGCAGGAAAATACTACACCTTTTCTTTAAGGAAATAGTTTTTCTAAAGGCTCCAGTACAACTTCTGTTGTTGAATATGTCTGGAAGGTGGGAGGACAGTTCAGGTTTTCCTCATCTAACACTTCTGTACAGGTAAACCACTGCAAGCCCCCAGCACTTGGTTTTGTTTTGGTTTTTTTTTCCCCCTCTAGATCTCCAACTGCTATTGTTGCATTTCATACTATGTGCATCCTTTGGGCTACTATTTCCACGTGAATTATCCATGTCTCCCCAAGCTGCTGGCAAGACTGCCTGACTCTGTTTTGTCCTTCTTCAGTTAACGCAACACTGAGCAGGTTTATTGGAGAGCAAACTGGTCCCAGGTAGCACAGACATGAGCCAGGTGATGCTGTGTAACAAATAAAAACAGAAACTGGGCTGTCTTTCTTTTAATGGTGTATGTTTGTGAAGGAACCAAAGATCTGGGAAGACAAGAGAAGTCTCTCTGTCAAGACTCAGATCACACAAGCATAGCATTTGTGGAGCCTGTGTGAGAGGCACACAAGTCACTAAAGGGTAGAACCATTAGTTATTTCTTGTCTCCAGCTGGGATGGGAGTGGGAATCCAGGCAGGACAGGGCTCATACAGCCACACAGTGTGGCTCTTTTTCATAATATATTTGTCAAACTCGAATGTTCTGTGGGATGAATCCGAGTTTTGTTTTGTGCCTTTAATTGTATCTGATGGCAGCAGCTGAATATCTAATCATTTTGTAACCTCAAAGATAATGGCTTTCTCTTCCTGCAAACATTTATCTGAGGAGGATAATGTAAAATCCAAAAGTTAACTGCTTGGCACCGATGATGAGACAGTGAGTCCTTGGCTTTTTACTTTTCCCCTTATTAATTTTTACAGCTATATTTACATGTTTTTCATAGGAATTTTTAAAACTGCCATTCTGTCAGTTTCACTTCATTAAGTGTGGCAATCTGCCTAAGCCTTCCCCTAAGTTAAAAGGACTTTATTTTCCTTTAAATTTGGCAAGCATTTGTTGGTGTATATCTGGTTTAAAAGTCCCTTCAAAATTAACAGGCTGAGATATTCCAAATATGTATTCCAAAACCTCTTTATAACTCAAGCTGCTGATTCTGCATTAAAATTGGATGTCCCTTGCCAAAACCAGGGTCACTGCAGCAAAAGCTTCATTTCATAGTACTGCCTGAGCAATGTACCCTGGATCAAACAGTGCTCTGGTGATGCACAGCCTGCAGTGCAGCCTTTCCTCATTCAGCATCTCACCTTGAAAATGAGAACTGGCTGTTGTGCTCAGCTCTCATTGCTTTTGAGACATTTGTTCAGCTATCTGAGGCTACTTTAGCTCAGAGCTTTGCCTTTATCTGTGCAGGATGGGGCCGTGGCAATGTGCAGGAGGCAGTGGGGTGCCTTCACGCACACCCAGAGCACACGAGTCACAGGGTTTCATCTGTTCAGGCCAAGAATGGTCTATTCACGGGCAGCACCAATTTTCTAAGGAATAGATTTCCTGTGACATTTTAAATCCCTTTTATGTTGGAGTATTTTTAGTCATTGCTGCTGCCAGTCATGTCCAATGCTTTGTGCCTTTGAATTTCAGCTAAACTGCATAATAAGCGTTTCAGCTCACTGACACATAATGGCAGTGTTATTTGCTGAGAGTCTTATTATCTCAAATGGTCCCTTATGTTATGATCAATTCATTAGTTCTGTCCTCTGAAGTTTAAGAGGCAACAATTGCAGCTGTTAAAGAAAAAAATTATTTCTTTTTTTTCTTGTCAGTAATCCTTATTTTCTCCACTATCAAGTCCGGAAAGTCCCTTTTAAGACTAACAAAGCAGATGATCACGGAATGATAGAACAGTTTGGGCTGGAAAGGACCTTGCAGACCATCCATTTCCAGGGACATCTCCCACCAGCTCAGGCTGCCCAGGGCCCCATCCAACCTAGCCTTGAGCACCTGCAGGGATGGAGCACCCATAGCTTCTCTGGGCAGCCTGTGCCTCACCACCCCCCGAATAAAGAATTTCTTCCTTACATGTAATTTAAATCTACTCTCTTTTAGTTTAAAATCATCACCCCTTGTCCTTTCACTGCAGGCCGTGGTAAAAAAGTCCCTCTCTAGCTTTCCTTTAGGCCTCCCTTCAGGTTCTGGAAGATCGGTGAGATCTCCCTGGACCATTTCTCTTTTGCAGGCTGAACAAACCCAGCTCTATCAGCCTGTTTATAGGTATCATATTATCAGCCATCAGGGCAGTGTAGGATGGATCAGTTGTCTTCCTGTTAGCCAAGCTGCACACCAGGACCTCTTGCTACCACTAGCCCATGGGCTAACATGCAGTTTAGTTAAAATGTGATGAAGAAGTTGAGCAACCAGTTTCTAACTGTTTACATTATCTTCATACATGTATTTGTATAGTTATTTATATAAATTTATACATCTATTTATACGCCTGAAAATGAGATCTCTGAAGGCAATAGGCATTTTCAGTCCATGGATTTAAACAGTTCACCATCGTTGGAAGTTAGATCAACCCAGAACGGTCTCCCCTACCCCAAGCACAGAGTGTACTTCTGAGTACCAGTAACACAGCATCATCCTGTCAGCTGTGAAAGAAATGAAACAAACACAATTCTGTACTCATTTGCTTGATTTATGTAGAAATTAATACTTGAATAAGTATAAAATTCATTACGTTGGTACATGAAGAAGCCTATTCTGTAATAGATTCAGTACAGCCAGAGATAATTCAGGAGTAGAGCTGAGATCTTTCTCTGGCCAGCCTGACAGGTGCTGCATTTTGTCCCCATACAACTGGAATTTCACCCTTCTGCTTTGCTTTATTCTTACAGTTCTTGTCTTCACTTTCTGGTGCTGGTGGACGTACCTTTAGAAAGCTTTGTTCACTCACTGATAACCTCCAATTAAGACTGCTGGCCAGGGCTGTTCACACTTGACTTGTCTGGGCTGGCTCTACAAACAGCAGCCAGCTAAGTGTGAGATGTGGAAGAAAGAGGGTGTAATACCTTATCATAGTCCTGATAATCATTTGAGAATGTTTTCTGTTTCCTAGACGATAAGGGTATTTTGGACTAATCGTGCCCTGAGATCAGAGGCTTTGCTACAGGCCAGTTATTTTTTCATAACTAAGCACACAAAGGCTGTGCAAGAAACCATTCACTTACTTGACTTTAACCAAATAGTTCTGTGTTAATCTGGAATGGTAGTCATTTTAAATTGCATTATTCTAGCAGGTCGTGGGTTGGACCACTCCTGTAGAACACTTTGGTTAAGATAAATACTGCATTGCTCTTGGACTCTAGTTGGGCATAGGACATAAATTTTGCATGCTGCTGGCAAGGGAGAAAATGATGTTCATTCTCTATGAAGTTACAGAAGAACTGAAGGATAACTGTAGTCTGTAATCCTGGAGACATCCCATCTTAAGGCTTTAATGAGGATCAGTAAAAAAAAACAAAAACCTACTGGCATTTTAATTGTAGCTCCTCAGAGCCATTTATTTCCCATACTGACAGTACTCCATCTTATCTACTGACTGATTCTGAGAATGGAATGTTTTTCAACAAACAAACAAACAAACCTCTGTAGTTTTAAGAATACAAAGTGAATACTTATAATACCAAATTTTAGGGGTAAGGATGTGAACAGTTGCACGTCTATGTTTTGTTGTTCAGTAAAATGATAATTATTACCGTGCTTTTCTCCTCATGAACATTCGAAGCTGATGTTTAATAGCTTTTTGATCAAAAATACTGACATACTGGTCATTTTGTTGAAAATGTATGAAAAACTGAAATTGTAGAATAACTGTTTTTACGTAAACGCTTGGTAGAGACAGTCACAGTGCTTTTAATGTGAATCAGAAACACTCCCCTCATTTTTAAGGGTACTCCTTGTTGACTGTGTAGCAGCTGGAAAACTATAGCAAGTTTTAATTACCTTCGGAAAACAAAAGACTCTTGCCAGCACATGCTGGTTATTATCAGCAGCTGCTGTATGCTGACATGCTCTTTCAGCTCATATGAGCCTCAGCTGTCTTAAACAATCATTGTAAAATGTAAAATAGATTTATAGCAATGATCATTTCTTGTTAGATAGTTAACAACTGATGTCACTTGTGCTGAATTTAGGTTCACGTCATTGTTTAAGCTCTAATAAAACCGTACAAAATCATAATCAGTGTTTCACATAATGGGGGCAAATGCCATGCAGCAGGAATTGAAAGTATTGAACTGTGGTGCCTTTATTTTTTTTAAGTCCCCATTGTCAAGATTTTAGCCTTTGTATAAGCTTAAAATTTGGCTTTCTGACTTTGAGTAATAGTTGCTGCAACTTCACCACATAAAAAAGGTTATGCATTAATTTGCTGGTGTAAACAACATTACTGTCATTTACGCGTGATCCATCCATTAGCCAAAGCGGAGATCTTTATGGCAGTAACTGCTTTCAGATCAGATGTTGTCATTTGGTTTATTATGCAATTTAGGAGAGTTTGTTTGGGTTGTTTTTTGTAACATTAACCTTCTCTTCAGAATCTGGCACACCACACGCAATATTTATGCTTCAGCCTTCTACAGAAGTACACATATAAATGCTAGATTATTTGCTAGTGTATCCTCTCCAGAGGAAGATTTGCAGTCAGCTTGGTTCTTTGTGGTTGTTTGCTTTCAGTGGTCTCTTCTACTTTTCCTGTGATGCAAAGCAAACACAAAAGGTGTCAGGCAATCTGTAAAATGTTTTGTTTAGTTGTTTGCATCAAGGCAGTGTCAGACCCCCCTTCCTGCTGACATGAATGATGGAGATGTGATACTTTCTATTCTGAAGCTTAAACTGGAACAAAGTGTTATGTTCAGCAGATTGGACAGCTGACATTTTAAGGAGTTCTTAAATATGGATTAAAAACATGCTTCAACCTCCACATAGTTTTATTTTACTGAAAAGGTCATTGTCGTTTGGACTTGGGTTTTCACTCTGTCTAGCTTTTAATCAAATAGCAGTCAGCTAGAATAGAGTTCAGGTTCTGGTTTTAAGAAGGGCACAGGTGATATTGGCCACTAGAATGATGTACATATGGTTACATACTGTCTTTACCCCTGCTTTGTAATGGATGTTTGTCTTGTAAAACCAGAGTTCAGATCCCTCTTTATACAGCTCAGGAAGGCAAAGAAAAAACCTTTTGATGAAACCAAAACAACTGTAGTTTACAGACAGATAACCTGTGCGTGGGCATCCCAAAGTGCAAGAAACACACCTGGTTGTAATCTGATGTTCAGGATTCAATCTGCTGATTTTAAAGGAGATTGTAGCAAGGTGGGGGTTGGCCTCTTCTCCCAGGTAACAGTGACAGGACAAGAGGGAATGGCCTGAAGTTGCACCGGGGAGGTTCAGGTCGGATATTAGGAAGAATTTATTCTCAAAAGGAGCGGTGAGGGAAAAAGGCTGCCGAGGGAGGTGGTGGAATCACCATCCATGGCTTAAGAAATGTGTAGATGTGGCGCTGAGGGACGTGGCTTAGTGGGCAGCATTGGTGGTAGGTGGACAGATGGACTAGGTGATTTTAGAGGTCTTTTCCAACTTTAATGGCTCTATGATAACAATCTGCTTCAATGAAGCTTATGATCTCCAAAACTTCAGTGAACAAGAACTTTTGTGGCACTGAGACCAAAGACTTCACAGAATCACAGAACAATTTAGGTTAAAAGAGACCTAGGAATCCAGCTCCTGCTCATGGCACTACAACTGGATCAAATTGCTAAGGGCCACACTAAGTTTATTTCTAATTATCTCCAATGATCGATATTCCACCACTCCCACAAGTTCCCTACTGGTCTTTGACCAACGTCATGGTGAATTGTCTTTTCCCTTATATCTAATTTGAGTTACAAGACTGAAAATTGTTTCCACTCATCCTGTAGTTGCACACCTACAGTCTGCCTCTGTTTATTCACAGACATAACAGCATGTCTATGAATGACCTGAAGTTCAAGATCTTGTTTACATTCCTGTGCTATTGCTCATGTCAGGGTAAGCCTTTTTCACTTGTCACTCTTGTCATTTTCAGAGCTGTATAAATTAAAAGTCATACATCAGCACAGAGAATTGAACCCGAACCTCAGACTTCACTAATCTTTGCTGTAAGCACTATGCTGTGAGATGAATCTCTGTACGCTTTCCAGTTCTGCAAGGTACTTTACGTTGTCTCTGTAATTCATTGAATGAAACTAGCCTGCAGTTCCTCTGCAGACTCTAAATTGGAAAGTATGGGGAAAGTGGAGGAAAATACACTTCCTTTGCAGACTTGCTTGGGTGTGATTTGGCTAAGCTACTAACATATACATAGCCTAGTCAGTTCAGTCAGTACAATGAATTGATGCCATCTGGATTAAATTGTTTTATAGCAGCCCGAGGAGCTGCAGATTAGTTCAAGAAAAAATGGGGCAAAGGAAAGATATGAGGTGAGAGAACGGGAAACACAGGTCTGTTCCACCCTTCACAGTATTGGATCTCCTCGTATGGCGTGTGAGGTGGGGCTGTCCCAGCAGAGCAGATGAAGAAGCCACAACTGAGATCAAACATAAAACCAAGGAAGAAAATCTGAAGTAAGCAGAAGAGGGAAAGAAATAAAAATGCATGAATATGAGCAGCAGGCTTGGTATGAAGTAAGGAAATACACCAGACAGGTCACTGCTGTTGCTATTGCAGTAGATAGAGGAGACCAGCAAAAATATCCAGAGGTCATGAGTTAGTAGCTTTTTACCCTGACTTCTGAGTCTTTTTCCTGTCAATGGCAATGAAAAGTTATATTTAAACTACCATTACCTTTGCAGCATTTACAAATATGACTCAGATAAATATGGGCAAGTATGTGCAGGTCTGCTGCAAAGAGATGTACGTGTAAGGAAATTAATCTGGATGGTTCTTTATACCTCCAAAAACAGGAGTTGAGAGCTAAAAATGGAGATCTTATTATTGCTACCTACCTGGAGTACCATCTTAAAAGGTTTGGGCCTAAAAGTGCCTCTAAGGTTTTAGGTTACAAGGAATCCATTGTGATTCTCCATCTAGAAAAACCTTCCAAAAGTATCCTCTTAATTGGAGTGTCTCATACCACATCAAAAACTAGAGAGTTCCCACTGGTTAGCAGAAAACATTAAGCAGGTGACAAACTCAGCAGCACCAGTCCTTACCTTTTACTTTGACTTTTACTTACTTTTACCTTACCTTTTACTATGAGCAATGCTGTGTATTTTCCAAGTACAGCTGATTTTGAAGATGTTTTCTGAATGTTCCTGACCCTCCTCCCCACCCCATTTAAACACCTGGGGTAAGCCCCACTCACAGGTGTTCAGCACCCTTTGAAAATGGGGCACTTCTGGTAGCAGCTCTGTAGCGTGGGGTCTGTAGATGTCGTTGCATCTGAAAAACCAAAAGCTGGATGCAACAAAGCTCAGCTATTTTGATGGAGGATGAGATGGTCACAGTAAAGGCAGAATTAGAACCCCAGGTTTCCCAGCACAGTGTTCAAGTACAGTTCAAGATTGTGGTGCCTCTCTAGAACAGAAAGTCACAGAGAAGGTACATTAGCACTAAAACACTGTCGCTTACTAAATGTAGTATTGAAACCTGAAAGCTGCTTACACCTACGAGCAATGTTAGCAGTGCTTTTGAGCCAAAGGGTGGGCTGGGCCTAATCTGCTTTGGCTGCAACCTGGTTGCTGGTGTGGAGATGCGACCATGTTGCTCCTCAGCCCTCTGTGCCGTGTACCGTCACTTAATCCAGCTGAATGCATGTTCTGAAATGCAGGGGTGGGTTTGTTCCTGGCCACTCCATTTGAGCAAATCATCAGGACAGTTTGGCTCAAGACGTTCGTCTGTAAGAAAACACATGCTTATGTGATTCTGTTGCAAGGGAGGTGCTAAGAACATACCATTGAGGGATGGCGCTGCTCTTTTTGATGGCAGTCAGCGGTGTCATTGAATTAAGAGCAAAGTAAGACTATGGCTGCGCAGTCGGTGAGGGCAGAGGCAAAAAAACAACTCACTGTGCTGGATATGTTTGCACATTTCTGATGTGTTCTTATTTCATAAGTAAGTGGAATTACTTTAAATTACATTAAATAGACATACAGCAAGGTTATCTGCAGAACAAATTACATTTTTTATTCTACTTTCATGTACAAGAATCTAATAAAAAATCCTGTTTCCATTGCTGAACCATTTGCATGGACTATACAGCTTTTGTTATCTGCGATGCGCTGATGTTTGCACGTCTCTTGATTACTATTGGAGGGCAGTGTTATTAAACAGCGTTTGTCATTATGAACAAAAGTTCCCCAGAAACTGGCAGAGCTAAAGGATTTAAAGGTCTCATTCTGAAATGCAGATCATATCTTTTTATTAAGAATTTCTTTATGGATATTGGAAATGTAAAGTTGACATTTCAAGAGAGATCAGTGGAAGCAAAGCATGCAGTGCTTAGGCAGAGGAAAGCCAGATTCTCTCGGCATTAGTCATAAATACTGGGAGCTCATGTGAACCAGCAGGTAGGAGGCTGTGATGTGCCAATGATATCATAGTGCTCTTGAGCATGCTTGGGAAATGCAGAGATTCAGAACAGGTCTAAGCTCTTGATTTAATTGCTTATCTTTCTACTAGTCCAATTTTTCCCCTCTGTTTGCTTTACTTTCTTGCCTTATCACCCTCCACCACAAGAAATAACAACACAGATTTTGGCCCTATATTTTGCATCTGTCTGCAGAGATAACTTTCTGTTACTGCCATTTTCATTTTGGTATTTTTCCCTTCCTTATCACACTCCGCACACACTACCTCTTCCAAATCTCCTTACAAAGTATGCTAACAATGTGCTTTTCCGTGTTTTACGGAACTCTAATGCGCATAAGATCACCGATCAATAAAAAGAAGCTATTTAAACAAAATCTTCCCATTTATTTTTAGTTTATGTATATTTTATTTCAGCCTTTCTGCACATTTTAACTTGGGTGAACAGTTTTTTGCTTGCGTAGTTGCCCCACTCGCCTTTTATTCCCCCTCTTGCATCCTTACTCTGTAAATGAAATGGAAATAACACCTTTCAGCAGATCATTACAAAACCCGTAGGTTTGGAATGTTTTTTCTTTGTACCTGATATAGCTAAAAATCTGCAGTTTTATACTTGAGAGCCTACTTTGCTGCACACTGAGAAATCAGGGAGGTGAATGCTCTATTGCATTCACCTCAGTGATCTACAGGCACACTCATGAGTAAAATCAACGTGTTCCCAACACGTGCATCACCTGGGGAGGCTTTGGTACAAATTCCCTGCAGCTGGGAAGGCAGGACTGTCTGCGAGGCAGCACCAAGACAGCCTCTCCCTGTCAGTGTAAACCTCTGGAAAGACATTTGTCAGATCTCAGTTCCCAATGGGGAAGCTACCAGTTTCTGAGGGTTAGGGTGATTGACTTCAGTCAGTGTTCTTAGTTCTGTTTGATTTAGGCAGTCACGCCCAAAGCTTGTTGATGCGCCCTTGCCCTGAAGCAGTATAAAAGGAGATCATACCCACTGGAGTACAGCATTCTGTCAAGCATTTTATCACTTCTTGCCATAATGTTGAATATTCAGATGCTGAATGTGGAATGAAAGTTCTCATAAGCTAGACTGAATTTAAGGATTTTTCTCTACCCTTTTTGTGTTCCAAGCCATGATTCAGCCATACAAACACTGCCTATAAGGTCAGTATGCCCTGAGGAACTCTTCCACACATCACAGAGGAGATGAAACATATTTACGAAAGAAAGTCTTTACTGTTGGCTTAATGTGTGAGAATTTCAGCAGCACTGCAGCACCAGGGTATCAGTCATCTGTTTTCTTCTATCGTCTGCAAGGTCAGTGTGGTTCAAGGCCTGCCATTTCCACCTGTAAATAGTCCAGCCAAAACCCACACAGGAAATTCTGCTCTGCCCTGTGGACATCTGTACACCCAAAGTGAGGTATCACAGGGTTTCTTAGCACCTTGACCCCTTAATGAATCATATGTCTGTCTCTGTGGGCTGCCAGGGTCATCCCCATTGAGTTTTAGGGTAACATGGGAAACAAAGGCCTTTGGCTGTTTAAACTCCATGGTTGGGCGTGGAGCCAGTTCTGCAGCCCATTGTGCCATCATGGTGTAAATACTGTTTGGGAGAGACCTGTGGGGTATTTCAGAATGGCTTGTGACCTGAGACGGGATTGATGAGATCAGGAACACTGAATACTGACGGGACCAGCGGGCAGACAGCTGCTGTGTGTTGCAATCCCTGTGGCACAGCTGTATGCAGACAGGAATGTCTGGAGCAGGGTGAATACTCCAGTGAGGGGATTACACGGTCATGGAGATTAAGATGATCAGGAATGCCTCGAGTAGTTTGGTAATAATTCCCTGGAGGTTAGCTGGAGGTAACTGCAGATGCAGGATTTAGATCAGTGCAGCCCAGAAATTAGGTGCCACCTCTGAACAGCAGCTGCCTTGGTGCCAGAAGTCAGTTAGCAGCATCCCACTGGCTATTTGCCCGGGGTGATGAACATGGCCAGTATGTGAGGTGGTGTTTGCTTAAAGAAGAGTTAGTTCAGCTGTGCAAGGCTCTGGTGCCATTATTTGTTTGCCTCAATAGAAAAGGTTCTGAACATAAGGTGGCCAGAAAGAGATAAGAGGATCTGTTGGCAGTGTGCCTGGTGCTGACATGACCAGGAGGTCTGGCATTTAACTGCTTGAGGAAAGTCAATCTCCTTTTCCTTGAAAGAAAGGAATTTCATTGTCAGTGCCCACGACTTTCTGCTGGGCATCCCAGCATGTGGGGTGCAACAAGAGGAAGAAAATCGCATTATGGGTTTGATTGGGAATATGTGCTTTGGCTTGATGGTGGTGCCTGCAAAACCTGATGGATGCCAGTGTGCTCGGAGTCTTTGAACGCAACCAGAAAGTGCATTTTTCATCACAGTATCCATGTTTGGGACAGAAAGGGAAATAAAAGATGCCTTGTGTACATACCCCAGTGTCACAGACAACCACTATAGCAGGGAGTGCAGAACTGTCTCACTCATCTCACTTTGCTGATTTTCTGCTGCTTTTATGTCACTAAATGAGGCTGAAATGGGACTAAAAGTGTGAGATGCAGGTTTGTGCCTTCTTTCTTAATTAAGTTCTTAGAGGTGGACGTAGTTCTAAGTCATAACATTTGATTTAAAATTAAGCAAGCATCACAACCCCAGCATTTCAAGCGTTCTAATGTCAATGAAGTGCTGTGGAATAGGCAAGAAAGTACACTGGAAAGTACAGTGCCCTCTGTAAGCAGAGCATCAAGCAGCAAGTGCTAATGCATGTGAGTCTCCAGCAGGGACAGAGCCAACAGACACACTTTGTGCAGGGCTGGGAGCTCAGCGTAAAAGCCTGGTGACATTTGTTTGATCAAAACTTCTCTTCAGGTTCCAAAACAGGCTTTCTCCACCTTCACTGTGTGTAGGATGATGCGTGTGTTGCGGCGGCTGCTCGGGGGCCTGCTCAGGTAGTCCTGAGTGCTGTTTGTTTAGTGCCACACTGACTGGGGCTGGGTGTGCATTTTGATGCCAGCTCTTTTAATCTGAGCCCTAAATGCTGTGATAATGCTTTTTTCAGACATGGTGGCAGAGCTGGGCAGCATGTAAGTATAGCGAGCTGCATGGCTCAGGGTATGAGATTAATGAATATCATTGCATTGCATATTAACTGCCTTAGCAATGTCCTTATTAAAAATTTAACTGGCTATTCCTACAGTAAACACAGTGATGTTTGCCTAGCAATAGATAACAAGACGGGTTCATCAGTTCCAGGTTCAGCAAAGGCTTCCCTGAGCTGAGTTTGCACAGAGAGCTTGAGCTTTGTGTGGATTTCTGTAGGCTTAAAAAGGACTGAATTTGTGCTGAAGCCTTTTCTTCAGTGGGCCACTAAGAGGCTCTCTTTCCATTACCCTGCTGCCTATACTGAGAAAATGTGTAAGATTTTAATACCTTTGAGCCATCTGTCTCACAAAATAGCCAGTTCACTCAAAAATTACCAGGGGAGGGGATGAGGAGCCTGGCACTGACAGAAGGACGGACAGACAGACCGAGCACCACACAAAACATGGTTGTGTGAGCATCATTTCCTTAGGAAATTGGGCTAAAAATACGCTGCGCAAACAAATCATTGGAAGGGGTCGTTGTGGACTAGTTATCTTTGTTATAATTTTCTGCAAGTTTTACATGAAAAACAGTGATTCGTTTATAATGGTAGGTAGAAGGGAATTTCAGTTTACAAATGGGAACGTTCCCCTATTATTTTTCAAAGGCAGCACAAGGGGAATCCTCAAACCAGGTATGAAACACGGTAGTAGTACTTACTGAGGAAGGAGTTACCTGGCTAAGGGAGCCATCCAGCTGTGCTGGTGGGATCTGCATAGAGACCTGCACCTAATGGGCATGGATGTCTCATCACTTCTGCTGTGCCATTATTTACATTGCATGGCACCACATCTATCCACCAGCTCTGGCATTACTTGTAGAGATCAAAGCTGCTCGAAGTGAGTAAGTCTTTTAATTCAGCCCATGCCAACTCAGTGCACGGTGCCGTGGGCACTGCAGAAGCAGCTGCAGCACCTTTGCTCCAGGCTTTTGACAGACATTTGACAAAACAAATTTACTCAGAAAGCTTACAGTGCTGTCTCTGAGCCTTATCTTTATACACTGTGTGTAGTTCCACACAAACAAAGGAGGCTATATTGAGCAACTACATGAGTCATTGCAGGGTCAAAGCTGTAGGCTTAGGGACGACAGTTGGTTACAGCAGACGGGAGGAGCACATGCAAGAGAGATATGATTATCAGCAATTGAAAACAAAGCAAGGCTAGAGGCTTTATGATGTGAACATATGGATTATGATATGTACAGATATTGAGTTTCTTCTCCACTCAGTAATTAAAAATGTAAAACCTAATCAGGTGCGAAATTTAGGTTTCTTATGTTAAAAAATGTTATATATAATGCATAAGATGGTAAATTAAGACCAGCATATAACATTTGTCTCCACTTTGCCCTGTACGGGGGGCAAAAATACTCTGAGGTCAAATACCAGTGGGCCTTAGTCATAACTTCAGAGTTGTTTCCTTATGTTACTGTAACGCAGCATGATTGCCTTAATGGCCTTATGGGTTGTCCGCACCCACTGCTACCTGAGAGTGTCTCAGCGACTGGTAATCCCTCACATGGGTCACTGAGTGGCACCATCTTTTGCTCCTGGGCATCTAAAACCTGACCTGTTCCTGAAGAAATGTCAGAATCTTTCATATAAGAATGTGGCTGCTATGGCAGATACCCTTTTTGTGGAGCATCTGATGACCCCGACAGGAGAGGCTGAAGCAAGCTGGGGTTTTTTTCACCTTGAGATTCCATCTTGGGACATGACAGTCCCATGCATTAGGTGGCACCACAATGTGCATGTTAAACCCATTTTTTGCCTCTACACTTTCTGATTTATTCAGTAATGATACAGTACAGAGGATCAGATACAGTTTCAGCAATACATGATTTCTGTGTTTGGTAGTAACTTTATGCCTAGAAATTAATTTATCGAGCTGTATAAACCATTAGGGCCAGAGTCTGGCTGTGTGAGGCCCTGAACATACTCACCCAAGCACAGAGTCTCAGGTTTGTACGGTTAGCCATGTAAAATATATGGAAAACCTGCCACTGCCTTAATAGGATTACAGAATCTTTACACACCAGTCATCCCATGGCAGGGTAATTTCTAACAGCCTGCTTCTCTACAGTGCCTCACTCATGTAGGAAGCCGTCAGACAGCTAATCGGAGCGAATGTGGCCCCATTTGTACTTGTCTGTCAGGCATCTCTTGTTAGGGCATCTCGCTTATCTTGGCAAGGAGGTACTGAAGGTTGCTGTTGTCCTGTCTTTTTTAATTACTGCAGGACACTGTTAATAAATGGTGACAGAGGTAAACAAGCATCAGAACAGTAAATGAAGGATTATGTTAGAGCAGACGTATTGCTTAGCATCCCACAAATCAGCTGGCTGCTAACTATAATCTGTTTTGCTGAGGACCTGCATTTGCAACATCCTTGTTTCCTAGCCAGTGATATATATATTCAGTCTTTCCTACTTCATTAATATTCACAGGACGAGAGAAATACAACCATGAATAACTGTCTCGCAATAGGCCATATGGGACAGACACAAAAGTATTGATTTCTATTTAACAGTATTCAGCAGTCGTTAATTTCACCACACCAGTAATTAAGGCTCTCGACTGTGAAAAAATGACAGCATCCCACACACTCGGTGTTTTGACGTGGAGTGAATAAAGCTAAATTGTTCACCCCAGCTCCCACCTTTTCAGGGAAAGACTTCTCTTAAAACAAGGCTTTCATACTGAACAGGGTTTAGTCTGAATTGTTGCCCACTCCGATAATTAATGTTGTCTGACTCAATATGATGACTGAACTGGTGCCCATATCCCTTGTTGCTGATACCCCCATTTCTGGGGCTTAATGCCCCAGGAGCCGGATGCTACTCTCCATTCTCATTGGTGGCAGCAACAAGTACTCCAGTACTTTCATATTTTCACGTCTCTGAAACCACATTTTCTACTAACTTGGTTTATTCCTTAGAGCTCAATGAAGTATTTTTCTAACACTGAGCAATTATGCAGCTGTTTGGATTTGGCTCTCAGGGAAGCCATCTCATACGTGTGTCTGATTTGAGAACAGGTAAACTATTTGAATTTACGTTTACATGCATGGAAATCACCACTGGGCTGAGATTAAACACAGAAAGCGTCAGCCCTAAAGGCAGCAGTTTGACAAAACTTCTAGGAAATGTAAATGAGTGTTAAGAAGTGAATTTGTTGTTGAGCAATTATCTTCAAAGCAACTAATGCTAACTAATCTTCTGCACAAAATGATGGAATTCTGCTGCATGGGAGAGACGGCCTGCAAAATCCTTCAGTAGCTGTAGATGATATTTGCAGCCTTCAATAAAAGGGCTGGAAATGGGAAGGAGAAGAGTGTGGGACACCAGCTGAAGCCTCAGGCTTTGCAGAAATCTTGCAGCCCAAACAGGTGAGGGAAGCAGTGCGTGGCAGGAAGGGCTGCAGGGACCTTCTTGGCCTCTGGAGAAAGAGGATGTTGTTCTCCAGTGCCTTTGCCCTTCCCAGGATGACGAAGTCAGGTCTGAGCAAGTAGCAGTGCTCATGCCCAAACTCATCTTCAGACCTAAGTCCAAATCTTACCACTCTGCTGAACTTCCAGGATGTAAAACAACAAGGAGTACTGAGCATTTAGGCTGGAGTTTCTGTCTTGAAATGCACTATTAAGAAGGGAGTGTTTTCTGCTCCCAAAGACAGGCCGCCTTCTTACTCTTCTCTCGCTAATGATTTTTTTTTTTACTTACAAATAAATGTTTTCTTCTTATACGTCAGCTTTAGAAAAGTTCTATATCTCCAAAGCCAATTCACAGTTCTTGTGGAGTGCAGTTCAATAAACCAGCTAAATTAGGGACATCTGTCTGCAACAAGTACTTCTAATTTGAAAAACTTTGAACAAATCCTGCTGAAATTTTCTTTGAATGTTATCATAAAAAAAAGTACTAAATGCATATAAAAGGCAGGAATCCAAAATGTAATGGTAATATGTCATTCTAATGACTATAATTTAAGCATACGATAAATATATGCCTGTTCTTTAAAGATAATAAAAACCTGTTTCTTGCAAATTAGATAATAGAAATCTTATGATACGGTTGCTAATGCAGACACAATGAGAAGGGAAAATAATATTTTTCCTCTGGGTTTCACTTTACTGGGTCTTTTAGCAATTGGAAAGTTGCAGGGACCTGTCCTGACTCACTGCCTGTCCTGGGAGCAGCACTCGGGTTACAACACGCTCTTGTTGATCATGGGAGAAGGAAAACCGTAACAGTAAACTGTTCTTTCCTGGAACCAAAATTATAGTTTATTGCTTGATTTCAGCGTGTGTCCGTGTGTCGTTTTTTTGTCTCAGTGCTGCCCTCTTTCCTAGGTATGAGGCGTTAAATGATTTGTATGTTTCAATTAAGTTGCTATAAAAAATGAGTAGCTGGAGGGCACGAGTTTATTACTGGTATCCAACTCTGTTTTCATTTACTAAATGGCATTCTGAAAGCTTCTATTCCGAACATAATCACCTTAGGGTATCTGCCGAGTACAGCCCTGAATGATTCAATTACTGCTGAATGCTCTTCTCTCCCTAGAACACAGAGCTTCGCACATTAGCAGCATGTTGAGTGTTTCACAGTTGTTCTCTTTGCTCTCGTCAGGGTGTTCCCAGGAATAGGCTGGAAGGATGCAGCCTACAGCTTCTTCTTTAAGACATGTTATCTATCTATCTGTGTTGTCACGTGTCTATTCCAGAGAACACAGAATAGTCAGACCAGGGAAAAGAAAAAAAAAGGAAGGAACAGAAGCACTGCAGGGCACGTTGGTCTTTCAAACAAAGTTTCTCAGGTTTTTTTATGGTGTTGTGCTAGGATTGTTTAGTAAAAGCACGCCAGATTTGACAGAGTTGTGATGACTCAAGGTTGACTTTCAGTAGCTGGTTTCCAGATTCCCTGTGTCCTGGTCAGGAGACTGGAAGTCACATTAAAAGTCTTACAGAGTTCAGGTCCCTTTTGTTTTTGCAAAAGTCTTCTAAGTCTATGGACCCAGGACAGGAGACATCAGCACACCTCATAACTGTTGAACCTGGAGCTTGTGATGGTGTTACTTGTTTCCAGTGTTGCTGTTGTCTAAGACTTGGCTCTAGATTTCATATCAGTATCCCAGTATCCTTGTTCTTCAGAAATGGAAAGGCCCTGGTGAAGTCCAGTGAATATATGAATACATGAATAGCACGCCAGTTCCTCAAGGACTGATACTTGCATCCATTTCAAGCTTGGCAACCAACACAAATTCATTAAAGCTTAACTCCTGTTGCTTCTGTAATGTATGTGCTGTTGTAAAAAGTGGAATGCATGAGGAAACTGAGGCATCAAATAGGGATCAAGGGTTTTTTAAAGGTATTGTTAAAATCTCACCACCTGTGAAGAGATTGGGTTTAATATTTCATCCATCTGCAATTCAGTGATCTTGCACCCATGCAAATGTGATTAAATAGAGGGTAGTCAGTTTCAATTAATTTTATTAATGACTGCAGCTTTATTCACTGTAAACACAGTTTCTGACACTTAATAGAACGATCTGACCTGATAAAGCGTAAACCCATTAGCAGCTTGGGCCCAGCTTCCTGTCTCCTGCCTTGTGATGAGAACATAACTTGGTTGCTTAGTGTCAGCATCCTCCCTCAAAGAGTCCTGTCTTGCCTGGCAAGCAAAAGTAGAATCTCCCATGTTCCTGGGCAGTTTGATCTAGAATTAAATTCTCTTGTGCAAAAAAAAAAAAAAAAAAACATATAAGACAAATGCTTACCTTTGAATTTGAATATGTGCTCACATTCCAGATGCAGGTTCTTGTTAGGTTCTCTTCATGAAATGAAGAGATCTTTACTCTTGGGTACCACTACACTCTGATAAAATTCTCTCCCAAACTTCTTTTCCAGATGAGTGAAACTGCTGCTGCTTGTTGTACAATATCCAATGCTTTCATACTTTCTGTGGTTGTTTTTTGAATCCTCTCAGATCCTTTGAAATGAATGTCAAAGCTGTCCTCAGCATCTTTCCCTACTTCTTTTTTTTTTTTTTCTCCCTGATGTATATTAAAGTTATTTTTTCCACATAGCTATTTCTCCACTCAAGCTTTTTGGAATCGTTGACTTCCAGGATGCATTTGCCCAGACTGCATTCCTTTTTCCGCTTCTCATATTTTTACATTACTTAATATTAATGCACATTTAAAGCACAGTGCTGATCCTGCTTTTAGCTATACTGTTCTTACCATTTCTCACCAATCCTCTACTATGTTTTAATCCATCCCCACTTACCCTCCGAATGCGCCTGCAGTACCTAATTTACCTTGGGCACGTCTACTATGAAATGAATCACAATCACAGCATCTTTTCAAAAGATGCAGCCGCTCACCTGAGAAAGGAATGAGTTTTACTGCTGCACGTTGGGCTATTTGGCCGTATCTCTGGTGATGGAGAGCAGATGAGAAAGTGCTGGAACATTACCGATTCTGGAGGAAAAAAAGAGTAATTTTGTTTCTAAGGAAAGCTAGCAAATCCCTTTGCAGTAGTCAAGGGGCAGGATGCTGTAATTTGAGCTTGACAGTTGAGCTGTGCTGAACTGGAGAAGCAGAAGCACGAGGGCAGTTGAGTGGGACATATTTGGTGGGACAGTAATGCGTTGGGCTTCTTGCTTAAAGTACTGATCCACAGTGATGCTGCCCTGATACTGCTTCTCTCTTATTTTTACCATGTTTTTGGTAACTCCCCAGGAAAAAAATGGCACATTTTAAGTTGAAAATCTCACATCTGTTCCAGCCCGAGTCAACTTCTTGTAAATCCATTAAAGAGCAAATCACAGGCTTCTGCAAAGAGAGGCAGAAAAATCTTAAAAGCACTAAATTCAGCGATTTGGAATAAAGCTTAAAACAGACAACATCTGTTGGTTTTAATCCCATGGGATTTTTCTGTTTGTTTTTTTGTTTTGTTTTGTTTTTTCTCCCAAATCCTGGCCCTTAAGGAAGAGCAGTGTTAGATTCAGAAAGGACCAAAAAATGGTTTATATAAAATTAGAAATGTGTCTGGAAATCTGAAGTCATTGAGTAGCTAAGCCAGCTCCAGATCCTTCTTTGCTGCTGACCAGCAGTCCAAGTACTCTGTGATCACAGCAGTTTTCAAATGGCTGTCTTCCATTGGAGAAGTTATTATACCAGAGTTAGTATATCAGCTGCCAAAACTACATTTTTTCTTGCTAATATTGTTACTATTTTGCATGCTTGTTCACCAGGACTATTAGTGGTAGAGCTCTCTTTAAAGGAGATGCTGCCCACATAATGCGGTTGATGAAGAAAACAAAGATAAAAAGAAATGGTGAAGCTATCAAGGTGCATGAAAAAATTCTCTTTCCAGACAACTGTTACATTATCACCTTCACATTTTGTCTACAGTGCTACCTCAGATCACCATTGCAGTTATTGTCAAACCTTTTTTTACAACCTTTTAGAAAAATAAAACTATTCAGAATAGCTTGGGTGCCAGCTAAGCAGACCTGGCATTCAAAAGTGAGTTTTATGCTGATAATACATCTTATTTGTAGGGCCTGAGTAGCTGGTCATGAATCAACCAACTGCTTATAGCACCAGCTTGTCATCGAGTGTTCTTAGATTTTTCCATGAAGTTGTCACCATATATTTGTTACAGAATTGTTACAGACTGTACAATACCATAAACTAATAAAATAACTGCGGGATCACAAAACAATCCAGGCAAACGCACTGTTATTAATATATTTCTAGAAATATTCTTTTATAGGTTTTCTAACATTGAGTTTCAATTGATGAAGTAGATTGCATTCTGTCCAAAAAACTTGTATAATCTTTTCTTTCTTAGTGGTTTGTAAGGCTTTGAAGCAGTTCTGCGGTACTGAGTCAAGGTACCAAACTCTTAACGTAATGTTGTAGCTGGCAGTGCAGGACTATTAAAGTGTCCCAGGATTTCCAAGTTTAGTATTAAAAAAGGAACTGTAACAGAGAGGATTCTGCAAATGGCTACAACACTCAACAGTCCTGCAAAACAGTTATAGCACCTGCAGATTCCAGAACAGGTATGGAAAGTGCATTTGCAGGGTAAGCTTACCATATGCATCAGCTTATTTTTGTACATTGTGCCATGAAGCCAGAACATGGACTTGCTGAATTTTACAGTGATCTGGAAATAAACTGCCTTGCTGCACAGATTTTTGGCTTAAGAGGAGAGTGAAGTTGATTGTGCAGTATAGACTAAGAGTTTTTTTGTCATAGAGTCACAGAGTAGCCTGGGTTGAAAAGGATCACAACGATCATATAGTTTCAACCCCCTGATATGTGCAGGGTCACCAGCCACCAGACCAGGCTGCCCAGAGCCACATTCAGCCTGGCCTTGAATGCCTCCAGGGATGGGGCATCCACAGCCTCCTTGGGCAACCTGTTCCAGTGCATCACCACCCTCTGTGTAAAAAACTTCCTCCTGAGTCTAATGAGCATATGACAAGCATATCCTCGGAAATTTAAATTCTATCTTGCCTGGAAGTGCAAATCCACATACCCACAGGTGACATGAGGGTTTTTTTAGGAGCAGACAGGGAAAGGAACATTAAATAAAAAATAGCATTGCAGGAGCTTCATTGATTTCTCAGAAAAAGATGGTACTCATACAGTATTAAGGTGATTCCATCCCACAGGGGGAGTGCAGTAAGAGAGCTCTTATGGGTCAACAGCCAATATGGAGTAGTCAGTATGTTCATAGAAATACTAGGTTAGGAACAGAGATGTGTAGGAGAGGAAACAGAAGCAGGCATTGCCAGAGATCTTCCTCAGCTTGCTGTTGTACCATGCATGGCTGTTTGGTTCCCTAATTGTTTCTACCTTCATTCCTTATTGGAACCACTGTCAATCCAGAGGGCACTGTGGCAGGGCTTGTTATGTTCAAAGTCCTGAGATGCTCAGAGGCTGAGGTGTAAATAAATATGACCTATGTCATTAATATGGAGAAAAAAGTGTACTATCACAAAAATGCATATTAAGTACTCAATACGGAAATGAATGTGTTGTCTACAGTCAGCTAAATCTTAGGATTTTACAACACAGTTTCAAAGGCCTCATGACTGAACACACCATCATGAGCTGCCTAGTTCACTTGTTCACTGCCAAAGCCAGATGACTACAGTCAAAATAAGTAGTACAGTACCAACATTGAGCAATGACAGGGCATTGCAAACCATGTTGAATGTGTGTATGTTCTGTTAGCCCTAGATCTAGAATGCAAGGGTCTGTCAGAATAAGTTGCATTGATCACCAGTCCTACCAAAACAACATCCCTTCCTCTGCTGAAATACAATGGGCATGCATTTTTTCCATCAGATTCTCTCCATCATTAGTGCTGTTGCAGCCTTTTGGTTGGTATTCAGAGCCTTCCTGCAGTTCAGAGTGCAATTCTCTTCTTATTCAAAGCTCAGTGAATTAGGTGTGTGCCAGCTCTCTCTGACAGCTGCCTTTGGGTCAGCACACAGAATTCAATACTTGTTTACCCATTTGCGAAGACTTGTAAATTGGCAGTCAGATTAACCTTAAACATCATTCACTATTCACAGCCCAGATGTAATCAGCTAGAAAGCTGAGTATATTTGTCAGGTTTTGGAGGATGATTTCAGGGCCCTTGCAGGAGGTGGCTGACCATTTGGAATTCAATTGCAGGACACATGCACAAAGAGCAATGCAACAAAATTCTCAGCTTAAGCTTCCCTTCTTCCCCCTGATAGTTACATTCCTATTTGATTAAGAAAGTGAGGTAAGAAACAGAAAAGTAGGCTGAAAGGCATGTTATCTTATGGAAGGCCTTCCATTTGTATAGACCCACTATCACCTGTAACAGTAATAACTTGTATTTGCCCACAATCTGCATTAAAGAGTATTTCATACATACCTCTGTAAAGCTATTTTATAGGATCTTTACAAGCAGCGTGTGTATGGAAAGAATTCACAAGCTCTGGAATATGTCACAGATTAATTTGTTAAAGCAACATTTGTATAGCTATATGTAACTTCAGATCTCCATTTCCATTCTCACTAATATTGCTGCTACAGAGTTGCAGTGTCACGAGGAAGGATTAGCTTAATTCCTGGCTTTATTGACGATGCTAATATAATTATTTTATTAAGAACGTTATTATTTTAGCTTAGTTTTGACTGCTCTGAGTTATATGTACCAGCAAAAATAAGGGAATGAAACTGTGGAGTAAAGCCTCTGGCTCAGTTTAACAGTGACAACTTCATCTGAGTTTAAGCCACTTTCTATAGGATTCAAATCTAAGCCAAGCTCTGTGGCTATGTAGGATTTCTTTTTATGAATTTGGTATCAATTTGTCATTTGCAGCAGTCCTGTAAGTCTAGATGATTTAAGGTTCATTCACTGTGAGAACTGACCATCTGCTCTCAATAACTGAATTCACTTCCAGTATTAACAAACCGTTTCTGTGTTCTTGCATGTCTCTACAATGCCTCAAGCAACTGTTCTTTCTTTAAATGGTAAAGTCAGGGCAGCTGTGGGATTCACAAGACATTGGTGCTTGTCTCTTGCTGCACTTCTGGCAGCAAACCGCAAAGTGCAAATAACCTTTCTAACTGCCTAATAACTGCAAACCTATTAAATGTGACTTCTGTGACACCAGACAAAAAAAACCAAAAGATTAAAGAGTATGTGAACACCTGTAGCTGCTCTCAGGGCTGCCCATTAAGTGGAGCATGTTATAAGTTAGTATGAGATAACAATTTTGCTTCTCCTAGAGTGTCAGTCAGAGAAGCTTTGTGATGCCCAGCAGAGTTTGGGCTGGAAACAGAGGACAGAGACATCTGCCTCCAACAATCCCTCTGCTGCACTTCAGAGTTTATCACCAGCTCCTTGAAAAGGTGGGATGCAAAAGACAAAATCTCCATCCATGCTGAGCTGTCCAAGTTGTATATTTAGGTACAAACTACTTCATCACTGTTGGTTTTTTTTGCAAAACAGCTGTCTGAGCAAAAGAAGTTTCACTTTGTGCATAATACCTTAATATTTTGAGGTATCTACACGCAAACCAGAAGAGACTTAAATCCACAGTTCCCAAATCTTTATATATTCTATATACATATATATAGAATGTTAGGCCGCAAGGTTGCCAAATACTTCTTCAAAGAAGCGAAATAAGTGAACATTTTCACTAAGGCCATTGGTTCTCATTGGACTGCCTTGAAATTTCATTTTACGAATAGTGTGACATAGTTTTGTTGTTTAATGATCTATTGAAAAAGCATGGAAAACATCACAGAGTTTTCAGAAGATACAAAAGTATTCAATTAGTCCAGACAGCAGAAGATAAAAAGACTTAAATGGGCCATAATTAAGCTGGGTTTGTGAACAGCACAATGACAGGTGAAACTGAGTGTTGCTGAAAGTAGGGCAATCAATAACTGCAAAGAATAATCTGATCTACATTGACCCTTTGTCAGTTCCTCGATAACCTGCAACAAATTATGTTTCCAAGAACACATTTAACTCTGATTTTCAGTGCTGAGCTTTGCAGGAGCCATGTTCTTTTGCTTTCCATATTGAAGCCCTGTTTTTATACTTTCTCATTACAGCACAGCTCTTCTGCAGCTGCTCTCATTTCCAATTTTTCGACATGTCTTCCGTGTCACTCACTCACTTACTCAGGGTATGATGTGTCCCCCCCAGTGTGCTGGTTCACTCTTGGCCAGAGGGTCCTGAGCCATTTTCCTGTTTGCCTCCAGCCTGCCTTGTGATGACAGTCCTGCCTCTCTCTGAGCCTCCCACCTTCACTGTGCTGATCCAGTTGAGTCTCTTCTCCCCTCACATTTCTCTCACATCAACAGACATTTTCAGGTTTCTTCCCAGCATGTCAAGCCTTCTTCCCAGTGTTTCTGTCCACGCCTGTTTGTTGCTTTAGTTCTCCAGCAAATTCCCCTTGTTAAATCCCACTCACACTTGACATCCTTCTTGTTGACAGCTGTTGCCTGCCAGACTCTGTTGCAGTTGTGAAGGATACTCAAAAGGAAGAATGTATTTTAAAAGAGGCCCATTAACTTTGACTACTCATTGTTTACACTGGGCTTGTCAAGAAGAAGCAGCCACCCGCCATTCAGCTGCCCCACACGCTCCTCCCTGGCCTGCTCCAGCAGGGCCTCCGTGAATCTCCTGTTCCACATGAGAACAGCTGATTGCCCCCACTGGGCTGCCAGGGATGGGAAAGGTTTAGAGATTTTAATGCTCACAGGTTTTTTAGGTTTCAGTGTGTTTTCCATTTCTCATTTCCTTTTTATTCGGTTCTGGTAATCTGGGTCAGGAAAGACGTAAGTGCTTCACGGCCTCTAGTGGGCAACAGCCAGAGCTGCAGGAGTTTCCAGCCAGTAAATAAATCTATGGAAAACTTCATTTTAGCCAGTGTACGATTTCTCTGGTTTCCTGTGGTACCAAGACATACGAAAACACTCTGTGCAGTCTGTCTCTGCTTCCTGCCCTCAGCAACTTTGGGGCCTGTTGTCTGATTTCACCTAGGTTTGGTTGAAGTTGCTGAGGTCTGAAAAGCTGTTCCTTGGAGTTTTATGGTGATAGATGTGCTTGAGTTGAGGATAAACTTCTGTCACTCTTTCTAGAACAAAGGTTGCTATTACGATGCATCTTCACACAGTGCAAGATATTAAAATACCAGCACAGGAAAGAAGTTACACATACAAAAAAGAGCGGCTCAGAAAACCTCTGTGAATCAGGCTGGATTGTTCATATGCTGCTGTAAGTCCCGTCCCTTCATTATGCTTGATAATTTGGTTGATGTAGTCTCAAAGAACATGATGTCTCTTCCATGGCGCTGCCAGGGAATGGAGATGGAAAATGATTCAGGGTGCTGGTACTGCTCATATCATTCATATCATACTGCCGTTTTCATCATTTATGAGTCTGTAGGGATGCTTCAAAAAACCCACAGTTCATAATTTATTTATTTTTTGCTTCTGCTTGCTCATTCAGACTTCTCTAAAAGTAGTATTTAAACTATGACAAATACAAATGAAACTCATAGGTAGACTTCTATTCAAAGTTCATGCAAGCTGTTCCCGCGTGATAAGAACACCAGCGTGCATTTTCCTTTAACTGTGGATCTGTATGAGGAAAATCCTTTAAGTTTCGTAAAAAAAAGAAGAACTTTCCTGAAAAGTGGTTTTACATGACACCTTTTCTTTGTGTTTTTGCTTGGCTGTAATTAAGTGGAGAGAAGAAAACACAGCAGAACTATAGTAGGCTCGCTTTGGGTTAATCCAAGAAAATAGGCAGTCTTTGGAGTGAGCAAGGGGAAAGCATATGGTCTCCTTTGGCATCTGCATCTCTTACTGTAGCATTTCATTTTTCCTTTAAGAACTCTTTTTCAAGTCAGATGTTGGATGCTTTGGTTTACTTAGAGCATCTGAAAATACTGTTTAAACATTTTGAATGGTTTTAGATTGAAGTTATAGTAGGATGATCTCAGAGTGTCCCTGAAGTGGTATCTTATTGTAAAGACTTATTTTTCATCTGTTGCAAGCACTTTAAATGACAAAGTTACTGATAATGACTTTCCTGAGTTCCTACTATGAATGCCAAGCCTGCAAAGAAATGACTCACAGTGAACCATGCAGCATTGTTCTCGGGTGCATAGTATCTTGAGAAGGATTTTTTTCTGCCCTTTTTCCAAGAAAGGATGTTCGAGAACAAAACTGAAGTGTGGTCTTTTTGTGGCAGGATGTCTCTGTTGCCTTTTCCATGAGAGAACGACAAGATTGTTGTCAGCTTTTGGTCCACAAAAATGTGTGGGACTGTTAAAGGAGGTAATAGAATGATATGAATGGAATAAAATCTCATTGTCTCTGACTCTTCTGAAAAATTCCTTCTTTCTGTCTGATTGTGTTTTGGCTCTTCATTTCTATAACTAAGTAGTGTCTTCTGTTGGCTGCATCAGCTGTGATAGCCTCATGTGTCCTAGTAGCTTCCAAGATAATACATGTAAGCAAGATTCCTCAAGCAAGTCTTGCTTTGCAGGAAGCAACGTTGGAAGAATACATTCTTTTCTTTCCCCAGAGCTTCATAATGCACTGCCATTTTTTGTTTGATTTGTCTTTGTCCCCTCTGTAAGGCACTCCAAATGATCTGGAAGACAACAGTAACAGAAGTATGATTGGCAAAGCTTTTTGTGCATGTGTGTGCACTCATGCCCGTGATGAAAGAAAACAAATTTGTCAATAGCATAATTTACAGAAAAGCAAACTTTAGATCTTTGAGTTTCTGAAAGGTCACGGAGGCAACGTTTCATGCCTCGAGTATGTTGAATTTTGCTTAACAAGGGTGTTTTAAAAAAGAATTTTAAAAAAGAATGATGCTGTGAAGTAATCACAAACCGTATTCATTTGCTCTCTTCAATCAGTGTGAATATGGGAGAATCACAAACTCATTGGCACAGCTAGCACTGAGAATTTACATCCATTCTCATAAGTGCTTGTTCAAAATAAGCCTTTGATGTGTTGATTACAGCCTGTTAAGCTCCAAAGCAGTAGCTCAAATGAATTGTCATGTAAGCATTTTTTTTTTCTGCTGATGTTTGTGAGGATTGAGGTAGGACAGTATAGAAAAACTTTGCCTTTCTTTGTTGCTAAGATACAATCTTTACCTGTGATAAGTAACACTGTTCTGTTTTTCAACAAATTAAAATCTCAATCAATGCAGGATATTCTGCAACAGGTGAGGTAAGCCTTTTAGACTTGTTTGGAGGTGGTTTTCTGCAGGAAGGCCGCATACCTTATACAGCTATGGCTTGAGCACGTTGCCTTTTTGATAGAAATAAAAGAATGTTCTGAGACACTTTCTTTAAAGTTGAAGGCTGCCTCATTATAATTAATAAGAGACTCATAACAGGATGGCATCCTTGTGCAGAGTTCTACTTGTCTGCTAAGTATGATTATGAATTTTTGCACAGAAATGCAAGAGTTGAATTGCTGTAGGGTTTTTAAAGCCTGTCATACTTCACTCAGTGCTTTTTCTGCGAAGAGGCTTTCAGACATTGGAAGCATACTACAAATAATTAAAGCATTGCTTCATTTTGATGGTGTGCCTCTGCTTCAGAAATATACTTTGGTCAGACCTTAATAAAATTATAAACAGAAGCATGTAAATGTTGAGATGCTGCTGTCTTACTGCATCTACCTTGATACCTCAAGTTCAACAAGGCCGAGTATCGTGTCCTGCACTCTGGCCACAACAACTCCAGGCAGTGCTGCAGGCTTCAGGCAGAGTGGCTGGAAGACTGTGTAGAGGAAATGGAGATGGGGGTATTGGTCAACACCCAGATGAACATGAGCCAGCAGTGAGCCCAGGTGGCCGAGAAGGCCAGTGGCATCCTGTCTTGTATCAGAAGTAGGGTTGCCAGGAGGAACAGCATCCTTCTGTATTCAGCACTGGTGAGGCTGCACCTTGAGTACTGTGTTCAGTTTTGGTCTACTCACTACTCAAAAGACATCAAGGCCCTGAAGTTCGGAGGATAACTACAGAGCTGGTGAGGGGTCTGGAGCCTTATGTGGAATGGCTGAGGGAACTGGGACTGTTTAGACTGGAGAGGAGGCTCAGAGGTGACCTTATTGCTCTCTAAAACTACCTGAAGGAATGCTGTAGTGAGGTGGGGTCAGCCTGTCCTATAACAGCAGTAGGATGAGAGGGAATGGCCTTAAGTTGTGCCAGGAGAGATTCTGGTTGGATGTTGGGAAATGCTTCTTTTAGAGAGTGATCAGGCTCTGGAATGGGTTGCCCAGGGATGTGGTGGAGTCACTGTATTTGAAAGTGTTCAAGAAATGTCTAGATGTTGTATTGAGGGAATACTGGTGATAGGTGGACAGTTGAACTGTATGATGTTTGAGGTCTTTTACAGCCTTGATGGTTCTATGATTCTATAATTCCATATCTTTTAAGCGGATTCAGATCTTGTGTGCTCAGAAACAGACTGTTTGGAATTATAGTATACTTATCAGATAAATAACTTGAAGAAGTCATAGATCTAGCGTTGAGATTTCATGATGGAAAGTCTGTATTCAGGGCTGTAGCGCAGACAGTATGTTAATGACAGCTCCTGTAAGGTATGGAAGAAATTTCACCGTGGGCTGCGATCATACCTGATTTCAAAGATGCAGGCATTCAAGCTAGAACAGCGTTTGGAATGAGGCCCTTGAAGTATTTAGAAGTACAGGATGTTTTCTTGGTGATTTACTGCTCTCCAAGTCAACTATAATCTAGCACTTGGCTGGGTATTTAGGGAAGGCTCTGTTTCCATAGGTATTAGTGCTTGAAACCATTAAGTGTTCCACAGTTCTTTTACAAGAGCGGTAATTACATCCCGTCGGCAGAAATTTCTCCTGCTGTTTAATTTGGAAACCATATTCTTTTCTTCCAGCCTTTTATTGTTGTACGGCACTGCTGCAACCTACCAGTAGCTGCTACATTTTCTGCCCATGATGTCAGCACTCTGACCCTATCAGGATGATGTCTCTCAGGATGACATTTCAGATGCTAGTTTGCTTGTGACTCAAGTCATTTTAAGCTGTGCTTGACTTCAGAAATTTGACTTTTCCTTGCAGTAGCAGAAATAACTGTTGTAGTTCTTGTTTCACTGCAGGAGAGATCCTGAGTCAGCCGCTGAGCACATTGGGTCTTGAGACAAATGCTGATGCTGAACTTTTCTCTCTTACTTTGTCCTTTTCAAGCCTTTTATGTACAGAAGGACATTAGCACTCCAGATGATTATTGTCTGTTAGTGATGTTTTTAATTACTTATTTTCAGGACATTTTGCTGAGAACAAGATTTTTTTTCCTCCCCCGAAGCAATCCAGTGATTCACAATTTAATATAAACTTTTGTTAAAAGTTTGACTCATGCAACAATTCCAAGAATTTTTATTTCTGACCTCTTTGAAGCATTTGGTTGGACGACTGAAATATTTTGCCTTTGCTGTGCTTGAACTGAACCTCATGTTAAAGTAGGTTCATATTCTAAGTGCACTAAGTAATGTTTTGTGGCCCCTGGGTTTTTTCACAGACGTGTTGTCCCATAGACTTGTGTTATCAGGAGCAGATGTTGGGGCGTAGTACAGGGCAGTAGTGTTGGTCCTTGGGAAGGGAAATGCGAGGGCACAGGGCTTGCTGGAGTGTTTTATATTACTAGATAGGAGTCAGGGTGGGATTTATCACCCATTTTGACCCAAACCAAGCTGCTTTTGGCTCAACTCTGAGATGTGCCTGTTTGCAGCCAGGCAGGTGGATTATTGAACAGCCATTTGGTGGTGTGATGAGCAAATCAGGGAGATGCTGCTGGACTTCTTTATGTAGGACTCGACGTGTAGAGTTTTGAGTTGAAAAACATTTACGGTGGCTATTAAAGGGGACACATGACACAGAGATATGCCATGTAAACTATGAAGATTTTCCAGCAGGAGAAAGACACTGAGAAGCTACAATAGTACAAAGTACAAATAAGGTATATCTGTCTGAAAAATGAGTTAGGTAATCCATATTTTGATCCTGTAAAGAATGTATTTTATATAAAAATGCACAAGCATATGGCTTTCTCATCAAGTGGAGAAGGTACAACTGTCCTATTTTACATAAGCACTGAAATCATAAATCTGTGACAAATGGCTCAGGAACCCTTTGAAAAAAAGATGTCAGTCTTGGCTAAGAGCATGAAAACTGCCTATGACAGTTTTTCACACCCAATGTATTATCACTGCAATTTTCCAATCACTTTTTTCTTTTGATTTTGCCTTGAAATACCTATTTTGATGCAGAGCTTCAAATGCAATAACCTAGATACTGTTTTTCCTTTCCCCTGGCTCCCTGTCTTTTCTTGTTCAATGCGTATCAGTGTTATCTATGGATATACTCTCTCATATCTGTAGCTTTTCAGAATTTCATAATCTTCAGGAAAAAAATATGAGTGTGTTTGTAGGAGAAACTTGAACTCTGATGAACATGATTTTTATTTTATTTGAAAGCAAAATGTTCCTGGGTTCGGGATTGCAGAGACCAGTTGTAAATGGAGGACGTTTTGCAAGAGCCACAGGCGGGAGACAGTGTTCTCTGATGTTGGGATTAAGACTAGTGCAGAAGGGAAAGGGCGTCTTTGACTTGGCTTGGGTTGGAAGGGACCTCAAGGATCATCAAGCTCCAATTCCCCTGCCTCAGGTAGGGCCACCAGCCTCCACATTTAATATCAGACCATGGGCGTCTCACCTTCTGTCTGTCCAGGCCTGTGCTGAGTGAAAAGGAATTGTCTTGGGCTGCATATAAAATATATAATATAGTTCATGTATACTAGTAACAAAACTTATTTGTTTATTTATTTATTTATGATTAGAGCGTAAAAAAGAGAGAAGAAAAAAACCATTAAGTCATGTCTTTTAATGTCATCAAAGAAACCATTTTTTCAGTGACATGTTTGTTTTCAGTACCCCTAACAAAAACAGCAAATTGAGCCATATCTAAAGGTTTGATACCTTCATGTATCACCAAAACATAAGGTTTGAAAGTAGCAACTTTACTCTGCAATTGTTTCTTCAGCGTGCCCGGCCATATCCTGTTGAGACACACTGGTTTTAGAAAAATGTGTATTAAACAAGATAAATCACATGCATTCCAAACACTGCTTAATAAACTCAGCATCAGTAGATGGTTTGGATGTTTCTTCCGTCATATTTGCTACCACATAACTAGCTTTTATAAGCCTGTTTGAGTTGGAACTTTAAATATATATACATTGTCGATATGACAGACTTTTTTCCTCTATTTTATCTTTACAACATTTTCTTTGAAATACATAGAATTTGGCAGCATCTTTTAGCATATGTTGTCTTTTCAGTTATTATCTTGGAAAACTGACATGATTCCCTTGGAAATTAAGCACAGAGCCATTTTATTTGTCTGGACACAAAAATACTCATCTGTCCATGTTTTTGTTGAACCCTTCATGCATGATTTTTCTTTTTTTTTTTCGGTGCTGTTTTCTTTCAAGACTACATTACTACTTCTCTGAAAGAGTGGTCAGGCGCTGGAATGGGCTGCCCAGGGAGGTGGTGGAGTCACCGACCCTGGAGGTGTTCAAGGAATGTTTAGACGTTGTGTTGAGGGACATGGTTTAGTGAGAACTGTTGGTGATGGGTGGATGGTTGGACTGGATGATATTGTAGATCTTTTCCAACCTTGGTGACTCTGTGATTCTGTGATTAGGTAGGTACTGTTCATTGCAGAGGAGTTGGACTGGATGACCTTTAATGATCCCTTCCAACTCTAAGGATTCTGTGATTCTGTTCTATGATTCTATGAAATATTCTTGGCCATCACTATGTTTTACACACCAAGTGGCACAAGCACACGCTACATGTTATACATGTGGGTTTCAATTCAGTTGTGTGTGTATGGTGGACATGAGAGTTAGAGCTGCTTTGTACCATCTCTGTGTCCCATTTTAAGCCCATACAGTCCTGATGGCACACCAGTGTGTGGCTGTTGCTGAGCAATGGGTTCATGCTTGTGGCCAGGCTGGGCCGGGCCACTTGGTGGGGAGGAGCTGCTGCTATGATGATGCAGAGCAGGGGGCAGCCACAGTATGAGCCTGGCCAGGCTGCATGCAGCACACGGGCCACCAGGTTGGATATTCCTGCCCTAGACATTGCCTGTCCTGGTGACACAGAAAACTTCAGATTTTCTGCCAGCATCCTCCAGGGTTATTTCAGGAGGAGCTATAATAAAGGACAGAGGGGAGCTGACTAACGGTAGGGCAAAGAGAAGCACTGGCTGCCTGTGTTCTCTGAGGGCAGCCTGGCTGGCAGCTACAGGGTGGTTATCAGCTGCGTGGAGGTGTGACTATGAGACAGCATCAGGAAATACCTGCTGTAGTCTGGGAGGCTGGCAGTTGAGAGCGGTGAAGAACAAAGGCCTACGTGTGCTTGCAGATTAGCGGCTAATGGCAAGTCAATCACTAATGGAGCCTAACAAGGCAGCCCGCCACTGGCCTTACTACCAGTTTATTTCCACTGGAGGCCATGAGTCCCAGCTGCAGCACAGCACTCAGTTCCCTTTCCCCATGACCCAGTGCTGTTCAGCTCATATTGGTGCATTTGGAAAAGCTATTAGAAGGGAAACAGCTCACTGAAGGCGACTACAGCAGTGTCTGTGCTTCAGTCTCCTGTCCATGGGTAGAGGCCACTCTCCCAGCCTGGAGCTGTAGGCTGAACACCAAAGATGGATACCAGCCTTTGAGCTGGAGGGCAGTGCTGGCTGGGGAACAAGGTGTGTAGCTCTACCCTGAAGACGTTTCAGCTCAGAATGGGTTTCTCAACTACCTGAAAAGCAAAGCAGGGAGGAGATACCTGTCAGGAGCTGAGCAAGCTGGCGCAAGGTGAGTCTTAGTCTCCTTGCAGGCTGAGCTTGGTCACCCTTCCAGCAGTGTCCTAGTACCTCTTGTTTCTTCTCAGGAGGCTCATAATCATTTTACTGCATTATAAGTAAATACATCGTAAAGTCAGAGTGCCTTTGAACTATTAAAACTTTCCCACCTGACTGCCTTGTAGTAGATGGTTCAGTGCATTAAATGTACTCAGCCTCCAAGAGTAATCCAGGGACAAGCAGGCATAGCTGCCCTCATTGCTCTGAGAAAACAGATCTCTTCTGTTTACAAATTGCCTAGAACGAAAATGGCAAATAACGTATTTCTCCTCCTTCCTTCCAGCAAAGTTGTAGGGATCTGAAACCGTGAACTTGGGGTTTCAGAAGGCCAAAGGACTTGGTCTTGAGATCTCCTGAGGTCCTTTTCCAGCCTCATTTACCCCAGGGCCCTGTGATTTCATGATTCAGCTTTCTAAAAACAAATCAGGAAAGATTTTCACCGGAGCTGTGGAGCTCTGTAGTTGCTCCTTCTGCTTGATTTTATCATAGGGGCTGTGAGCACTGAGTGCCTTTGTATGGACATCTAATTCTTCACAGAGGAACTCTTTCTGTTAAAGATTTTCCTCTGATAGAAGCCGACTCAACAAAAAGTAGGTTTATGGTTCTTCTGGTGTCAACAGAGGGAGAGACTGTAGGTAAGTTGGTCCAAATGAAGATCTGTCTCACAATACATCTTAACCAGCAGAAAGCTCAGTGAAGTCTGATCTGGTGGCCAGTCTCTACAGATCTCATGACTAACTCAAGGAGAGGGGGAAGTGTCTGTGAACAGTGGCAGGAGGGGCATTCCTGCTGTCCTTCATCCCTGGGACCACCAAACTGTCTGAAACCAAACCCTGTAGCATGTTTTTTTCATGTTATTCAGGTGATGGTCTTTGTGCTGTGAGCATTACTCCAGGCAGTAGACAAGTCCTTGGAGGATTCTCATCCTGGATTTATGTAGTGCATGTTGCACTGTGGTGCAAGGCTTTAATTGCCTCTTATAGTATTTGCTAGAGATTCAAACTTCTGTTGTTATTCAAATGGCTACGTACTACTGATTGGTCTCATTTATGGATTTTCAAGTACATTTTAAAGGTCAAACAAGTAATTTTAATCAGTCCTGTGTGTTTTGATAACTGATAAGTATTGAATGTACAGCAGCACGTGGAAAGCATGATGAATTATGTTCGCCCTTACATATTTGTATCGGGCACAGGGATGGTGCTTTTCCCTGCTCCTTTCACACTCCATCATCCCCACTACTGACAAATCTGAGCCACAGCTGCTTGGATGAAGGCCCAGGACCCACGTCGTGTGGCTGCTAATTAAGAGAGCAGTAGCTCCATCAGAGCCATGCTGCCCTCAGCTAAGAGCACTGTTGACTACTTAATCTGCATGACTTTCTTTTAGGACTCCTAGCTATTAACTGGGAATCTGTCTGTTGTGATTGTTCTCACATTCTTATGTGGAGGTTATAGAGAGCTTTCAGATTGCAAGTGGCCATCCTCAGTGACTGCCTGCAAAAATTTTTAGCAAAGAAGTTGAACATATTTTTCTATTTCCACAAGTTGCTGTCACAGCCTAGGAGCGTGTTTTGAACGCAAATGCTGTACTATCAGCCTCTGCAATGAGAACTGAAGGACCAACTGCATCTCTTAATGGGAGTGGTGGTACACACAGGGGTGGGAGGCAAGGCTGATCAGCATGGGCACTGAATAGATGAGACTGTTCAGCATAGAAACAAAAGAGGATTAAATGGGTTATGATAGAAGCCTGTGATGTCATCTACCATGTGGAAAAACAGAACTTGTAAGAACTGTGGGGCATGTAATGAAATGGTTAGTGAGTAGGTGTAAGTAGGCAGAAGTACTTTTTCTGTGCTTTTCCGCTATATTTTTAGAACATGCTATGAATGGGCACAATCAGCTTCAATAAGGGCTGGGTTCATTCACAGAACATGGGTCTGCTGTGAGTACTGAGCACTGTAGTCCAGCTCCAGCATCTGTCTGGTGAAATCCATCCATCCCTGACTGCTGGAAGCAGAGGCATAGCTGGGGGAAAGCCCCTCCTGGCACGCCGTTAGGCATTTTTCCATACGCTGGTGTGCAAATGGAACTGAAGGGCTCCTTCTTCACATCTGAGACTGCCATCCTCAGCTCGTCTAGCCGTGGGCAGTGGTCAGGAGACCCTGTGTGCTACAAGGTCATAGTAGTTGTTGTTGGGAGACTTTTCATCTTCATTTGGGGGACAGAGAGCCTTTCAGACCCTTTCAGCCAGGGTGCGGCTCTTGCTCCAGAAAGAGCTGAGAGCTCCTGGGCTTTGCAGCCCATTCAGACTGGATCCAGATCTGCCCAGTAATTTTTAATTTCCACAGCACAGTTTCTTAAGAAGATCTGGAGGGTGGAGGATTAAAACAATTTGCAGTTTACAGAAGCAGCTTTGTTTTGCTCTGCTCATGGGAACAAAGTTCGCGGTGCTATTTTTATGGTACCACCTTGCTTTTATACTCTACGCTTTGTTAAACATGATAATGAGTTCAGTGCTGTGTAGAGCATTCAGTGCCGTGCAGAAAATAAAAGTATTTCCTGCTCACACTTCAAAAGAACTGGTGTGGTAAAAGCTCTTTCAAGCTAAGGGCTGCTAGCCTAAACAGTGTGTATTCGGGGTTAGCCTGTCAAAAGCCCTATACTGTAAATGTAAATTTATCTTTGTAAGAATGACAAGCTCCTGTTCAAAGCAAAACATTATATGAAACAGTTCACCGAGGCAGTGTGTTTTACTATATTTCCCCCTCTGGAACAGAGAGGAGTTTTGTGTTACATTAGTCAGCTTCTGAGCCCTGAAGGTCACAATTATCTGGCCACTATTTTTCAGTATTAGTGATTTTAGTACATGATTAACTTTCATGTGTGCATCATTAAGATGAAGAATTGTTTTTGAAGTTTCAAATAGAGCAGCAGGTCTTAGCTGTAGTATTTGCCATACTTGCTCAGCCGCTATTAAAAGGGATGATTTATAGAAAATCCAGCTGTGAGTTTTCGTTTCTTCAAGAGTGGGAGGCGGGACTAGAAGCCAACCTAAAACCAAGCAGAGCATTGATCAGAGTAGAAATGATGTAGAGCACAGCTCCACAGACAACAGCTAAGCCTGGTGGAAGTATTAGCTGGCAGAGATAAGGAGGCGGAAGCAGCGCTCAGTGACAGAGGAGCCATCTGTCAGAAACTGGGAATCACATTTCAAGAAAGCAGAAAATGAAGTACAGAAGAAAGTGATTTTGGTTCAAAGGTGCAGTGAAGCCTAAGGATATCTACCTGCAGACAGTAAGTTTCTACACTGTGGCAGTAATGTTTGATGCAGCAGCTAGTAGTGTTTGGAAGGGCTTGACAGCTTTGTAAACAAATTTGAGGTTGTCCTTTATAAAATAGCTTTTGCTTAAAGTTCTTATTGATTTTTAAGATGTAAATAAGCTTATCTGTTTGAGGTGGCTTGTTTAAAAACTTGTAAACTAACTTTAAAACTGCTGGTGTCCATCAGTTGAGAGGCTGCTTTTATTTAATAAGATCATCTCCTCTCGAGGATAAGATTTGTTCCTCACCCTTCTGAAAAATATCGTAGAAGAAAGACTGCCTTGGCCCCAGTCGTGAGGTGAAGAAGGGTAGGCAGGAGTATTCTTTCTGGAAAGGAGAAAGGAGTTCCCACCCAAATAGATCTGAACTAACTGGAACTGCGGCATATAAACACCCTGGGGCTATATTCTCCCCCTGCTTACGCTGATGTAAGGCAAGTTTAAGTCTACTGCAGTTAATAAAATTACTTGTGATTTAATTAAGGATAGAATTTGCTCGCACATTTCTTAATGATGAAAAAGCCCCATGGTTCTTTCCAAGGTGCATTTAGTGTTAACAGATTATTAAGGACTTGCTTTAAAATACTTTTATGATAAATGAATTGTAAACTCACATTGTGATGCATCTTTTTCATGTATTTGTATCCTTCATTGAAACAAGCACCAAAGCCAGCACGAGATTGTAAGCAATCCTTTTATTTTTTGTTAGCAAGTTCTCAGATAAGGTTTGCACTGCTCGTTGTTTCACGTTCTTTTCATTCAGTGGTTGTTTTGGGGGTGATAGGGTTTAATCCCGAAGGGTCTGTAAGGCTCCAGTTGGAAGTGAGAAGACAATGCTAGCTGTAGCAGATAGCGTGAAAGTCCTGTGCGAGACCTCAGGCTGCGCTTTTAGCAATGAAGCAGTCGTCTTGCAAACTGTACTGAAACAAATACTCCTGTTGCAGTGATTTCAGTGTGCTGGTTGCTCCATGCTAGAAGCAGAAGCTTTGGCTGTTGTCTGAGGGGAAAAAAAAAAAAAAAAAAAGGAAAAAAAAAAAAAACCCGCTCACTATTATGGCCCAATATGGATGACAAAACACTGTAGCATGTGTGGGAAAATGGCTGCGGTCCAATGTCTGGAACCGTTTATCTTCTGGTAGAGTCTGGAAGATGACTGTTTTATGTATTTTACAGAAATCCCTGCTGATTGATTTCATTTACTTTAGGGGGAGGGGGCATGGTGACTGATGGTGGGGACAACTGGAAGAAAAAAAGAGCGCATGGATTCTTTGCATTATCCTGACATCCTGTTCTGGTTAGGGCTGCTGGCACCTTTAAAGGAGACCGGACCATTGTGGACACCCCCATACTTCACGCTGCTGTTTTTCCTTCTGTTCACAGTTAGAGTTTTGCTTCTTGTTCCTGGGTCTCAGTGAGTGAAAAGCTGCAGGCTGTGCTTACCACCATCCCCTCCACTGGCATTGCCCTTCTCCTGACAGCATTGGGTACATTTGGGGAATTACTTGCATACAGGTCTCTGTAGGCTGACAGTTGTCTGGCCAACAGTGGGCAGTGTTATTGAAGATGGAGGAAAGAATCTGTGAGCAAAACTGAAGATTTCCTGTCAGTGGGGAAATGTTTGTTTTCAGCATGCAGGGCTCGCTGAAGAAGCTCATCCTACTTTGGCACATGACTTCTGTACGCTAGGATTATGACACAGTTTGTTGTTAAAATAAGCACAGTTTTTCTTCTTTTTTTTACTCTTTTTTTTTTTTATTTAAATTTTTTAATTAAGAGATAGAACTGAAGTATGCTGTACAGTTTTGTCTTTACCTTATTGCTGTTTTTCTGTGTGATCTGTCTGCCTGTCAGCCAAGGCGTTTGCCTTCAACTCAATTAGTCACACATCATGGCATGACAGTCACTGTGCTTCGTATATGCCAGGCATATCTACAGACATTCACTTTCACGCTGCAAGAAATTCATGCCAGTGTTTTAGTATAAAGAAACAAGACAGGGAGGTAATGTTTACTGGTCAGTACACTGCTACTGTATTGAAGACAAACAAAAATGGAAGGAAAACAGATTTTTCAGTTGACACTATGACTTCATTTTACACTCAGCAATCTCTTCACAGGGCCTTCTACTGATGGCTACCGTGCTGTGTTCGCTGCTGGGTCACACAGCAGAGCTGGAGAAAAGGAATGATACTGTCTCCATCCCATCACATCAAGTTTCCCATACATACCACTCAGTACAATCAAGACATTCTTCACTGACAGAGCAGGGAAGAAAGAAAGAAAGAAAAAAATCATATCTCACCCCAAGAGCTAAGGAAGCTTCACTTATAGATGAAATGTTTTCATCTGATTGATAGGAATCGTTAATCTCGGTGCTTAAACAGTGTCCCAGGAATACACCCAGCATCACCTTCCCTCTAAACACTGTCTTGTGTTGATGTCTTATGAAGTTTTTCAGCATGGTCATCAGGCAGTCTTGAGGTGTGCTCATTTGCCGTGTGTGTTTGTTAGGGATGTGCTTACAGATATCAGACTTCTCTTAACTGCTCGCATGTTGACCTCTGATTTGTAAGTTTACCGGAATTTAGGTTCATCTTAACCTTTTCTACTTTGTTTTTGTTTGTTGTTTTTTTTTTTTTCAACCATTACATCTTAGAATCATGGAATGACTTGGGTTGCCAGGTTGCAAAAAGTACATTTTGGTTGTACTTTTACAGAACATCTTTTTATTAGAAGCCTCTCAGAGGGCTAGACACTTTTGGTCTTGACCAAATGCATTTGATTCTTTCCTGGTTTTGATAGATCTAATCAAGGGAGTCAGTTGTTGAGGGGCTGATAGTTTGAGTTTGGGGTGAAGCTACCAATCCTTTTCTTTTTGGTGTGCTCATGAGCTGCCCTATGACAGAGCAAATCTGGTGCTCCTGTGACTTCTTCAGATCTGCCATTATTATGGAGTCCCCAAGGGAGAGCACCTTCTTCAATGAGAAGACTCTTACTGAAGTAGTGCTAGAAAACGAATCCAGTATAAGCATGTGGTATATTGTTAATAAAACCCTATTAGATCTCTCTTTTCTCTCTAAGCTCGTTAGCTAAGACGTTCCATTTTATCTACTCACTTCCTGTTCTAGAGAAGCTGCATCTGATGTGAACTTATATCTTTCTTACTTCAATCATGCATTTGGCAGAAGGGAAAAAAAGTACATGCAAACTTGTTTTCTCATCCATTAGGACTGCAGTTGCCAAGTAGTTCAGAGCCGGTTAGGAGACTGCCAGCCCTTGTCTCTTCCTCTTCTGTAGAGGTTTGTAGAGCTGTAAATCACAGTATGTGTTTAGGCCCAGCCACATCTGCTACTGCCCCTATGATCTTTGCACTTCGATTAGTCAGCTCATTAAGCTTCTTCCTTGCCTAGAAGCGTCCTTCATGTGTCTGCTGGAAAGGTGCCTTCCTGAGTAGGCTGCTTACATTGTCATTGAACCCTATGTCATTGAACCCTATCCCACTTTTTGATAAATTTCATCCTTTGTGCTTTGCAATATATCACAAGCATAGGGCAGGTTGTAGAACTACAGCTGTCTCTTGTTTTCTTATCAGATGAAACCAACATATTGTTAAAAAAAAAAAAATCAGGTTGTTGTTTGTTTGTTTGTTTGTTTGTTTTTTTAAGGGGAGCTCTGAAGGCTGTGGGACATTATAAAATATTTCTCTGAATGTCTGTGCAGGACATATGGCAACAGAAAGGCTGCTATGCACCAAATGAGGTTGGAGCGTGAGCCAACTGGAGGTGATGCACAAGTGATTTACGTATTCATACATATCTCTAACCTAGAATCACAGATTTTTGCTGTCCCATAAAAATGATGGCTTCATGTGACCCTTGAAAGCCTTCAGCATTAAGTGGCATTAGGTTGATGGCTTCTTTTTTTGTACCTTCAGTGAAAAAATATGTATAAATCAAGAAGGATTTCCTTGTAATGTACTCATAATCCTCGCGAGCAAAACTCCCACCCAAATCTAGTGATCAAGCATGGCTTCTTGAACTCAGTAGAAAGGTCACCTCTTGAAAAACATGGTGGTATAATAGTCAGGCCACCCAGACAATTGTTTTTGGCTAGGACATTGCTTTAATTAAGTGACTGCAAAGTTAAAATAATAATAGGATTCTTATTTAATCAGATAAAAGGCAGGGGAGCCTACATTCAACTCCTTTTCCATCCATGAGCACATCCAGATGATCTAAGATCAGTTGCTGTTTGAAGAACATTTTTGCATGGAGGGACAGACAGGATGGGCTGAGGTTGAGGCCTGAATGTTCTGGGGTTTGTGTATTTAAATCAAATCCTTAGCATTGTTTTGTTCCTTAATTACCTCTGGTTTGTTGATTTATTGATGCCTTTGAAAGTAAGTAGACTCTGTAATGCATAATTATACTGTGTCACGTAAAAGCTTCTATTGAATCTGTGCACATTATGCACAAAAGGAAAGAATTTACTGAGGGGACTTTAGTGGTGATGATCTTATTCATCAAGGTTAAAACAGAAGTAACTGTCATTTAAAGCTGCAGTTAAGTAACTTACTTGCAAATGACACTGAAGGTCATGTGAAAGCATTGGTTAGGGTTGTCTGAGTTCTTGAAATCTGCCTGAACAGCCAATGGTTTGGGCAGAAGGTGAATGGGAACCTGAAGTCTGAGGCTGGGACAACTTTAAAGAGTAGTGCTGGGAGCCTGAATTTACTGTTCTGCCTTCCATATTAGGGTGGCTTGGTTTGAAGGAATGGTTTAGTGAGCATGGTGGTGATGGGCTGATGGTTGGACTGTTATCTTAGTGGTCTTTTCCAACCTTAATGATTTTATGATTCTGTGACTTCAGGGGAAAAAATGGATTACTGTATGCTTTCACATTTTAGCAGGCTCTGAACAGGGATGAATTGTGAATTTCAGTCTTTTGTCAGCCATGAGTGTGACATCGTTGTCACACCTGGCTTAGTTTTTGGGAAACTTCTGGGGATTCTACCTTGGCTTGTATTGATGGGTGGTTACTGAGCATCCCATGCCCCACATGGCCACCTCCAGACTTTGCTTCATGGGGTACCCCATTTTCTCCAGTGGACACTGTCCTCGTGGCTTCCAACAGCTGCCCTCCTACTGCTGTTAGCTGCTGAGGACCCCAGAAAGCAGCTCTGCTTGTTTTATCTAGCAGAACAGAGCACTCTTCCTTCCCTCTCTATCTGCTGTGTCCCGACACGGATACATAGGGCAGGAAAATGGCCCTCTCTTGTTGGAGATGAGGGATATAGCAAATTGTCTGGGAGATTTTTTTTTTGTAACAGAGGTAAATCCTTCCAC